>NC_141253.1:1265000-1387500 GCF_054856555.1 Leptonotus elevatus
CCGCCGAGCCATTCAAACGGTTCAACCGTTAGCACTGTTGCTATGCTAAGTTAGCGTGGCGCTAAGAGCCGTGAAAAGCTGGCAACGCCGCAGGCCGAACGGGGAAATATCCTATCAAAATGCAGACTGGTGAGCAAATAACTGCTGCACGAATGACGCTTTGTTTTATTTTTACAACTTTCAAAAAAGCGTGTGAAACGAACGAGGAAAGTTTGCGGCTCATTGCATACCTGAAACTCATCGTCGATTCCGCCATCTTCGACTCTGCGCTACAATTGGCTGGTACGGCATGACGTCACGCTGACGCTCAACTTACTCGTTGTCATGTTGAAATTGCTTGACCGCCATCTTGTGGACAGCAATATGATAACGTCACCAGTACTTGTCATTATATTTAACTTTTTAATGCACTTAATTATTTACAAATATTATTGCACATAATTTACATCTAATCATGTCATCTAAAAATAAAATTTTGCAAAAGAGTTCGTGGACGTAAAAAAAAAAAAGTCTTCAGAAGTTGTACTGCCGCCATCTTGTGGACAGGGATACGTTAAAATCATACCGGTCCTTATTATTATTTTACTTGTGGCATATTTATTACTACTGTATTACTATTATTTACTCAATCGGCAATTACAGAGAGTTAAAATAATTTAAATAAATAAATAAATACAACGAAACAATGGACCGTGGGGGTACCACGTGACCCGGCTGTCAAAACATGGCGGCCTCCTACTGGCTGGGAGACGAACGATATCTGACAAAGGGAAGAAAGTAAGACGCCCTCCCACTTGCTTAGTCCACATGACAACACAATAACCCGGTACGTATAATTCTGTATGTTTCTGTGCATCCTCGGTGGTTAAGACGATTATTTAGATGTTTAACATTTCCAGTGTAGCGTTGATGATAACGCAGTCTGGTGTGTCCTGTTTTGCAGCCTGCAGCATCGCTGAAAACCGAACTGATTCCTAATCAATAAACCAGGGGGAACATGCTTGTTTTTTTGTGTGTGTGTGTCGTAATTGCTGAATATAGCGCATTAATAACAGTTCATCAATCTTACCGGGGTAAAAGTCCGACTTGCAACCCCCACGGGAACAAGCGGTTATCGTGCAAAGAACGCGCGCGTGCGTGTAAATGTGACTGTGTGTGAAGGTTCACCCAGGAAGCTGTGATTTCCACAGCGGTGAGCAGTCATGGCCAGCAAGGCCTTCTCTGCCGGCCTACATTTACATCCTAAATTCCAATATTCAGTATACAGTAATCCCCTCCCCGCAATAAGTAAAATAAAAATATACTTCAAATACTCCCCAGCGATTTTTTTTTGTGTGTTAAATGTCTTCAAACACACATTAAAAAAATTTTTTTGCAAGAAACATGAAATCGTCGTCTTGGCTCCAATGATTAATCTGAATCACTTGAATAATTTGATTATCAACAAAAGGTTGGAGCAGGGGTCATTTTTCCCACACGGACTAATGATATCTTTGAGTCATTGGCACTGGCCCCGCCTTTTGAAGCCATACACACTCAAAATCACAGATACTCATGTAGAATGCGAGGATGGCGACCCCATATTTAATACTTGCATGCAGTTGCGCGTCATCATTTGGTTATAATAGAAAATCAATATTAACCGACATTTAATTTTTGTATTCATTTGATTTGTTTACGTGGGCCACATGCAGTGATGCGTGGTGTCGGATCTGGGCCCCCGGGCCTTGAGTTTGACACCCGCGTTTTAACTTCCAACCCCACTGTTTCCAGAGCGAGCCGTGGTGCAAATGAAGAAGTGACAGGCGGCGGCCTTCGTTGATCCCGCCCGGCCGGCCTCCCGGCAGCGATGACCGCGCACGTCAACCCGGCGGTGGTGGAGTCGGCGGTGGTGTCGGCGGTGGTCCTGTGCGTCCACGCGGCGCTGTGGAACCAGCACTCGTGGTGCGCCGTGGCCCTGCTCATCCAGGCCTTCTACGTGCAGCACAAGTGGGACCGCCTGCTGAAGTCGGGCGGCGCCGTCTTCCAGTTCCGCCCCGCCGCCAACAGCGGCATCGTCTCGGCCTCCATGGTGATGCCGCTTCTGGGTCTGGTTCTGCGGGCCAAGTGCGCGGCGGCGGGCAGCGTCCACCTGGAGCGCTTCACCATGGTGGTGACGGTGAGCGGCATGGTCCTGGCGCTCTTCCTGTCTCTGATCGCGCTGGGCATCACCAGGCCGGTGCCCACCAACACCTGCGTGGTGGCCGGCCTCTCGGCCAGCGCCATTTTGTACACCGCCAAGCAGACCCTGACGGTGTCGGAGGTGATCGAGGTCCTGGAGGTGCTGCTGATCTTCGTGTACCTCAGCCTCATCGTGCTGTACCTGCTGCCGCGCTGCTTCACGCCCGGCGAGGCCCTGCTGGTGGTGGGCGGCATCAGCCTGGTGGTCAACCAGCTCATTAAGCGCTCGCTGAGCTGGGCCGAGGCCAAGGGGGACGACGCCGTCCACTACCTGCTGGCCGTGCTGGTGGTGGGCTCGCTGCTGCTGGGCGTGGTCTTCGCGCTGCTCTTCTGCTTCATGGAGTCGGAGACGTGGGTGTCGTCGCTCTTCTTCCACACCCTGACTGCCGTGCTGGGCCTGGGCATCCTCATGCCGTGGCTCTCCCTCTTCATCGGGCGCCATCCCGTCACG
Organism: Leptonotus elevatus; assembly: GCF_054856555.1. NCBI lineage: Eukaryota > Metazoa > Chordata > Actinopteri > Syngnathiformes > Syngnathidae > Leptonotus > Leptonotus elevatus. The sequence goes on from NC_141253.1 coordinate 1,267,672, forward strand.
TGGTTGTGGGACTTTGTCACATTCAACCGGCGCCGGCTGGGATTGGTGGCGTACTGGGCGGCGCTGTGCTTGGCCGCCACCTGCGTGGTACTGCACCAGAACTACCAGCGCCGCGCCGGCTCCAAAAAGCACCAGGCGTCCACGCTGGTGCGCAAGTACTTCCACGTCATCGTGGTGGCCACTTTCGTGCCGGGGCTCCTGTACGAGCGCCAGCTGCTGCACGTGGCGTCCGCCGGCTGCCTGGCCGTCTTCCTCTTCCTGGAGTACGTGCGCTACTTCCGGATCAAGCCGCTCGGCCGACCCCTGCGCCAGATGCTCACCTTGTTCCTGGATGAGCGCGACTCGGGCCCGCTCATCCTCACCCATGTCTACCTCCTGCTGGGCATGGCGCTGCCCGTCTGGCTCTTCCCGGGGGCCTGCGCGCCCAAGGGGACGCTCCCCGGGGCGGGCGGCTTGGTGCCCTACGCCGGCGTGCTGGCGGTGGGGGTGGGCGACACGGCGGCGGCGGTGTTCGGAAGCACGCTGGGCGAGATCCGATGGCCGGGCACCAAGAAGACCATGGAGGGCACGGCCACGTCGGTGTTGGCGCAGATCGTCGGCGTGGCCGTGCTGCTCATTTTCGACGTGAGCGTCGACCTCAACGGCGCCTACTCGTGGATCCTGGGCTCGGTGGCGCTGGTGGCCATGCTGGAGGCGTACACCTCGCAGATCGACAACCTGCTGCTGCCGCTCTACCTGCTCATCCTGCTCACGCTCTGACGAGCGGCGGACCGCCATCGGCTGACCGCGAACGGCGCGAAACACGGCAAGTCGGCGCGACGGAATCGCGTCGATGTGCGCAAAAAAAAAACGGCGCCCGTTGTCATGCCAACAAATCGCCTTGAAGAACATTATTTGACATCAACTACTCAGACAAAGTTAGGTATGTGACGCTTTAAGTTGAGATTTCAGAATGAAACTAAAATGCACTTGAAGTCAAAACAAACACAAGACGGCCATTTTATTTTCAAAACGTCTATTTCATATATCGCAAGTCATTGCGACATGATGCACCGTTTCAACCTTGATGAAAGGTTAACATTATTTTTAAAAGTATCTAAATAATGAGTCAATTAACATATATTACACATAAATAATTTCATTAAAAACAGCTTTTAAAACGTTCAATAGAACGCAATTGTACTCAGCAGCGATTCTTTTGTTTACCACTAGAGGGCATCTGTGTACCAACACACTCAGAGCCGTATCTGAGAATTACCACACGAAGTTCCTCACATACTAAATTGCAATTAATGGATTTTGTGGGGCGAGGAAGTTGAAATCTTGTGAATCCATCCAGTTAACTAAAAAAAATTTTTTTTAATATGTTTTAAGTGCCTGCCATTTTCGCACCACCACTGAAATAGAAAAAATACAAAGAGGTACCAAGGATTGCATGTCTGGATTCTTAAAAGTCATTAAAAAAAATACGTCCCTGGGATTGAAATTCATGAAAATAAAATGAACTCTAACTGTTATATAATAATAATAATAATAATACAGCGTGAAATGGGAGTAGCCAAAATCTCAAAAAACAAGATGGTGGCACAGCACTATTTATTTTTGACGAGGCCTGATGCGCAAACAATGACGCAAATAAGGTTCGTTTTTTTTAGTGAATAATGAAGGATAGGTTCCCCCAAACATTTACAAATAAGCAAATTAAACAACAGCTTTGTAATGCCAACAAGGCAGCAGAGAAAACAAAAACGGATGCAAATAGATGACAAACTGTCCAAAGTGATCGAATTACACGGTACATAATTGCGTCAGAATAAAACGGTTGCAAAAAAAAAAAAAAACACGTCAACTTCCCCCTCTAACTTTTTCATCGGTTGACCTGTGAAGGTTTTCAGGACATTTTAGTTTCCTTGTGAAATGTCGCAGCATTTCCCAAATTTGGTGAGTAGTTCATGATTACGCTTCTTTGTTATTTATTCACACGCTTTCTTCTCAATCGTCTTAAAAGTCGTGCTGATGCCACGACGGCGGCGCGTAGCGGTAGTTAGTTGTAGATGAAGATGACTGCATGGCGAGGAAAGGCTGATTTCACTTTCAAGTGAGATGTTGGGGGGGGGGGGGGGGGGGGTCATTGTTAGCTCGTTTTTTTATTTTCCTCCAAATCCTCAATTCTAACATGAAGATGTTCCCTGCATTTAATTCATGTCACTTTATTTTTTATTTTATTTTTTTTTTAGAAAAAAATAAAATAATAATAATAATAATTCATGTCACTTTTGTTTGTTTTGCACATTTGATGGTTCGTCTTCAATTATTTTCTGAAAGCACTTTGATGTTTATTTTTGGTTGGTTTTGAACATGTGAGCATCACTTTGCATTTTTATTTCTTCTTGCCATATTACATGTGAAAGAAAAGTAGACATTATCCAGAACTTTTTTTTTAAAGAATGTCAAATGATCTGTATTTTTTTTTTCTTTAAATGATGAGTATTTAATCAATTTCAACGTCAATCTTGTCATATGAAAGGAAAGTAGACGTCATTTTTGCTTTTTGCGGGTTTGATGGGACCTCCGATGATTATTATTATTTTTTTTACTCCAAACAATCCCTATTGATGATGATTCCTTCAAATATACGGTATGAGCATGTCCCTGCATTTTTGTTATCTGTGTCACATTGCATGGGCAAAAATATCACGATGTGCGATTGACAGAGGTCAACTTTATTGAATCGAATTCGCCTCCATTTGTGTAAAAGAAAAATAAACGATTAATGCAAATGTCCTGTTTTGACAATAATCATGACAATTAAAGTACACGCACAAACATCACTTGTGTTCACAATTCATCTTTTTTTGTGTGTCGTAATGATCGACATTCTTTGTGAATAAAACGGTTTTGATCATCGCAAGGAACAAACCGTCTTCCGGTGGCTCATTTGGTGTAAAGCGGCGGGAAAGGAAGTTCTTCAGTGGGCTGCAGCCTAAAAGAAAAAAAATGAGGATGAGAATGCGTCGTTAGGAAGGAATTATGAAAATCAAACGTTGATGCTCCTCCCCCAGAAAATTCTCCCAAGATTTTCATCCTCATCTATTTTAATCTTGCACTTGACAAAACACGGCATGTATTAAAAACAACAAATTATAAATGAACGAAACAAAGCATGTTATGAACAAAATCCAAACGACGAAACTTGCTGTAAAAACGAACAAATGGAACAAAAGTCCAAAGAAAATCCAAAGTGTGTGCGCGCGCGTCTGACCAGTTGTCCGGACTCCAGCGGGTGCGGTGCGCGTCCATGAGATGGAACGTGTACACGTGGCGCGAGTCCGCCGACGCGTTCTCGGCGCTGCGGTGCACCACTTGGCCGTGAATCAGCACCACGCCACCTACAGGTCATTAAAAAAAAAAAAAAAAAGATATATGAGCTCAAGCTTGTTAACTTTATGAGAGGTGGAAGTAAAACTAAACAATGGAGATCATGCATTTGCACAAGTGTGCACACCCTCCGAAACGGTGATGTGACTGCCGCCATTGAAGTCAAATCCCCCCAATTTTTTGGGACAATAATATGTTCGATGTGACTTCACGAGTCCAAACATGACATTCTGATTAATATGACATGAGTGGAATATGAGTTAAGCAGCAAAATCCAGCAGTTTTTATCCATCTAAGGGGGCGGCCATTTTGCCACTTGCTGTCGACTGAAGATGCTCACAGTCTCGGGTAACAACCAATCACAGCGCAGCTTCAGAAAACAGGTGAGCTGTGATTGGCCGTTGCCTGAGCGACATTGACGTCATCTTAATAAAATGGCCGCATTTTGCTTCATAACTCATATTCCACAAATGTAATATTAATCAGAATGTCCTGTTTCGAAGAGTAAGTTCACATATAACATATTATTGTCAACAATCATTTTAAAGTGCCTCACATTAACCACCGCAGCTTTTCAAGTAGGATTTTGCTACGCCTGAAGATTTTATGCCAACACTGATTGCGGTTTGGAACTGTTCATAATTCCCAACTTTTTACCTTTTAGGATTTATGGCACAAATACAACTAACGACTTGCTTGAAACGTGAATGTTCATCACAATATATCTTGAAATAAGTTTCACTGAACCTTTTTTAACTTCTACTGGCACAAACTTGTCGCCGTCGCAGTCCCGCTCCGTCCCGATGAAGTCCGTGAGCGGGAAGGTGCCCGGCGGCGTCCTCACCATCCGCCGAGTCACGCCGCCTGCGCGGGGGGGGGTCGAGAGGGAAAACATTAGATTGCGACGGTGTGCCTAATAGTGTGACTTTGATCAGGCATTTTTTCAATCTAGTCTCAGTTTCAATCCTGCTTGTTAGTTTTCATCATATTTACTCCAGTTTTAGTCGACAATAAATCTAGCATTTTAGTCTTTATTTTAGTCCAATAAAACATCATCTAGTTTTCAGATCATGTTCTAAAACTATTTCACGTCCAATTTTCTCTCCTCTTTTTGATGAACAACAACTTGACACAATTACAGTAAATCAGGCAAGTGGCTAGCTACAAGCTACAAGCTAGTCAATTAGCTATCATTAGTTAGCGGTCGGAATGAATCAGCATTATTGTTGGAACGTTATAGCCGCCGTTGGATTAGTGTTACTTTGTAACTATAATTTACTTCTTTTTTTTTTTACCTTTCACCGTGAATCCACGTTGCACTCGCTTAGCTGCAGATTTCAAAGGGGGCGTGTCACGTGTCACATGACAGTCACAGTGACCGATGAGCAGAGACAAGATTTCACAAAATCATTTCATTTTTTTGTCTCGTTTTGTTTTTAAAATGTCCACAGATCTTAGTTTTTAATTTTTTTTAAATTTTTTGTTTTTAAAATGTTTTTAAAATGTCCACAGATTTTGTTTTTAAAATGTCCACAGATTTTAGTCCAGTTTTTATGAAGTGAAGTACATTTTCGCCTCGTCTTCATGAGTCGACGGATTTAGTCCCAATCATTGTTTATTAATGGAGTTTTTAGTCTGGTGAAAAATGTGTCGAGCAAACGATTTTTGTTGAGTTTTCGTCGATGAAGTGAACACTCGCGCCCAATGACGACTTACGGTCGTGCGAGGCCGGCAGGAAGCGCAGGCAGCCGTTGCCGACGGTGGCGTCCTCCAAGGCCACCCACAGACCCATCACCCTCCCCAGGGGCTCCGTGTACAGGAAGGTGGCGTCCTGGTGGGGCGTCACTGGGTGGCACATCGCAAATATTGTTTGGATGAAATCACAATTGTGCCTTCCTTTGGAACTATGTCACTTTTGTTCTAACCTTCTCCGCCAATCCCCGGTTGCTAGAAGGGAGAAAAAAAGAAATCATGTCAAAAAAAACAAAATAGTGCCAGATTGGAATGTGGAGAGCTGCCGGGTCGGCCACTCTCATAATAAAAAAAACAAGTTGATAGCGTTAGCAACGTGCAACGTGCAAAAAAAAAATAAAAAATAAAATAAATAAATAAATAAAGAGCAATGATGATGACATTTCCGAATGAACAATACTGAGCTCTTTAAAGAAAAAGAAAAAGAAAAAAATTAAAAATTAAAAAAATTAAAAAAAAGCAACGTGCACGTTGTGTTGGTTGACCTTGAAGATGTACATGCTCTGCAGGATGACGGGATGAATAAGGCCAAGCTTCCTGGCGATTCCCTGAGAGGAGAACGACAAAATGCGTAAGTTCGGCTCACGTGAATGTGTGAGAGGCCTTCAGGGGGCATAACTCAGGATGACCTCTCACACAATTTCTCACACATCACATTCACAAGTTGAGCGAATGTTTTTACAACCAACAATTTTTTTCTCCCCAATTGTGTATGTAAGTGGGAAAAAAATCACTCACTTCATTAGGGTTATAATAGTTTTGGATTTAAAAAAAGGTTTTCATTTTGTTTTGATTTTTTGGGAGGGATACAGTTAGTTTTAAATCCGTTTTTAGAGCAAATTTGTTAGTTTTTAGCAGTTTTTATTATTCCAAAAATTTAGTTTATTGGTTAGTTTTTACTAACTATAATAACCTCAATGCTTTACTTGTGTATATACAGTAAAAATGTTTCAATTGCGTATGGGAGTAAATAAATGTGACTTGTGCGTATGAGAGCATTTCAGTGGCATGTAACTGGGCTGGGTAACCTCCCCATACGATGCGTATCGCGATACATACTGTATGTATCCCGATACGTGATCTTCAAGGCGATACATATCCCAATATTTTACATGAATTTTTAGTGTACCAGTCATTTGTGCAGGATACCTAAACGATATGTCCATTACGCTGGATTGCAAAAATGTTTTTGTTAGCAGCTCTTCTGGTTTAGCAAGCGTCACGGCACGCGTTCACTTTCACGCTTTCACAGACACACCGTGAAAATGTATGAATGAGCCCGTAGGAGTAAAAAGATCAAAGTATTACAATTACAGCTCTAAAATGTGCCTATTTGAAATGGATGGGGAAATAATTGCATTTTTTTTCCCATGTAATACATTCTAGTTTGTTTTTAAACAAAATGTAGAAAAATTGGTACGTTTAGTTTATAAGTAAATAAATGTTTATTTTTCCTGTTTTAATTTTTCTTAGCAAGATTGGCTATTTTTAAAACAGACTTCACACGTACATTTTTTTTTTTTTTTTGTTAATAAGTACGCTATTTCCTGCTGCGAGTGCATCAGCGAAACTTCAGAGGCTGAAGTTCCTGCGCAAGCAACCTTGCTTTAACTGCCTCGTTAAAGTTAACCAGCATTATCGATTCTGACGCTTGCTCGCAAGCACGTATTGCCGTATGGATTTTTTTGAGCACAACTGAACTCTCCGGCCTGGTTGCTTTCTCACCTGAACTTTGGCCGAATGCGTAACTTTTCTGTACAAAGGTTCGTAGGCATGTAGCGCGTGTCCCACTTTATTCAGCGAACGATGCTTCGCTACCACAAATTCTCCTGCGGGCGCAAAACAAAAAAAAAGAAAAACTGTCACTTCACTCGAGCTGGCGATGAGCCAATAAATGCGCCAACTGACCTTTGTCGTCAAAAACTCCCTTTTCGAAGAAAAAGCGGATTTTATCTCCGCTGGTGATGAAATAGTCGGCGTTTCCCTGCGGGTCAAGAGGACAACAGCTGACTGGACTGTTTCATAAAAAATGCATAATTTCTTGCCCCTTTGGGGCACAAATGATTGTGACCCACAAATTCTGCCTAGCAACAAGTAATGCAAAAAACAACAACAAATAATAATAATAAGTAGAGCATCCAGTAGATGGTGCAGTAATGAAAACAAAAATATAATTGTGAACATGGTGCTTTAAAAAAAAAAAGAAGAAGCAAATTATCCTTTGCAGCACAAATGATTGTGACCTGCCAATTCTGCCTGGCAACAAGTGATGTGAATCAAATAAGCGACATGGGGTTTGGTCAGCAACTAAAAGCGATTTTACAGCAAAGAAAAATTACAATATGATTTAGTTGTGAATTGAATGCAAATAAAACTTTTTTTTTTTATCCTTAGCTTTTGTTACTGCTGACTTTTCCCGGCTCTGCCCTTACGAATTCTACCTAGCAACCAGTGGCAGGGGGCACATACCTGCATCTGCAAAGTGTGCCGCCAAGGAAGGCATGCAACAGAAATCCGACACGTATGTAAAAAAACAACAAAAAAACTCATATACCTGAAAAATCCAGTAACTAAGTATTTGTACTTGATTACTTCCCAGCACCTGCTTTTTGAGCTGCTCGTGGTGGCACGTGGAGAAGGTGGTACGGCAGTGCGCCGGCACGTCCATCGCCTCCACGATCTCCGACATCCTCTGACGAAGCTCGTCGGACTCGTCGGCCGTCAGCAGCTCGTCCAGGACCACGTAGCCGTCCTCCGTGTACTGCCGGACATCACAGGACACCGCAACGTGGTTTCGCAACCTGCCATTTCACTTTTCACATTTTGAGGAGCTTTTAAACTCTGATCACCATTTTGCATGAAAAATATTTTCTGTTCTATGGCTATCATCATACTCAACTGCTTCAACAACCCAATAAGTTAGATTTAAAAATATATATATATTTTTAGGTTTGTTTGTGTTCATTTATTTCAGCAGTGTTTAAAATAAACGGTTTATTTTGTACAACTGACCATTTATTTATTTGGATAAAAAAAAAATCTTAATTTATTGAAACAAATATTTGCATTTTCTGTCCCTGTATCTAATTTATTTGGTGTATTTTAATATAAATATCAGTTCAACTTTTATTTTATTTTTAATTTCTATTAAAAAAAAAATATCTAAATACAGTAGATTATATTTTGCTTTTTTTTTAATTTTTTTATCTTGTGATTATTTGATTAAATAAAGTCGTGCGTGTAATAATATTTGCTATCCCCCCGAGTGCATCTGTGTGTTTTCATTTGTTAATTGAAAACAGATCAGCAGTTCAGGCATTTTTGCTACCGTGCATAAACGGGGGCATAAAGTACTTCCAGAACGCAAGCGTCCCTCTGATTGGCTGCGCCTGCAAACTGATTACATAATCACACTCAACCACAGAAAGTGACGTCGAACCTTTGGGGAATTATGACGCTAATGATTGCATTGCTCACCTTTTGCACATCTCGGTCGCTTATGAAGTCCATGTTGTCTTCAGGGATCCGAATAAAAAGTTGTGCCGCCGAGGAAAAGGAGGAGGAACCAACAAGCTTAATGATTGGCAGGCAGAGTGGCTGACTTCCGGTAACGTGACATCGCACACGTCATCACGTCCCGTCGAAGCCGAAACGTCCTAATCGGATTTTCGCCTTTGCTCATGTTCCCGCAGCAAAACTCAAGGCGAGTACAGTATATTAGTTAGCGCCCTCTAGTGGCTATTTCCATTCATTTTCACAGAATATTCCACATACTTTCGCAGTCGTTCAAACCTTTTGACACCAAGAACCAGCAGCACCACATTATACATGTTGTTGAGACAATTTATTGTGTTACAATAGTACAAAAAGTGCAACAATCAATAGAAGGTGTGTGATTTAAATTGACATTCCAAAATCATTTAGTACACACTTTGTAGTATGGCTTCCCTGCATTGACAACAAATGAGACATTATTTGTTTCCCACAATTTAAAACCGTTCCCATGTTTTATAATCATGATTTGATATGAGAAGAATTGTATTTTCATGAGGCGGTCTTGTCTCATTAGTATGCGACGGTATGCCCCGCCCCCAAATACTGCTGGGCCAATGGCAAGTGTGGCTTTCGTTACCGTGGCAACAACTGAAACAGTGTCAGGAAGGGAAATGAGAGCTTTCGTAATTACGACAATTACATAGTCTGTCTGGCAGCTTGAAAGTGGCCTTGGATCTTCTCCAAGCTTAACTGATCATGTCAAGAGTGAAAAAACTTGGTCTGGGGGCAGTTATTATGCCAACTAATATTTATTTATGTATTTAATTAGCTATTATGTTGTTAGCTAGCTACGCCTACTGCCCAAGAATCTTCCCTTCAGATAGTCCACTGGCGAGGCTGCTTTAGAGTGCCTCGTTGTCAAAACCCTTTTCCATTCAAAATGCAGAATCGCTTTGTGTTCAACGAACCAGGCCCAGATTTTATACTATAAACATTTGTGAGTACATTCAGACAAGATCATCATTTTAGTGCACATGTGACCGTTTTCTTTTTTTATGATAGCGATGACCCTCATTAAAAAAAAACACAAAAAACATTAACAGATACAGCCACTGTTTTTAGTTTTGTTTTCTGTCGTCGACAACGGCACAAAAACACCCAAACGTTAAACCCAAACGTGGCAAATGTTTGTAAGTAGAAATACAAAAAATGTAAGAATGCATTCCGTGTTTGGGTCAACGAACGTTTAGTGCAGCAAACTGTTCAAGCTTGGATAAAAACAAAGAAAAAAAAGTTAAGGCCGTGTTTGTTAGCATCCTGCTAAGCCACGTGGCGCAATTCAAGGCAGCAGTGGACGCGACCAATCATTAACACGAGCGACATTCCTTTCACTCCGCAATGTCCTCGAAAGGGGCGTTTGCTTGTGAAAGCGGAAAACGAGAAGCCTGCAACGTAAACATGAGCGGGCGTGGCTGTGGTGGGCGTCGCTCGCCATCCACGCTAGCGCGACCTACATCGCAAGTCGGCCATTTTGCAGTGCTGTTGGAATGTTTAGTGAGTTTTAGGTTCATAGCCTGTCTAGGAGCGCCCACAATACGATACATCTTGATTAGGGCTGCACGATATATCGAAAAAAATAACCAGATGGCGATATTGGACCATGCAATATGCATATGGGATTATATGCTTTTATTTGAATTGGTCGGCCACTAACTAAAATGCAAGTAACCCAATTATGGAGCAAAAATGGACCGATCCACCATTTTTTACTTTCTGGGTTGTTTTATACACAATGACCCAATTTTTTGGATCCAACCAATATTGATGAGTTGTTTTACACAAAAAAATTAAAAATAAATTCTTGACTGAAAGTTGGGTCAAATTGACCCAAATAGAGGATCGGTCCATTTTTACCCAACTCTTTTTAGAGTGATGTGCACCGCCATCCAACACTCTAAAAAGAGTTGTGTCAAAAATTACCCAAGCATAAAACAATAATAATAATAATAATAGTCAGTTCCTTTATTTGGGTCAACCCAGAAAGTTGGGTCAAATTGACCCATAAAGTGGATTGGGTCCATTTTTGATCCATAATTGGGTTACTTTTGACCCAACAGTTTTTAGAGTGAATCGTTTAATTAATTAACTAAGATTATATTGAGTTTGCTTGTTTTGCTTTCATTTGATCGCATGATTTTCCAATTATCGTGCAGCCCTAATCTTGATACAGCAGTCGTCAGAAAAGCAATATATCTGCCGATGCAATGCGCAGATGCAGAAAAAGCATCACATGACAACACGCATGGACGTAAAGTGCTTCGTTTGTATTCATTTTGCTCGCGAGACCTTCCACACGTGCCCGCTGAAAACGTATTGATGAATACTTGTGGCCGTAAACGGGTGGATTCCAGTTGACGAATATAATCGTCCACGGCAGTGAAGGAGTAGCATTCGAAAAGGACTTTTTGACGAGTGAGACTATAGAAAAAGCTCTCGATCGTGTTTACGGGAATGAGTCGCCGATTCCGAACGCAGCTCGCGTTTCATTCCGTTTCAACAGTTCCTTTTTGATGTTCATTCCGCTCCATTGGCACATAAGCAGTGCATGCAAAAAAGGAAGAAAATGACAACAACACGCTGGTTAAAAAAGGGAAAAGCCAAAGGAGGCTTGGCACAGAGCCCGGGTGGGACGCCACACGCTGAGCGACTCACTTCTTGTTGACATTTAAGGCCAAAAGTGTTAAGATGCGCTGGAGCATGCGTGATAAACATTTAAGGCTTCTTGTTAGAATGAATGTACATAAGTTGTCCCATATTTACTCTTATAAGCATTTATTCAGCGGTGTAAACTTGTTTGAATTATGCGAGTTGGATTACGTGTGAGGAGAACAGAGCCTCGTGGGAAGGATGCTCCTGCCTTATCACAAGAAACACTTTGCGGGTGAACTGTTGAAACCTTCAGCGCCGAAGAAAGACACGTGTGTATTATTATCTGCACGATGACTCATATCCTTGAAGGTGGCTGCTGTGTCTACCCCTTCCCTTTAGAGCAGCAACATCTGTGTAAACTAGGGAACATCCTATTAAAAAGGAAGGGGTTGATACCTTTAGGGTCACTTTTTTTTTAGGGATGCACGATAATGCGATTTTCAACCAATAAACCAATGATTTAGAAAGTGTCGATGTCGATAACCGATCAATTGAAAATTGTTTGCAAAATTACTGTAACTTGAATACAAATATACTTTTGGGTCCTACTATAACGCTAACATGGATGAATACATGTAAACGTTGTGTAACGCACCATGAAGCGGAATTTTTATTGCCATCTCTGCTTCAAAGAAAAACTCATTTTGAGTTTGCCAAAACAAAACAAAAAAGATTATCTGGTTTATTTGTAGGATGTCAAAGTGGTCGATAATTTCCGATAATTATCGGCCACCAATATTATCGTGCATCCCTACTTTTTTCCCCCATTTATCTTCCAAGGATCAAGGGCACTAAGGGCCCCAAATGACCTCAAAGCCTTTGAGGCCCCTGCATTTTAGGGCACCTTTCATTTTGGGGGCACTTTTTGTGTCTTTTGGGGCACTTGGACTCCGGGGTAAGACCGGCGGCGGATGGCCCAGGAAGGAGTTCAAGTTCCCCAGTGGCGGCCATGGTTCTGGGACCCCAGGGGAGAAGTCAGTCTCAAGACCTCCACGTAGTTTCCTGCTGGAGCGAAGCGAACGGGGTTCCCAAAATGGCCGTCCCTATCCGTACGCGGCTGGATTGTAATCTGTGCACATCTCTGTCCATTCTCCTCACGAGTAAAAAATAATCTAAGTCTCTTTGTCTTCCTTCCTTGTCTATTAAAACGACTGAACCTGACATTTCTCAAGGTACATTTGTGACCCTGGCGTCACAAAGAAAAAGGTGCACGGCCTCCACTTACCTTCCCAAGGCGATAAAAATCCTTTCAAAAATGGAAAACGCCGTCACGCTTTCTCCTTGTCCGTGCCCAGCATCTGCTCCTTGACCTCCGGCGGCAGCGTGTTGAAGAGCTTCTCCTCCACCTGCAGGCCGCTGCGCGCCAGCAGCCGGCACTCGCCCAGCTCGGCCGGCAGGCTCTCCAGGTTGTTGCCGCGCAGCTCCAGCTGCGCCAGGCCGGCCAGCTCGCCCACGCACGCCGGCAGCGTCTCCAGGCAGTTGTTGCCCAGCTGCAGCGCGCGCAGCTTCTTGCACTGAAACAATTCCGCCGGCAGCGTCTCGATCTGCGGGGAGGGAAAGCGCAGCGCTTGGTACAAAAAATGCGGAATGGGGAAGCCGCGTTTGTTGGAGACGGGGTGACTAAGGTCGGGGGTTCGAAAACCGGCCATTATTTTATATACACGACGTTGTATTGCAATCTTATAAATACCTAACAGGGTTTCAGTTTCTATGAAGTTGAGTTAGCTAGTTTCTATCCGAGCTGCCACTTCTTCAAGCCTGCAAAAAATAAATAAATAAATAAATAAATAAATCTCTCCGCGCTGAGCCAAACCAATTCATTCTATAAAGTTGCCATTCGGACCACTTTCATATCACCACCTTCGATGATTCGGAGCCCCAAAAGTGACATAGGGCAAAAAACGGAGGACAAGAATGTAGATGCGTTTCCATTACCCTCAGTTTTGTGCAAAAGCAAGCTAGTAATGGAAACACGTGATTTTCGGGGGGAAAAAACTCTCAAATATCACAAAAAAAATTTACGCTCTCATGAGGTGTTTTTTGAGACGTGTCGAAATATTTCGCAGAAGTGTCATGGAAACACTTTTTGCGCATTCCGTGCAGTCATGTGACCCCCCGCCCGGTCAAGCAGGAAATGCAAATAAATAGGAAGTACGCAGCTCCTCGCTTTGGCGTCGGCGCTGCCCCACCGAAGGGGATAACAAGTCTAGCGGAAGAGCCCAAGAAGAAATGTTTTGCGGGACGAGCGCGAATCAACGCAGACCGACCAACAGAAGAGTTCCTTACCCGGTTTTCCGTGACGGCAAAGTGCTGCAGGTTCTGCAGCAGGCCCACGTCGGCCGGGACGACGGTCAGGTTGTTGTGACTCAAGTCCAGGAAGCGCAACTTGTGGCAGAAGAAGAGCTGGCCGGGCAGCTTGTCGATCTTGTTGCGGTTGAGGTGCAACCTCTCCAGGCTGCCGAGGGTCCCGATCTGAATGGGGATGTAGGCGATCTGGTTGTACCACAGCTTCAGGCACACCAGGCGGCGCAGGTGCTGGAAGCTGATGATCTCCTCGATGGTCTTCAGGTTGTTGTCCTTCAGGTTGATCTCCTGCAGGTTGTGCAGGCTGAAGATGGAGTGCGGGATGCGCTCCAGGTCGCAGTGGACCAGTTCCAGCTCGCTGACGTTGACCATCTTGTTCAGGCTGTTGAGGACCATCAGCTTGGCGCCCTCGTTGTTGATGGACAGCTTCTGCAGGTGCGCGCTGAGGTCCGTCACCACCTGCGGCAGCTTGTACAGGTTGCTCTTCAGCCGCAGCACCTTCAGCCGCTTCAGCTCGCGCAGCCCGTCCAGCGCGATGTAGCGGTTGTTGTCGGCGCTCAGGTTGCCGGTCAGGTGCAGCTCGTTCAGGTTCTTCAGGCTGTAGATCCACAGCGGGATCTCCTTGACGTCGGTGAACTTGACGTGCAGGGACTTGAGCTTCTCCCTGAGGAAGGTGAGGGCGGCCGACTCGATCTTGGCCGGCGTGTGGTAGAGCCGCAGCTCGCGCAGGTTGGCCAGCTTGGCCACGGCGGGCGGGACGGTGAGGTCGGGGATGAACTCCAGCTTGAGGCCCTCCAGCTCCGCCAGGTCGAAGACCGTCTCGGGGATGCCGCTCAGCATGCACAGGTGCAGCTCCAGCTTGTCCTGCGAGTTCCTGGAGATGTGCTGCCGGAGCTTGTCCAGCGTCCACTCGTTGTTGAGGTTGAGCTGCCGCAGCTTGTTCTCGCTCACCTCCGACAGGAAGACGGCGAAGCGCTTGGAGTAGAGCGGGTCGTACTGGTCCAGCATGTGCAGCATGAAGGCAAAGTCGTTCTTCAGGTCGGGGATGTCGCTGTAGCTGCCCTCCTCGCGGATGGCCTCGAAGGAGTAGCGCTTGAGGGTGCGCCGCAGCATCCAGCACAGCGTGTACACGGCGATCAGGCCGTAGACCAGCACCAGGCTGATGTAGAACGAGGCCAGGATTTTGAAGAGCGTGGCCAGCGGGTGGGCGCAGTAGAAGGTGCTGAAGCCCGTCAGCTTCGCCGTCTCCACCGTGCACGTGACGCCGAAGCGGATGTAGCACACGTAGTAGCTGGCGTAGCTGATGATCACCAGGAACATGACGACCTTGATGACGGTCTGCCGGACGTACAGGCGGTGGATGACGTCGCCTTCTTCCACGTGGATCCGGAACTTCTTCACCTTCTCAAAGAGCGCCTTGGCCTGCTCCCCTTCCTTTTTGTCCAGGACCCCCGTCTCCGACCGATTGACGATGCCTTGCTCCATTTTGCTCTTGGTTCTCTGCAGCATGGGCACGCTGGCCTCCACGTCGTCGTTGGCGGGCGACGGCTGGTACGCCGCCTTTTTGTCCGCCGAGCCGTTCATCTTCTTGGAGTCCCTCTCCTCCACCACCGTCTCCGACAGCGCCCTGGTGGTCCACGGCGAGTCGAAGCACTTTCGCAGGATGGAGACAAAGTGCTCCAGTTTGGAGCTGGTGCGCGGGAACTTGAACCAGAAGTTGCTGCAGGCCAGGAAGATGAGCGTGTGGAGCAGAACCAGGTACGGGAAGTACTTGGCGAACCAGTGCAGCTTGCTCTCGTAGCACACGGCGTCGATGTAGCTGTACTGGTGGCGGTCCAGCTCGTTCTGAATGCCCCGAGGCTCCCCCGGCCGCGGGGCCGAGGGCCCGCCGCCCGGCGGCGGCGCCTCGCACGAGTCGTTGGCGACCCACTTGCACGGCAGGCAGATCATCTTGTCCTGCGTGATCTGCAGCGTGCCGCCAAACACGGCGATCATCAACATGACCACCAGGATGTAGTCGTTGAAGACGTCCCACCACGGCTTCAGGATACGGTACGCCGGCTGGGTGTCGGCAAAGTACCGGAGCTCCGTGATGGGAATCATGATGGCTCACCTGCAGGGACGCAGACAAGCAGCTGGTTAGCCTCGGACGAGCCCACATTTATCTGCCTTTTCCTTTTACGCAGAAACGCTGTCGTCCTGCCTCTGACACAACCTCCCGAGGCAGGAAACTGCTGGCTCAACATTTTCCCGCTGTCGCGTGACAATGCAATAAGGCGGACATTTTTTCTGTCCACGCTGGGTTACTTCCCCTTCCCCCTTCGTGAAGACGCTCGTACGTGGCTCAAAGTAAATGCAAAATGTAACAACGCTCAGTTGTTTATTCAATGTGTCTGATGTTTTGGTCAAACTGATTCATTAGAAGCCAGTGATGTCACAATCCCATGTGATGTCATTCAAAGCAAGGTCTTCTTTCTTAAAATGGAATGACTATCAAAATCAAATACTACATAATCGCAAATATGCATTGATAAAGCAGGTGGTGCCAGTGCGGTGCAAATGGCAATTCTTGTCGTTCTACTGAGGACAAAGTTCACACTCGTGCACTTCTGAACCTCAAAATGAATAGCAAGGATATTGAAAGAAGGCCGCTTCAGCATTTATTCCTGTAGATTATCAATGCCATTTGAACTTTTTTTTTAGGGTGTATTCAGACCAGAAAAGTCCTTTAGTCCGGACTAAAAGCGGACTTTTTTTTCCCACGTTTGGTGCGGTTCATATTCACTTTTTTCAAGTGGACTATATTGCGTAATCACGTCGACCGCGTGACGACCTGAGCTCGCATTGGACGAAAATGACGAGGGCCGAACGCATAACCAAACCCGGAAATAGATGAAAACATGAAATTCCGGCGTTATTAGATACAAGATGTTGTTTGACGCTGTTTCTAATTTTAGAACACGCCGTCGATTGAGTGCCCACCACAAAATGCTGACAACACCGTGGCTTAACAGAATACGGATGATTAGGAATGAATCTAACAAAAATATTCACTACCGGGCAATATTCCCCCGCGATGCTTGGCTACGGTGGCTTGTTAAGCCTAAAAAGGCGCACGCGTCCTGCAATTGGAGCGGATCAGCCGTGGTTTGAAGTCAGACTGAGAAGCGAACCGTACAAAGTGCGTTTGGAAGCGGACCGAGACCACTTCAAAAAGTGGGTCTCGGTCCGCACCAGGATTCGTTTGTGTGTATTCAGACCTGCACAGAGGAGAGAGAGAAACCCGTTTAAAGCGGACCAAACAGTGCAGGTCTGAATACACGCTTCGGTATGAAAGGTATCCCAGATACCCATTTTAATGTCGAACTAGGAGGCCAAAAGGGGTACTAATATTATTAATAATATATACTAGGTCATAAAGATCTGGAATAAACGCTGCCCCCGCCTCATGATCGCTTCACTTCCGGGAAATAAAAACTCACCACTTTTATGGCCACTGCTGTCTCTCAGCTCTTCCACACGCCATAGACACATTTCTTAACCCCGAAGCCGCCCGGACGGCACCGGTTCGGTGGGCGTGGACCCAGTTGGACAGCAGCACCCGAAGGCGGAAGGCTGCGGATTCCGGAAGAGTCCGCTCCGAGATCGGCGCTGATTGGTCCGCCAGCGCGAGCCTACCGGAAAGTACATTTCCTTGCCGTTTCTTTAATCCTCAAAGTAAAAGCACATGTTCCAATTGTGTGGGTCGAACATAGCTTGGTTTTACTTTAAATGAGTTTTCTCGGCAGAAGATTGACAGTAAAAACAACGTAAAAACAACGCAACCACGCAATTCTTCAGTTTTTCTTTCGGTTTGTCCCGTTAGCGGAAATAGACTTTCGTGACTTTATGAGCACGCGGCCACACCCAACAAACAACGTTCTTTTGTGTAGTTCATAAGAATGAATAAAGTGATACAATTCCTTACAGCGAAACAAAAACACTGCACAATGCTTTACCCCAAAATGTAAAAACAGTAAAATTAAGGTGACGTCATAAACACGCGACGACCCAGCAGCTCCAAACAACGTAAACATCATCACTGTCATGGCGCTCCACGGTCGTCTCGCTCGTTTACGGTCGACATTCATGTCGAGATCAGTGATGACTTTCGTTCCTGGTTCGCCGGTTTATAGACACCGCCATCCTGCGGCAGTACCAATAACGAGCCTTTCTAGTTTGGACCGGTGTAATGGTCGTCTCCCGGCACACTTGAAAAGAGTCCAGTGCAGTTGGAGAAGCTTTTCGAGTGAGGTTGTTGGGCAAATCCAGTCAACACATTACCACCTGGTGTACACATGCAAGGTACTTTGCGTTCCCCACATTCGTGCAATGCAAATATTTGAATGACTGTAATTCTGAGTGTTCTGCTGCGTTAGCCTTAAGTGTTTGACTTACTGCAAATTGGAACTCTTTGCAGGTGTGCACCAACAGATCCACGCAGAAGATCTCGAAGCAGGCGTATCACAACGGTGTCGTAATCGTGACGTGTGCAGGATGCAGGAATCACCACATTATCGCTGACAACCTGGGTTGGTTCTCCGATCTGAAAGGGAAGAGGTTGGTCTATTGAGACTTGTTTTAAAATTAAATTGTGGTTATGAAATCAAAGTACAGTGAACCCCGCTATGTCGCACATAAGTCCTTTTAAAAATTAATGAGTTATTCAAATAGGTTAAAATGTGTTTAAGGCATTTAGGAAAGTTGAGAAATTTGAGCTGTTATAAAATCCCACTATACCATCCTAAAAGCTGAATTTAAATGGCGGCAGAGTTGCAGAACGGGTGTTGATTTGGCATGTTCAAGGTGTTTCACTTCACGTGCTCTCTGTGAACGTTATCAGGAACATCGAAGACATCTTGGCCGCCAAAGGAGAGACGGTGAGAAGGCTGGAAGGAAGCGACGCTCTCCAAGTGCTCCCAACCGAGTCCAGCCAGGAGAAATGTCCATTACAGGAAACGGCAAACAAGAAGGACTCTGATAAAGATCCATGAATGCACGCATCGAGTCGGATGTTTATTTTTTTACTGTCCTCGTTTGGATGGCGGATGAGTTGAAATCTATCCCTGCTGACTTTTGGCGAGAGGCAGGTACACCCTGGACTGCAGACAAACAAGCACAAAGTTATGGACATTTGGAGTCTTCGTTGAAATTAAGAGATGAATGTTTTTGCGGTGGAGGAAGCAAGCTTAAACCCATACAGGCACAGGGAAAACACGTCAACTCCAGAGTCGGACCCAGAACGCCAAAACTGCGAGGCAGACGGGCTAACCATGAGACCACGGTGTTGCTCAGCAACAAAACACTTTAACAGAAGAGAACAATTAAAATCACATGAACCCAAACAGTCGCTGAAATGCATTTCTTTGAGTTGACCTTGACATATACGGTAGTTGAACTGCATCATACAACTTGCATACATTACCAGATATGAATACTGTATATGTAATGTATTCCAGTAGTTATATGTACTGTACAGTGTAAAACAAAAAGGTTAATTATTTTGTTGGTAGAAGTAAAACTATTGTCAGTGTTGGGTGAACTTCATCGCTCAAGAGCCACATAAGATTGTTTTAAACGGAAAGGTGAGCATAGTTGTTATGTAATAAAATAAGAAAGTCTGTTGAACAGTGTTTATTTTACCAATATTTCTGCATTATATTTTATTGTATGTAACTCTTTTTATTAGATAAATGAACAGAATTATTAATAATAAGTTTTTCTATTTGAGGTGTATATATATATATTTTTTTACCACCAGATTGTAAAATAAACACATTTAAATTTACAACACAATTTACTGTATTACGAAGCACAAAATAGTTAATTAATGAAACGAAAGCTAATTCTGGTGTTTTTTATACAATGCGACCACGTGACATGCATGGTCTCGTGACTCTTGTCCCGTCTCGCGAGAACGCGACCTGCTTGTTTGCTAACGTTGTTGCCGCTTTCTACAGCAGGTTAGCACGTCGCTTCTTTCGTTTGCCCCTCCCCCCCCCTTCTCGCGTTCGGGCTGCGATGGAGGTCGTCGCAGCCGCAGAGGAGGTCGGAGAGAGGCCGCATCACCGGCCGTTCCTCATCGGCGTTAGCGGAGGGACCGCGAGCGGCAAGGTGTGTTCGAACCAAATAGCTCAGGTGGTTGTTAGCATTAGGCAGGCTCGCATCGACTGTCAAGACAGTTGGCCCGCCCACTTACTCATGACAACGATCAAAATACATTTGTGCAATTTATCATATACGTATCATTTATTTTTATCGTTCGTTTTGTAACGTAAATGACTTTTAAAGACTTGGCTAGCTACCCTCTATAATTTAATTGAATGCGGTCAGATGACCCGCCGGACAGAATATTAGGTACACCTGCACCGTCGCTAGTGAAAAACCAAAACAAAACAATTTCTCGTGCTGTTAAAAAATATGGATGACTACCACAATTACATGCAACGCCAAATGTAGTCATTTTCATAATAGTAGCAATGATTGTGGTTTTCTATCATGTACAGGGTTTCTTAACCTACTATAGTAAACATAGTAATTACACTTTCGAAACATGTATAAGCAATCAGTATACTGACAATTCCGAGATGACGTCACAAGTCAAAATGGCGGTAAATTGACGGTGCAAGAAATCTCTCCGCTCGTTGAAAAGCATTGGACCGTTGTCATTTTATTTGTGAGGATTATTTTTGTTTTTAAAATGTTATGATGTTTGACTACTGCAACAATCTGTGTGGTCAGACAATCCGCCGTTTGAAGCATTTGCATTGCGTTGCATTGCATCGAGGAAGCCTCAGAAATGCCCGGATGTTCGGAATTTGTCACTTCATAATCATTCGGTTGTAGCAGAGCACAGTTCTCTGCTAAGGCCCAGCTGTCAAGCAAATAAACCAAGATTTTCTGGAGAAACAAATACAGCTCTTACGTAGCAATTCATGATTTTATGAATAATTACAAGTACTACATTAATACAAATGATTAGGCGCTTACGCGTCATCGAAGACGAGGTTGTCCTTCGATGCGGATGTGAACCTGTTTGTCCATAAGCGTCTCTCCTCCTCGTTGTTGTTTAACGGTGTATTTCTTTTCAAACGTCCATGTGCGGAACGCCAGTCGACGGTGTGCGCCAAGATCATGGAGCTGCTGGGACAGAACAAGGTGGACCACCACCAGAGGAAGGTGGCCATCATCAGCCAGGACTGCTTCTACCGCGTGCTCACCACTGAGCAGAAGGCCAAAGCCCTCAAGGGCCAGTACAACTTCGATCACCCGGGTAGATACCACACACACCTGGGGGGAATGATTGAGGCGTGGTCTCTTAGAGCGGGAGGCGCTATTTGAGGAAATTTGGCACATTGCACCCTTTCATGCTGAATAACTCTCCGGTCCAGAGACATTTATGTATTGAAGTGGACGACAGGTTTATAAATAAAATTAAAAAAAAAAAGCAATTATTTGAGGAAATTTGGCACATTGCACCCTTTCATGCTGAATGACTCTCCGGTCCAGAGACATTTATGTATTGAAGTGGACGACAGGTTTATAAAAAAAAAAAAAAAAAAAAAAGCAATTATTTGAGGAAATTTGGCACATTGCAACTTTCATGCTGAATGACTCTCCGGTCCAGAGACATTTATGTATTGAAGTGGACGACAGGTTTATAAATAAAATTTAAAAACGCAATTATTTGAGGAAATTTGGCACATTGCACCTTTCATGCTGAATGACTCTCCGGTCCAGAGACATTTATGTATTGAAGTGGACGACAGGTTTATAAATAAAATTTAAAAACGCAATTATTTGAGGAAATTTGGCACATTGCACCCTTTCATGCTGAATGACTCTCCGGTCCAGAGACATTTATGTATTGAAGTGGACGACAGGTTTATAAATAAAATAAAAATAAAAAAAGCAATTATTTGAGGAAATTTGGCACATTGCACCTTTCATGCTGAATGACTCTCCGGTCCAGAGACATTTATGTATTGAAGTGGATGACAGGTTTATAAAAAAATAAATTAAAAAAAAGCAATTATTTGAGGAAATTTGGCACATTGCACCTTTCATGCTGAATGACTCTCCGGTCCAGAGACATTTATGTATTGAAGTGGACGACAGGTTTATAAATAAAATTTAAAAAAAAAAAGCAATTATTTGAGGAAATTTGGCACATTGCACCTTTCATGCTGAATGACTCTCCGGTCCAGAGACATTTATGTATTGAAGTGGACGACAGGTTTATAAAAAAAAAAAAAAAAAAAAAACAATTATTTGAGGAAATTGGGCACTTTGCAACTGTCAAGTGATGACCTCTTTCTATTTGGGTCTCACAGAAGCCTTCGACAACGAGCTGATGTACAAAACACTGAAGGACATCGTGGAGGGCCGAGTGGTCCAAGTCCCCACGTACGACTTTGTTACCCATTCCAGGTGAGACCTTAAATGTCGGCTTTCTATCACACGGAGGAATTCGTCCGTAAAAGACATGCCAAATGATTTGAGTCGTAGCTTCTATTCAAGTGGGGGGGGGGGGCATTATTTGAGGGAACGCAACGCACACGGCGAGTTGCACGGGGATTTGACATCGTTTTGTCACTGGGGCGGAAATCAAACATGAAGCACGATGTTCTACACGGAACGATATTCTTTGTCGCAGTGAATGCCGGTTTGCACGGATGACATAATTGAGGTGCGGCGTCTATTCAAGTGGAGTATTTGAAAACGTACCACACGGATTTCCACATCAAATTTACTTCTAGTTTTGTGTGTTAAGTAGACGACACATTCGATGAACGAAGGTGTCGCACATATCAGCGGAAACGCCACTATTTGAGGAAATAAGGTACTTTGTGATTTCCACGTCAGATGACTTTTTCTGGTCACGGGGCTGCTTAAGAACATGGAAAAAGGATCAGTTGAAGCCACTATTTGATGACTTTGTGATTTCCGAGCCGACTGGCCTTTACACGGACAACAGACGGACAACGGACAAATAAACGGCGTTCATTTATTTCCCATGAGCCACCTTTGCGTTCAGGTTGGACGAGAGGATCACGGTTTACCCGGCCGACGTGGTCCTCTTGGAGGGCATCCTGGTCTTCTACCCGCAGAAGGTGCGAGACATGTTCCACATGAAGCTCTTCGTGGACACCGACTCCGACGTGAGGCTGTCGCGCAGAGGTACGGGGCCCGGCCCTACGGTTTGGATTTCTTTTTTGCCGATTGTTGCCGAGCTGAACGTTTTTGGTTCATCAGTGCTGCGGGACATGACCCGAGGCCGAGACCTGGAGCAGATCCTGTCACAGTACACCACCTTTGTCAAGCCCGCTTTTGAGGAGTTCTGTTTGCCCGTAAGTGTGAGCTCCCGTGCAACACTTATTGAACAGGTCTTCCCTGCCACCCTCAAACTTTTTTCGCCCCCCCCGTCTCCCTTTTAGACCAAGAAGTACGTGGACGTCATCATTCCGAGAGGAGTTGACAACATGGGTGAGGCTCATTTCTCATGACAGGCAAAATGATCTGTTCAAGCGTTTCTTTTTTTTAAAGTTATTGAGAAAAAAAAAAAAAAAACGAGTCTGTCATCGTCGAGGTGATTCATTATTACTACCTTTTACAATAAGGAGGCATCGATTTGAGGTGAAACACACCTCATTTATTTGAGCACAGGTCACTATTTGAGGATTTTATATTTATTGAATTACTTCACCAAAATGACTTTTTTCTGTCACAAGGTGCTGGTCTGCAGACGACACACCTAATGATTAATTAAGGTGCGGCATCTATTAGAGCAGAGTCGACTATTTGAGGAAATTGTCATTTCCACACCAAATATCTTTTGGGGTGTTACAAAAGTGGCAAACACACTTTACCCGAGAGGCACGGCATTTACTCGAGTGGAGGCCATTATTTGAGGAAATTGTCATTTCCACACCAAATATCTTTTGGGGTGTTACAAAAGTGGCAAACGCACCTTACCCGAGGCATGGCATTTACTCGAGTGGAGGCCATTATTTGAGGAAATACGGCACTTTTCCCCCCCCAACACTTTTCTGTGGTTCCAGTGGCCATCAACCTGATCGTGCAGCACATCCAGGACATCCTCAACGGCGATATTTGCAAGTGGCAGCGGGGGCCCATCAACGGCCAGGGCCGCAGCTTGAAGCGGGCCATGGCGGGCGAGTGCCACCCGCAGAACGCCGCCAGCGCCAACCCGGCCGGGAAGCGGGCCCTGCTGGAGCCCAGCACTCGGCCCCACTAGCGGCGCCGCCGCCCTTCCTTCCGGAGCTTCCGCCAACTCTTCCCCAAAGACCTCCATTTAAATTTGGAATTTGCCGTTACACGCGATGTTGGGAAGTATCTGGTAACGCTCCGGTAGATTCATATGTGGAAAATGTTCCCAGTTGGGGACTTTTAATGATAATTTTGGGGGAAATTGAATATAAAGATAAATAGAAACATTAAGTTTTGTCACAAGCAGACATCCACATACCAGGCACTGTCTCAAATCATTTCCCCCTGTTGAAACGAATGGAAATACCATTATTTTGTTCCAATTTTTGTCATGTGCAAAAATTTTTAATAAGAAACATAGCACTCTATAGTACTATACTTTATAAAAAACATACATTAGTTAAAGAGATGTAACTGTTTTAGCCACAATTCACTGGACATTGTGTTGCTCCTTCTTGACCACCTGGGGGCAGTACACTACAGACATACAGCTACACAGTAAGTCAAGGTACCCCCCCCCCCCCCCCCCCCGATTGTTAAAATGCTGAAAATAATTTCCTATCATTTCCATGGAACGTTTCCAACTTTGCAAGCATATACTTACGGTCCTGTTGTCAATTTATCACCATTACAATAATAAGCTAAAATATATTTGATTAGAATTGTTTGGGTTTTTTTTGCACTGAGCTTGACTTGTCTTAATATATTCAAAGTTATAACCCACTGTGACTGATTGTGTGTGTGTGTGTGCGACCCCCCCCCCCCCCCCCACACTGAAGATTATTCAATGCCTTAATCACTTCCCATGTAAAGGAGGATGTTTTTCATATGTGTGTGAATAATAATAATAATATGATGATAAAGTATGTTGAGTTCATGTATAGAAACAGCTGTTTGTTTTTATTGAGGGCACAGTGTGACGCGCGTTGCTTCTGACTGGTCTCCCAAAGACAAAAAGAAATCATTTACACTTTGGAATGACAAACGACTTCACTCATCCCGCCTGGAACATGACATGATTGTTATTTTCTTTTGCTTTCCCCCCCCCCGTGTTTGTAATTTTTTTTTTTTTTACACGTGACCACGGCACACCATGACATAACAGATCACAGCATCTTTAGTCATTTCTCTGTTCCGTCTTTCTCGTTCCGTCTCATCTTTCTCCTCGTTTTTTAAGTGTGTACGACACTTGAGAGGGCGAGACGGCCCGAGTTCTTCCGGCAAGCACAAACGTCCTTTTCAAGAATAAAAGGAGCGGCGCGCGTGTGAATATAATACATTTCGTAACCACACATGATTCTTACGCAAGCTAACAAACGAACCTCCCCCCTTTCAACGCAGAACTTCACAATAGGTGGCGCTGCCGTTTTGAGGGGCGTGGCATTGCTTGACTTGAGGTGACCAATTCAATGGCACGTGACGTGATATATATATATATATATATATATATATATATATACCGTACTGGATACACGCATTACTCACAAAAAGTTGGTGATATTAGCCTTTGGGTGTAATATTTCAAACTTTTTACAAGTAGTGTATGTATATTGTCGCTGTTGGGCGGGAAACCCCGTTATGTCCAAATATGGTCAATCAGCTCATCCTTTTATGACATCACTCATGGCTCCAAGACCTTTGAAAAAGAGTTCGGGACAAATCATCATAATCATAATCATAGTTGTTTGCCTTTGTGTCGTTAAGGTCAGCTTGAGTGCAGACTTTTTGGACGACTTGTAATAAATTAAGATTTTTAAAAAAAATTTTTTTTAAGCACATTAAATTGGCAACTTTGACTTTGGGACTGTGATATGTTTATGTTGGTGCGCAACGGTATATGATAGCAATTTAAGTTAAGGTATCACGTTCATGAAATAAGAATTAAAGGGAAAGTCAACCCACCCCCAAAAATTATTTTTGGACAATAATATATTCTATGCAGCCCCACTGGTTTAAATATGGTATTGTGGGTAATATTGCGTTAGTGGAATATGAGTTCAGCACCAAGTTTTTATCAATATCAAAAGGTGGCCATTTTGCCACTTACTGTACTGAAGATGACGTCAATGTTGCTCAGGTAACAACCAATCACAGCTCGCCTGTTTTCTCAAGCTGAGCGGTGATTGGTCATTGCCTGAGCAACTGTGATGTCATCTTCAGTCGACAGCAAGTGGCAAAATGGCCGCCCCAGAGATGGATTAAAAACGGCTGGATCTTGAATCATAACTCATATTCCACAAATGTAATATTAATCAGAACGTCATCCCGAGACTAGTTAGTTCACATATAACATATTTCATTGCATTTATTGTTGTCAAGAAATGTTTAAGGCTGACTTCCCCTTTAAGCAGATGAACCCGATCTGTGGTCATCTCGGGGCGAGCCCGAGGTCAGTTTGATGTCAATTTCAGTTGACAGCAGATGGCAGCACTGTTGCCTGAAGTTCCCCTCCTTTCGGTAACTCAAGCAAGATGTATTGTTTTCCTTAAAAAAGTAGTGTTTTTATTGATGCGAGGATTCCGCCCAACAGTGACGACATATAATAATAATAAAAAAAAATAAAAAGTTGAAAGAGTAATGGACCTTCTCACCTCAGTGTCACACACCGGCCGACCGTCTCCACTCTACAAAAGAGCAGACTTTGGTTATTTTCCTGCCTTTGCGTGTCCGCTCCCTCCCAGCTATAAGAAGTCTCCCAGCCTGGTACGGCTCCTTGTGAACCTCACTCGCGCTTCCAATAAATCGTTCTCCTGCAACGAATCTCCCGTTAGCTCCCGCCGAAATTAAAAGCGTCGGCGGGTCTGTTAAAGTGGAGTTAGTGTCATTGAAGCACAGTTGGAGGTCATGTCTTTTTGTTTTTTTTTGCGGTGTCGAGGGGGTGTGGGGGGGCCGCGGCACTTAAGTCTTCTCGTCCCGATCCGTCTTACGCCGGGCGATGTTCCGCGGCTTGATCTTCAGCGACAGCTCCCACAGCGCCTCCTCGGCCAGGTGGTCGCTGAAGTCGTTGAAGAAGGAGACGATGTCGTCGTTGCGTTTCAGCTCGTAGTGCCTGCAAACAAAAGCAAAACTTGAAACTCATTTTTAAGCTGTTAATTAATTATATATATATTTTTTTTACATATACATGCAAGTTCGCAATTGGAGGTGTACACCTTTCGCTCTTAAAAATTGTGCAAATTTTATTTTCATCATATTTTGATTTTAATCCTGTAACTGAAAATATTAGTTTTACATGGTCGCTCTTTATCACGACTTTTCCCGCGACTCATCTTAAGAGATTGTTTACGAGTTTACGACCGGGACGCGTGGTTACGCACACTTGCTGGAAGCGCCGCATGCTGTCCAAGATGTTGAACTGCTGCCATCGCTTGGAGAAGTTGACTTTGCGGTCGATGAGGTCGGGGTTGCCCAGGTGGACGAAGGTCAGGTCCTGCAAGATGAGCCCCCTGTGTGTGTGTGTGTGTGTGTGTGTGTGTGCGTGTGGCAAGTGACGTTAAAAAAAAAGCAAAAACCAAGAATGCATTGAAAGAGAAAAAGCAATGCGATGCACTTACAAGTACGGAATGCAAGGAGGTTCCACTTCGGCCAGAGCGGCCCGGTACGCACGGAAGGACGACGAGCTGTCAATCAACGTGCAATATTCCTCCAATCCCTAAAGGAAGCATTGAAGAAAATAAAAAAAAATATTACAACAGGGTTTTTTCTTCATATAAAATCTAGAGGTGGATTTCCTCCAAGTCGTTTTGAGCCGTCCTGACAACACTTTTTTTTTTTTTTTTTGAGTCACGGATATTTGAAGCGATCGTTTAGCATCCGACTTTCATGTGCTCACCTCGGACGTCTGCTTCTGCCACTCCAATCTTCGGATTGGAGCGGAGTCCAGTGCGGACAGAATGGCCAGGTACGAGTTGAAGTTGTTCAACTTTCTTAAGTGCTGTCATAAAAATAAAAAATAAAAAAAATAAAAATGAATTAAACGGTCAAAAGGTGGACATTTTCTGTGGGCATGAGAGCAGCCACCTTCATGATCTTGATGAACTTGAGCAGCAGCTTCTCTCGGTCCTGGGCTTTTTCTTGCTGAATAATTAATGAGCGCACCCTGGTGGACACATACAGGAAGTGACAGGAATTGGGCAACGGGACCTTCCTGATGTTTTATTTTTTAACTTTTTTTTGCTGCTCACCAGTAGCTCATGTTGTTAAAGTGCTCCGTGAACTGCGTCAGGTTGGGACTCTTCTCTTCGTTTTGCTCTTTGGCCCAAAGCAACACCTCGGGAATCTTGACACCGACAAACGCAAAGCAAAACAATCAGCAAATCATTCTGTCGACCGCAAACAGCACCAGGCATCGGCCGCAGCAACCTCAATTTTGTAGAAGAGCTCAGCGTCGAGAAGCGTGAGCTGGTCTGCTATCTCGTGGCTGCGGAAATCGTGCAGCGTTCCAGGCCTGGCGGGACGACACCAACACACCAGTTTAGACCGAAAAGTTGGGGAGGAAAGGGGGGGGGGGGGGGGTCACGGGCGTACCTGGCCGAGACGCCGCGGGCGGCGAGCGGCTTGAGCGAGTTGGTGTAGCGCAGCAGCTTCTTCTGCTCCACCTTGTCCAGGATGTTCTTGCGGAGGACGCGGGCCAGGCTGAGCTCTCCGTTGCAGACCAGCGTGAAGACCAGATCCATCAGCTGCTTCAGGATGTCCTCCGTCAGTTCCACCAGGCTGAGAGCGGAAACTCGCCGTTAACGAAAACCAGACCTTATTGTGGCCGGCGTCAAAAAGATGTCAAGTCTCTTTATCGCAAACCGCTGCTGACGCGAGAAGCTCAGCGGCCACGAATGAAACGGTCGATGTCGATTCATGAAATAAAGCCGCACTTATGATATGTAAATGTCGTGACCCAAAACTGCAAAGAAAAAAAATTGCTGTCTGCTTCTGTGTCACTATTTTATCACCTGTGGTGCGTGCAGTCAACACACATAATAAAAAGGCTGATTTGGCTTCAAGTAAAATATGTATTTGCAAAGTAGTAGCCATTTGGAATATTTAAATAATAATTTCAGGCACGTTTATACTGTCAAAATATGGTGTCATTTATCTCTTGCAAAGCAGCATGTCGCCATGGCAACAATGAAAAACAAAACCTAATGCTTTGAATTTTTCATCCTAAAAATCTAGATGAGAAATTCAAAGATGATATTCATTTTGTTAAAATATGTTCAAAAATGGGGGGAAAAAAATTCTCTTAGCGTTAAACAAAAAGATGCCACAAGGTCAAATTATGTTGACCTGCAAAGAAATTTCACCCAATATCCCACACTACAATTTTGATAATTTTTGCAGCATTGGATGCAATTACTCACCAGAGCTCGTCCACCACACGCACCAACACAAAGAAGGTGTTCTTGCTGACTCGCTTCTTGAACGTGTCTGGACCTTGGCAAAAACTTGTGTATGTGCTTTGTGGTCAAGGAACATCAAAACTGTCAATCAAGTACGATATTTTGAACACTTGTTACATTGTGGATCATTATTCACGCCCCAAGCATGTTGAAGATTTTTAAGCCATCTTTTTTTATTTTTTATTTTTAAACATTATGCAGGCCATTCTTAAGTTAGAGTCATTTTTTATTTTTTATTTTTAAACATTATGCAGGCCATTCTTAAGTTAGAGTTGTGGGCCTTCACTGTCATACTGCACAATATGTTAGCATTAAGCTAGCAGCCTTCAACAAATGTTTTGGTGTTTACAGTTTAATTCTCTTGTTTTTTGTGTGTCACTTGTACAGCAAACGACAACTGTGAGTGGATTCTAAACAACTTGAATCAAGCGCACTTTGGCAATGTCGTATAAATAACATCACTTTCATGTTTAAATAAGAGCAGACTGTTTAAGTAGGCACAACAAATACTTAAAAAAAAAAAAAGTGCATTTTAATAAATATAAGTGTGTTTTAAAAAGCTCAAGTGTTTATAATGTGAGGACGGGGTAAAAATATATGAAATGTTATATGGCCTCTTGATGTGCTAATTTTCAGCTAGCTAGCGAGCTAGCCAGCCAACGAGTGCGGGTCTGGAACGCACCCCCCCCCCCCCCCCCCCACGATAAGCGAGGGTTCTCTGTCGTGGCAAGAGACAAACATCAATCCCACAGTAAACTGCAGGCACAGATGTGAAAAGGTGACAAAGAATAAAAGGATATCTGTAGTGCAGCTTCTTAATGAGGTCCTCGGGGGTTATAAACGTCCTATATGTAGTCAAAAAGGCTTCACAGTACAAAACAAGATCTGTGGGGCGGAGATCCGTTGTTAGTCAAGGAGAGAACAACAACGACGACGACGACGACGACGACGTGAGAATTCATCTTTACCTTTGCGGTCCGTCTCTGTTGCGTGGACTAGTAAAATGTCTCCGGATCCGGCACGCACATCCGGCCCGTCGTCATTCTGGGGTTTAGGGGGATGTCAATTAGTCACAACCATTTTTAGTCGTTCGCCAGTAGCAGGGGGTTTAGCTACATTCGGACAAAAGCAGTGCTTTGCCATTATCTTGTAGCATATCTTGGTGCTGAGGAACTATGATGAAGTGCAAGTTTCAGGCTTTGCTGCCATCTTGTCTCAAAGGTGAAGTGAATTTCATTTCTACAAAAGTAATGTTAAGTAATCGTTTTCATTATCATGTTTGCTTTCATTGACTATAATAACCTCGCTGGTGACTTTTGGCCCGCGTTGAACTAAGGGATAAAACACATCTGATGTTGCGGCGGTCGCTAAAAACAGAAAGGAGAAAAAAAAAGTGGTTTTGGTCGTCTTACTTTCTGCTTTAGTGTTATCCTGCTCATGATCTCCTTGTGATCGATGAGCGAGAGCTCGTCCACATTCTCCTCGCTGTCCTCCGGCGACTCCGCCGACTTTTGCCTCCTGAAAAACATTAGCAGTTAGCATCGTAAAGGGAGGCAACAGGACTAATAAAAAAAAAAAAGACAATAATGTTGCAAATAATGTATTTAAGAAATGTCATATTTTTAAGAGGATACTGTAGTCATATTCATGAGAAAAAAGTAAAAATATTCTACAGTACTTTTATCACAGCTGTTTACACCATCACAAAATGGCAAATTTTTCCTCCACTGAAATTACTTTTAAAAAATTATTCTTGTGGCAGTACAACTTTTATTTCATTTTATTTAAACTTTCTTCTCCTAACATAAAAACTGGACATCCTTTTTGCACCATTTTGATTTCCTTCACTTGAAATTTTATTGTACTAATATATCAACTTAATTCTCATTTAAGCACTTTAGTTGTAATAAAATTATTCACGTAATAACTGAATGTAATACAATTTGTTAAGTATTTTCTGGACATTTCATGTTAATTTTGCGTGGGGTTTTTGTTTATTTTTATGCATTCAAACGTATATTTTCCAAGCCAAAACGACACCTTACCTTTCCACTTCCATAGTCTCTTTGCTATTGGTGGATGGCGTCGGAGGGGCGGGGTCTTGGAGCACGTCGTCGGCCGTGATCGTTTCCTGATTGAAAAGCAAACGGATTTTCAAACGCGAGTGTCATGGACCCTCAAATCGATCTTTCTGGAAATATCAAATACGTCACAATTTGGTTTGGGTTGAGTTGACTGACGCACGCACGACAAACAAACACCAACATTAAATGACGGCACCACGGCACACCCAACTTGAATAATAATAATAATAATAATGCATCAGATTTATATAGCGCTTTTCTAGAGACGCTTTAGAGAGGAATGGATACATTATTCATGCACTCACACATTCCCACTGTGATGGCGGTAAGCTACTTAAGTAGCCACAGCATGCCCCGGGGCAGGCTGACGGAAGCGTGGCTGCCAGTGTGCGCCTACGGCCCCTCCGACCACCACCACCACCAAACATTCGCACCTTCCATACAACCAGTGTGAGTAGCACTGGAGGCAACGTGTGCCAAGTGCCTTGCCCAAGGACACGACGACGCATGACTTCGGGGAGGGCGGGTTCGAACAGCCGACCTGGTTTACACACAACACAGCACTCCATGCTACAGTGCACACCCCACGGCAAGCACCAAAAGGAATATTGACAACCACAAACATTATATATACACACTCACAATCCGTGTACCAGTCCCTTTAATTTGCAAATGGACAAATCAAAAAGAAAAAAGTGACATTTGGTAATTTATGCAAACAGAATTTTTTTCAATCTTCATGAATGAGTAGTTTGATTTTAATATTCAACTGGTCATGGAAGTTTGGTAGTGAGCAAAAGCAAAAATTGATCCGTTTGCTTTGGAAAGGTGATCCAATTTCAGGTGAAAGGATTGTCATTGTTGTCAAATGTCCAAACGGGTCAAACAAGTAACTCAAGACAATCGTAACTTTTTCTTTGCAATAATATGTTCTATGTGCCCCCACTAGTTTAAACATAGTACTTTAATTAATATTACTGTACATTTGAGGAATAATGATTCATCAGATTCATCCATCCATTTTCAACCACTCAGAGGGCCGCCATTTTGTCCTGTACCGCCCCCTGCTGTTGACTGAAATTGACGTCAAATTGCCCTCGGTTTGCTTTACAAACCATCACTTGACCGAATGCAGAAAACAGGTGAGCCGTGACGATGGTATATTAATCAGAATGTTTAGACGCGTGGGAGCGCGTGGACAATATTGCCAGAAAATGTTTGCCTCGAGTTTCCTTTTAACATCAAACTCCCTTTATGTGGCCTGCTTTTGAATTTCGGCTCGTTGAGGGGAGCAGAAAATGTTTTGGTTTTTGTTGTTGTTACATTTTTTGTTCTCGCATCGACTTAGGCCTTGTGTAT
Source organism: Leptonotus elevatus (assembly GCF_054856555.1). Classification (NCBI taxonomy): domain Eukaryota; kingdom Metazoa; phylum Chordata; class Actinopteri; order Syngnathiformes; family Syngnathidae; genus Leptonotus; species Leptonotus elevatus. Next base: position 1,300,415 of record NC_141253.1, read on the forward strand.
GAAATGTGCTATCAAAATAAAGCTGCCTTGCCTTACATTTAAAAAATAATGTGTCTGTTTTTCCACATTCTTAAAAATGTAAACAAAATGATACACAGATTGTGCCCAAACACCAAAAGGAATCGTGACAACCACATAACTGTACACTCACTGCCCCACATGCACAAATATTTCCCAAGGGTGGGGGGGTGGGGGATATTGGTATTGTTTTTGAAAGCGGCAAGATGTGAGATGTTAGCTTGGAGGTTAGCATCACGAAGCAGCAAAGGCGGCCATGACGAGCAGCCTGGGAGGAAAGCGACGTGAAGAAGCCATGCTCGCCACATTGGCATCGCGATGCCGCCACTTCCAGGGTTCAATCGGAAGCTCATTTTGCTTTTGCACCCTGTCGTGACGACCCGAGTCAACACCTTCTTCCGACCTTACTACTACTACTTACTCTGAGGGAGAGAGGTAGCTCGCCATTGGCCTGGCTGGACGAGTACAAGTTGACGTACTCGCCCTCCCCACCCTCGTCATTTGCACTCTCGCTCTAAAGGAGGGGGGGAAAAAAAACCGAGACGTGAGGCAGCGTGAAAGGGGTGTGAAGTGAGGGGCTTTGGTTGTTTCCGGGGGGAGGGGGGGGGGGGTCCAGGCTCAGGATCATCACGGCCACCAGGTGTCACTAGAGTGCATGCAGAGTAGGAAAACATGCTCCACTGCGATTCTTAGTGGACAATGAGTAAAAGGCTGTGTTCGGAATCACTCCCTCGCCATGATTTGGTTTCCAACAATACATCTTGAAAAGTAGTGAACAACCGATGACATGAGAAAAGCAATACAAGTTACCCGTTATTGCATATCGTCACACTCTTAAAATAATTGCCTAAGTCTTTATTTATTTTTTTATGCAATTTTTTTTTAATTTTTGCCTTAATCATCTCAGTCCTCGTGATGCAAATGGTTCATTTTTTGGGGTGTTTCCTGAAAAATCGGATGACTTGGGCGATTATTTTAGGAAGGTGTCGATATGTGACAGCAAAAAAAAATGTAACAGAACGCCTGAGGAATGTTCGTTTTTGTTTTTACTAGGGCCTGATTAATTAATCGCACAATATTTGTTTTCAAACACGCTGATCGCCTCCTTCTCCCACACATTAGCTTATTATAACATATTTCTGAAATAATAATAATAAAAAATAATAATTAGACATAAGTTTATTTGTAATTAATTAATTTAACTCGAATTTATAACATAATTTATAATGAACAAGTTTCAATGTGCTTAAGGTGTGTGGGGAGGAGAAAAACGAAGTAAAATTATATTTTTTATATGGCTGCTCTATTGCAGATTTTCACATGTGATGGAACATTTATGTTGATCCCGTATGATTAGGGAGTTGGGAATTAGTGAATGACTCTAAACACAGCCAGAGTGATCATGAGCAAGATTTCAGCAGGTCGCCGCTGACTGCTTTTTCTCTCTCTCCTTTTTCTTCTTCTTCTTCAACATCACAATCTAACAAGCCCGTTTCCGAGCGCTCAATGTCCACAACGTCCGTCCTCACCGCGTGGGGAGAGTCACCGTGAGACGACTCGGAGGGAGGACAGGCCGCCACCGCTGCGGCCGAGCCGGACGGGCAGCTGCCGGGCCCGGGTCCTCCCCCGCTGCCGTCGGCGGCGGCGCTGGTCAAGGCGGCTTGGTCCACGCTCTGCGGGAAGGTTCGCCAGGAAGAGCGGAAGCAAGAAAAGAGGAGGAGGAGGAGGAAGAAGAGGAAGAAGAAAACAAAGAACCAAGAGCCAATCAGATCGCTTGAAAAAAAATGAAGACGGTGGAACCAGAGGCGAGAGCGAGTGAGAGGCGGAGGAGATGCTTGGGAAGGCGTTGACCCGCACGAGGATGAGGACAAGACGTGGGCGTGAACACAAAACGCATCGCACAGCATTGAAGAAGTAGAAAACAGACAGCATGGCAGCGCTTTCATCAGAGGTCTCAAACTCATTTTCACAGCGGGCCACGTCGTCGCGTGGCATGACTGTCAAATCAATCTTTTATCACCTCGTCATATTATGTAAGCTAAATTGCGCCTGCATTTAAATGTTATTATCGCTATTTCAAAATAAAGTGAATTTGAAATCAGAAGACAAGGAAAATTGTGACAAACAAATATAAAAACAGCGATACTATTTTATTTATGCATGTACTGAAATATGACTTTCCCCCCAAAAAATTTCCCCCTTAAGGTCTAGGCTTTTTTTCCCTGTGAAAAATCTGACTTTTTTTTTCAGGGTAAGGAAAAGTTCATCTTGCCTACAAATCTATGTAGTCCTATGTTTTTCTTTTTCTTTTTCTTTTTTAAGACAAAAAAAAGTTTTGCTTTACCTTGACTAGTTTCGGCCATCACTGCTGCCTTCCTCAGAAAAATAACATAGAAAATAAATATGTAAAATAAACTGATTTCAGCAGAGAGAAAAAAATATCGTTTTACCCAAATATATATATATTAAAAGGAGAACATTTTCTAAGGAACTTTAAAGTTGATGAACTACTTTTTTTTGCAAAAAAAAAATGGATTTTCTCCCCCCACAGATAATTGTGGTAGTGTTTGTATTGTTCACCTCAGCTGTTTGTCTGCACATACTTTACTTCAACAATAGCTCCATAAAAGCTCAGCTCTTTTTCCAATTTCAATCTCGCCAGCAGGGGGTGCTGTGGGCTGGCCAAAGTGAAAGTGTGTGTTGCTGGAAAAAGTCCAACGGAATTTGACATCCCATTCATTGATCATGGCAGGTGATGTTTTTGTGCTTTTATTAAGGCGTGGCTTACTCATTTGGCGCAAAATGTGATGATGTACCGTTAAGAAAGAAGCGCGCGCATTGCCAACTGAAATGATTGTCTGTCTATTTGCAGGGAGCTGAGCACTAACCAGTGTGAACATGTTGCAAATACCAGCTGCCTTTTCAGCTCATACCAGCACACTGACAAATGCACGTGCACGTGCGCGTGCACGCACGCACGCACGCACACACGTCTTTGTATCATCGTGGGGACATCTCATTGACATGATGCATTTCCTAGCCGTTTCCCCCAAACCCCAACCATCAAAAATGATTGAAATGAAATCTAATTCTAAAACACATCACTTTGAACAAATGAAAAGCAGACTAACTTGCAGTTTTACAAATAAGAGGCGGAAAAATTGACTAAAACTGGCATATCAAACGTATATTTTAACACTCAAACAATGTCAACGAGCTTAATGCTTGCATCCGACACAAAACGCCGCAGATGAGCTCACACAAATTAGCAAGCATCCACATTACTGTCATTACGCAACTTCAAACGATTGCTACCTAAACAAACACGAGCAGCGACGCATACAAACATGCGCCGTGAGTCATAGCGAATATATATTCTCACTAACAAAATAAAATCTGCAATAAAGTGGCGGTTCACTTTAAATTGTGTAATGGGAGACACACCCACACTGGGAATAACCCAGCGAACTGATTTACACATGACACCTTTCCTTAGCATACTAACCCCCCCCCCCCCCCTAAACATTATGCCCCCAGGGCGTGAGGAACGCAAACATTCCACACAAACACACGAGGATAGTAGGGGGGGGAGACGCCACAAAGGGGGAGCAGGAGAAGCAGTTGGAAGGAGGAGAAGAAAAGGCGACATGGAAAGATGAGCAGAAGCGAGAGGAATTTGTTTTCCATCAGGTCCATCTGGTGCGGCATTCCGCGAGAGAGACGCACCCCGCGCACCACGCCACCCGAGGGGGAACCTCGAACAGCGCGGGGTCAACCAAGAAGCAGTGGCTCGGCTGCGACTGGTCACAATCCGTAGCAGGAGGTAACCAAGGAAATATACAGTTACTATATCGAAGGCATAATTAACTCATTTGCTCCCAAAAAACGTATAAATACGTTCTATTTGAAACTGTTGATACGTTTTTTGGGCTCGAGCATACAGAAGACTTTGATGCAGCCTCTCAACTGCAAAGAACGGTTGAAGAAATGGTAGTTATGACACAAACGTCCAGCAGGTGGCCGCAGAGCATAGGAAATGAACCAGGGCCATGTTGAAAAAAAGCCTCAATTACTCAGAATTCTAAATAGATTTGTGAATAATGATGACATTTTGCTATATTCTAATGCTAATTGCTGCAAAACGGAAACAGATACAAATGTACTTGTTTTCCTGATGATTTCCATTATTTACGGCAGAGCTCAGTTCCCCCAGTGTCATTGAAAAACACATACAAGATGTATTTTGTTTTAGCATATTTAGCATTTTTTGTTAGCCTGTTCACATTAGCAAAACTATGGGAACATGTTTTGATGGCGTGTCCAGCATTTTTTCCCCCTTCTTCCATGAGCATGTCATGTCGCTATATAAATGGCAGTAAAAATTCACTTTCACTTTTGTACTTAAGTTCATTTCAGAGTCTGCTTGATGAATGTGTACTTGTAATTCTACCAATTACTTTCCCCCCCCCCCCACACAATCTGTACTGTACTTGATGCGACAAACAAACAACATGGCCACAACAAAGCATGATTGACAATTGAGTAATTGGAATTGGGGGAGCAAAAAAACCAAAAAAGACAAAAAAAAGACGAGCCTCAAACGTTCAAAGTGCAAACCGTGTCACGTATGGACACTCACCGAGGGCGTGGTCAAGGCGGCTTGGCCAATCAGGTAGGAGTTAGAGACGGACATGCTGAGGCCCAGCCCAGAGCCCGCCTCCTCCATGGCCGCCACAGACGGCTGGAGGTGGCAGGAGAGAGAGGAAGAGGAGGAGGAAGAGGGGGAGGAGGAGTGCGAAGCCTAGAGGTGGAAAGTTGGGGAAAGTCAAGGAAGGGGGGCGGGGGGGGGTGGGGGGGGTGAAGCACAAGGGAGTGAGAGATGAGGAGAAAAGGAAGGACAAAGTTGATTAAACTAGTGAAGCCAGACGTTTTCAGAGTTTAGTAGTGGAAATTGAGTAAGGGGAGAGCATAGTGAGAGTGAAGAGTGTCACAGGCAGTGCTGTCAAGTTGTTGTTGTTGTTTTTGTTGGCGTGTGTGTTGTGCTGTTTGAATGTGTATTGGTTATCCCCTCATAATGTGGCTCGTAGGAGTATGCAATCTTTCTACGAAAAAAATATTTGATACAATTTTCAATATGTGGGGTGCAAAATGGTTCAAGGATGGCTCGATTTGAGAGTGGAACAATTCGATTCGACTTAAATGATTTTCCAGTTCAAACCAGTTTGTGGCTATGGTAGCAAATTTTTGTAAAAAAAAAAAAAAAAAAAAGTCGTAAACTTTCCATAGGAATTAACAGTTGTTACTGGAATAAACAGGGATAGGAATCATAAATGATTTCGAACAGCGTTTGGCATCCTTGATCATTCCGTAACTCCCTATACAGTCATTTTTAGTGGACTTTTTAGTCAACTAAAAAAAATCCATATATAGCGATTAAGGAACGAGTGAATGATTCACAGCCCACGTGTCATTGGGTTCATCTTCCCTTGAAAGCTCCGATGCTTGGCTGTTGTCACGTGACTAAAATGCGGGCCACTCATTTTCCCCGTCTATGGTGACAGTCCACTGAACCGTCCTTTAATGCTCGCGGGCTTTAAGAGCCTTACGGAATTGAGGCCAACTAAAGCACTTTCCAAACAGGGCCAATATGATCGGATCAGATTTTTTTCTCTCTCTCTCTCCCTCCATAATTTCCACACACACACACACACGCGGCAGCGGAAATTACTTTTTCCCCATTTTTTTTTCTCGCCAAAGCTGTGCAAAGTCGCTAAAGCATGTAAAGGTTGGCGCACAGGCTTCCAACAGAGGCAAACAGGATTATTACGATGAGTCCAAAACACGAGGCCAGATTAGGCTTGATGGCAAGAGCTCAAAAATGGACATGAAAAATTTGTAGGCCTTTTTGAGAATTTCCGAGTCTCTCTGTATCCGTTGCAACCTGCTAATAAGCTCACGGGCCACTTTGCAATGACGAGGCTTCAAATTAGGGATGCTGCTATTGAGTATTTTTTTTTAGAATAGAGTATTCTACCGATTATTTTATCAATTAAATGGGAAAAAATAAATTGTGCATTATTTAACAGGTATTGTTTTTGCCCGTTTTGATTCCCCAACCTCAAGGTCTTCTGTCGTACCTGTGACTTGAATGCAAGAGCATTGCTTTAAAAGGCGGAGTCTGGCCTGGTGAGTGACGTGGACATCATTTTGCCATTTGGCTCCTTTTCAGAGAAGAACTTTCTATTTGTTCACTCACTATTTTCTTAGTTTTAACGCAATGGCAGATTTACAGATCTCATGTCTAAGGAAACTGCAAAAAAAAAAATAAATCATTTGACTACAGCTTTAAATAGAAAAATCACTGATGCTGGGTGTGTTGAGCTATTGGATGGGGCGAGCGCGAGAAAAAAAGAAGAAGTAAGAAATGGTTCCTCTTCTGTCTATTCAAGCTCTGCTAAAGATAGATGGACTGGAGTTTATGATAAAAGTCTTATCTCCAAATGACATGCGTCTGACGTCTGCTTTCAGTTGCAAGAGCGGCGATGCGAAGATAAGCAGGCAAATTGTTGGAGGAGATACCGAGAGAGGAGGCAAATGTATACATGGGATTTTCTTCTTTTACAAACAAAGGTTTCTAAAAACTCCGGCCAAAGTGAAAGATTTGTGTATTTCTCCGGCTCCGCGGTCGCGTGTGTCTGTTAGTAAACCCAGTTTTACGTCGTCCTCTACACACGTCACTTTCAATCACATACCTCAAATTCTTAGAAAAAGAAGAAGAAAAAAAGGCGGCGTGGATTCGCTTCCCCACCGGCGAGATCATGTTTGGATATGTGTGTGTGAGGTGAGTGGGGAAAAAAAAGAAGTGAAACTTTTTATGATTTTGTATTTATCCTCTTTGTTTTTCTCTATGCTCCATTTATGATGTACTCATTGACTGTTTGCAAGTATTATTATTTTTTAATTAATTAAAATGGCCTGAGAAAAGCAGATGAGGCTTTCTACCAGAAACCGAATTTAGACCAGTGCTTCTTAACTGTTGTCAAACTGGGACTGGCATTTTCCCTACGGTTGCCCAGCGCCGACCAACTTTTAGAAAAGTTAACAGTGCAGAAAAGGTTCAGAATTGCTATAACATCTATGCAATTTCCATGAGCCTGTCTACGGTGTTTAATATGTTAGCATTAAGCTAAGGACTTTCCTGAGACACAATTTTACAGTTTGGTTCAAGATTTTGGTGTTTCCGGACCCACCAGTTGAGAATCACTGCTCTCCACTAAAAAAAAAAAAATGCGCACAAGCACAAACACACACGCACGGATGTAAATAAAAAGCCCGCGGACGAGCATCTGGACTTCTTACCAGTTGCCGCTGCTTGGGTGGCAGCGCCGGCGGCAGGAGCGGCTCGTGGACCGAGTCGGTGCTGCTGAACGAGTCATTGAAGCCGTAGACCTCCTGGAAGCGCTTGTTGCGCTGCTCGTAGATGCTTTCGCTCTGCGGCATCTGGTAGAAGACGGACGGCTGCGGCTCCGAGTAGTCCTCCACAAACTGCATGTACTGCAGGACTGCGCGGGGAGCACGCTCGAGTTAGCAACTGCTCAAATGACAAGGTTCCCAAATTCATGGAGAAAATTTTACAAATTCAACTCAAATTCAATATTTCTTAACCAACCAACCATTCTAACTTCGTTGTTTTTGAAGAAACACAATTTTCCCCCTGTTAAATTTCCAGAACTCCTGGTGGTGCTCACCAACTTATTGCTTGCACATTAGCATTTTATTTCTTAAGAAAAGCAAAAAATACAACAACAACAAAAAGTATATATAAAAAGGCCAATGAGCCAGACAGAACACCAGGTAAGAACCCGCTTTCTAACTCCGAACCCATCGCCCTCCTACTGTCGTGGAGCTGTAAGTTGATTCGTACAATGGGAAGAATGCATGGAATGACATCAATGCGCAGGAAGTGACGTAGGAGGCGTGTCAGGAAATGACCAAACCTTGCCCTTCGTTGGCCCCCGCAGCTGGAGCCATTGTAGCACATCCTGGCGTTCTCTTCCTGTTGAATATTTCCTTGACATAATCTACGCCTCAGCGATGCGCTGACAAAAACGCCGCCAGTCCCTCCCTTCCCAAATCCATCGCTCTTGCGCCTCCCCCCGTATTGTAAAAGCAATGAAAACTGACAAAGGTCAAAAGGAGGCTCTTTTTCCGTCATACTTACTGTGTCTGCTTTTCTTTTCCGGAAGCGGCGGCGGGCTGGCGGGCGCATCCGCGTTCTCGCCGCAAATGTACTGCGCGACGAAGGCGCCGCCGTTGGTCTGCGGCATGGGCGAGATGGGCGTAAAGAGCGGGAAGGGCGGCGGCTCCTCCTCGGACAGGTTGTCGTACTGGGAGGGGTAGCGCTCGTACAGCTTGGAGCCGCCGTCGGGGAAGGGCGGCGTCGGCGTGCTGCGCCGCTTCTTCTGGGGCAGCGCGGGCGGCGCGCTTATGCGCGACAGCGGGTTGGGGCGGCCGGGCTGCGGCGTCCAGTACTCGGGCGGCTGCTGGTGGTGGGGAGGCGCACTGAAGCGGGGGTGCGTCGGATGCTGCCCGGGGACCGGCGAGGACGACTCGCTGTGCGACTCGGGCAGCGGGCTGAGGCAACCGCCGCCCGCCGGGATCGGGGGCAGGCTATCCCCGACGGACAGGTCCTGGTGGAGGAAGTCGTAGTCGGGGTCGTAGTTTTCCGTGTTGTCTGAAAATGGACATTTCCCCCCCCATAAGCTCGCCATTCGTCATTCACGCCGCGGCAGGTTTGGCATCTTACCAAGCGTCTCGCAGCTGGTGTTTCGCGAACACTGACCGCTGTCCTGCTCCATGGACGAGAGCTGCTCGTCCGACTTGCTGAGTTTGCCCATGCTGCTGCAGGGGGACAGGCGTGGGGAGTCCCCGCCGTACGATTGGCTGCCCCCGGAGAAGCGGCGCTGGAGGAACTCCTGCTCGTAGTCGTGCTGCTGCAGCAAAAGACGCTTCGGTTACCACACGCGCTCGGGCTTCGTTCTATGTTATACATTACATCCCGAATCATTAACATTTTTAATCATAATTAATCACATGACTTCAATTCACGATTAATCACACATTTTATACTTGTTCTAAATGTACAATAAAGTATAACAATTTTTTTTTTTTAAAGTTTCACACTCTCATTCTACATTTCCAATCCAATTTACAGCATCAGGTCTTCATCCACATGCGATTTCAAAACAAACTCGGTCAATGTATTTGCCTCAAACGGACCTGTCTGTGGACGCTGCAGGGCAAGCTGGAACCCCGGCTCATGGGGGTAACCACCGGCACGCGCGTTGGCGACGGGGCAGACTGCCGCTTCTTCGGCGGGAGGGCCGGTGGAGGGCTGTTGCCGATCAACAGACGCACGTGGAGAGAAATAAATAAGCGGGACAGCGAACACAAACCAATGCACGTCTATCAGACGCACAAGACGACTCTCCGAGTTAGCGGCTCGCAGGGTTGTGTTCTTCACATCGACATTTTTTACATGAGTTAGGTCGACGCGGGGCAATCAATGGGCAGAGCGCGATGTGCAATGGAGGCCAATGAGAGGGCACCGCGTCTGGTCAGCCGCACACACTCATGCATTTGGGGGGGGGGGGGGGGGGGGGGGGGGATTTTGAGGACTGTTCAACACAAAAAAAAAAAAAAAAAAAACGCCTGAAAGAATGAAACCATGCGGGTCCATCCCATCCAAAGCTTTATGAGGGGTTTGTTGTGCCTGGGTGGGGTGGGTTGGGGGTCTCGGGTAAGATGTCATAATGGTCACATGTGATCCATTAGGCTAACATACTTCTCCTTGTGAGTGGGCTTCCTTTGGGCAGCGTCACAACTCAACTGTGCTCTGTGCCCAGAACCCGAAAGGGAGACAAAGGATGAAAAAACAGGTTGAGACAAAGCACAAACAGGACAAGAAAAACTAAACGAATCTTCTGTGATTCACAACCACCGAGATCGCGCGAGATCATCAGTCCAATGTCACGAAACTGGGCCGAGGATTCTCATTCATCAAAATACAAATCATCTGCAGATGGTCACAAACACAAAAAAAGTATACCTGAGCTCCGCCATCTTGGCTTCAGGTAGCGGCGGTTTTGGAGGCGCGACGTCCTCGTCGGGCACGTCCGAGGGGGCCTCGGCGGGAGCCGCCGCCGCCGGAGCGGTCTTCACCGCCTCCGATTCACGCTCTATCGAGGGCGCCTCCGAAGGAATGCTGCTGCTACTGCACACACCAGGGAGGAAAAAATGGCAACAAGCGTGAGAGATAATGAATAAATGTTCAGAAATCTCCAGAGGCCGTCAATTTTCTGATTTTTTTATAAAATGAAAAAAAGAGGAGGCTGTACAATAATGTGGAGTGCTATTTCTTTTTTTTTCCCTTTTTAAATCACTTTTTAAAAATATACTTCGTTTTCAATGGTGGCATTTTAGTCTCTTGGTCATTTCCTGGTTAAGGAAGGTTAAAAAAATATTATTTTTTAAATCCCAAGTGGGGGGGAGATTGTGGGAAGGGCATTTTAAGCCTTAAAAAAGTTGCTTATGTGGTACGAGGGTTAGGGCTGCTCAATTATGAAGAACATTTTAATCATGATTACAGTAATTTCTGGACAATAAGGCGCACCCGACTATAAGCTGCGCTAGCAAAATTTGGGGAATACTCGAGTTTGTTACACATATAAACCGCACCCGACTGTAAGACGCAGGTGTTTTAATGTTACCGCACCGGGTTCCCGCTACTTTCTTTTCCATAATGAGGGCGCAAATCTCTCACGTTCTGTCTCTCCTACTGTATTTGGCCTCATTTGTTTTGTTTTGCTCTGCCTGACGCTCTTGCGCTTCCTTTATAGTGCGCCCCCTTGTGATCTGATGGATAAGCCGCACCTTTGTATTAGTCGCAAGGTCGAATGCAAGTGAAAAAAATTGCGTTTTATAGTCCAGAAATTACTGTAATTTGGTCATTGAAATCACGATTAGGACAATCATTTGTTTTTGGTACAAAACAAGAACATGTTTAAACATGTAAAAAATAAACTTTGAAACACTGTAATTATTATGCAAGTTCCTTTTGGACTAAACAAGATTTATTAAATTAGTAATTTTAAAGTAAAAAAGGTGCAAATATATAAATTGAAAGAATACATAATTAGCATTAAAAATATTTTCTTTTTGTTTACAACTATGCCAATTTTGTAATTGTGGAGTGTAATAATTGAAATTGCTAATGAATTTCGATTAATTGCATAGCCCTAAGCCTAGGGTTCCAAAATTCTAGGAACTTTCACAACTGGAAACTTTCCAATGGAAATAATGTATGAATTTGACCTTTTTGTGAATCAGGTATTCACAAAATAGAAGATTGCCTCTTATGTGTATTTTTTATTCAGAATTTTTGTAAACCAAATTCACCTCAATTTGGGCTATGAAAAACTCCCACTTTTAAAAGTTCCAGCATCGCACAAGTGTGCTCACCTGTCCGCCGCGGTGACGGGCGGCGCCGGTTTGTTTGGGCTGGTGGGCGACGGCTGCTCTTGCTTCTCAATGGTCAGCTTCACCAGCTCCTGTTACCGCGAACGGCGTCCATTTTAAACACCGGCGTCGCATTTTCTTCCGATTAAATCTGCTGCGCGACGTGCGTGACATGTTTGTTTACCTTCACGCCGTCCAGCACCGCTTTGATGACGTTGGTGACCGAAGTCACGTTCTCCTTGTCGTCCAGGTCGATGCCGTCCAGCATCACCTGGTCGGCCCAGCGGATGAGGTTGGCGAGACTCTGGTACACGCGGTCATGGCAGGAAGACAACGCTGAACTGTGGAGAGCGGAGGGGGGGGGGGGGGGGGGGCAATAAGGTTGGACTTGGGGAGATTTGTTTTTCTTCTAAAAAGCAGATAGATGTCCACTGTATAGATATATAGACATGATAAAGGTTTACATGATAAAGCCTGTGTTAATAAGTTTGAATGTGTTTTCATAGGTATGAATGTTTGTACATCTCGATCGCGGCTGGCTCTTTCACAGGCGCAACAACGAGGTGTGGCAAAGGCCTGTCACGACAAGCTGCAGCTGGTTTAGAGCCACTCGGTGTCATGACACGAGTCAGCCTTCATGTCGGGTTTGAAAAGACCACAAATATATAGATATGCATCAGACTGTGGTAGAGACGGGCACACGAGTCATAACAATCTTTAATATATGGGACCAGTTTGGCTTATTTGGTGTGCAATTAAGCAGACTCTGTGATGTTATTAGCGAGCTGTGAGCGGCATGAGCTCGTCAGAAGGTGTTGAACAGCGGCAAGCGCACTTCAATGATCCATTCAGAGATAAACTACAACCAAAAAGTGTCACCTAATATAACCTTTTCCATGGCATGCAGAGACCGGAAGAGTCACAGAAAGTCAGAGAAGTAGTCCACTTTGGGAACTTTAATGGCTCAAATATTCTAGTTGGACATTTGCAGTCAAAAAGTTATAGGTCAGCTTAAGTTCACCTGTCATTTTAGCTCATTCTGAATTGACACCCTAAAGTCCATCCCAAACTTCTTGTTTGCATGATTTGTATCCTGCAGCGCCTCCCCTCTGTCTCTTTAGACCAAATTGTCACCGTATTGTCTGAGGCAGGTCACAAAATTTGAGGAATAACACGTTTATTTATAACACTCCTGCACGAAAGGTGAGTCAACGCCGTTGCTAGTGCAGTGCCAGACGGACTGCGTCATCGCGCTCCACACACTTCACAGAGATTCAAATCAGAAGTCGACATCCAACTAGTCCTAACGTGTCTGCTGTGCATTCTTTGCCATCCAGCAAGGATGAGAGAAAAAAAAAAAAAAAAGGAACCTCACCTTTGCTGTATGCGGGCCTCCCCCTGAACCAGAGGCAAGATGGCCTCCAGCACTTTGCTGGCTGAGCCGGGGAGCATCTCCAGCACCTTCTTCTCCACTACCATCTTGTCTACGATGGTCTTGAAGTAGCGAAGTGCGCTGACCACCTCCTTCTCGTGCTCCTCCAGTCGACTCACCTTCTGGATGGAGAAAAACAAGATTTTTTTTTTTTTTAATCATGTTTCATCGTTGTTATTGCTATAGAGCACATTTTTTAAGCAATCACTTTTTGTTTTGTTTGTGTTTTTTTTCTTCTTCTATGTCCGTATTATTGTACGCTCTGTTTGTATTAGAGCTGTTAAAATTAATCGATTAATTGAGAAGTAATCGATTACCAAATTAATCGACAACTATTTTAATAATCCAATAATAGTTTGGAGCCATTTCTTAATTTAAAATTGTCCAAATCCTCTGATTTCAGCATCTCAACAGTACTGGTAATTGTTCACTGATTTCTGTAGTCCTTCATGAAAGACGACTGATTATCTTCCGTGTTTCATCGAAATAGGACATTTGCAAACATCTGTTTTTACGTTGGCAAACAATGACCAAGCCGCTAACATAGTACAACATCAATAACCCTTTTTTTTTTTTATCACTATATGAATACGAAGTACAAAATAAACATCAATCGCCAGTTAACAAATTGTAATCAGAGGAGTAAAAGTCTTTTTTAATACACTTTAATGCAAAACCAAAATGAATCCGATTAGTCGATTATAATCCATTTGAAAAAGTCGATAGTGACAACACTAGCTTGTATGCGTTGCTGCTCCGTGTGTGTTAAAGTAGCAGTTTTATGGAGGTTTAATATTTGCGTAACATCTATGCAAATTTTTTCACCAATATGGTATGTAACTTTAATAACTTTAAATGCGTTTGAAGTACATGGGAGAGGTATTCTAAGGCTGTTTTTTTTTTTTTTTATATGGTAATATAATGTTGCACAATTTCGGGAATTTCTAAATGTTTTAATTGACCATCAAAATGATCAGTCTATGGGAATAATTACTGTATATAGCAGGGAAACATCATAATCGACAATACAACCCAAAAATGTTAAAGAATGAGCGGATAAGTCAATTTTAAGAAACAGCCAAAAACAAGAGACGGGAAAACAGGAAAAAAAAAGTCACAAACAAGCACAGGGGGTAGACAAATTGGATGCATTTCCCCGCAAAATACACGCACACTTACCTTGTTAGCAGGCTTTTCGGCGCACTTGGCCGCCGGCTCGGGCTGCAGTAGCTTGCCTTTCTTGGATGGCGTCCTCTTGATCTTGGGAGAATGGAACTTGTCCATCAGCTTCATGGTAAATGAGGACAGATGGGACCGCTGCGAGTCTACGGACGGAGGGTGAAAGTGGGAGAAAGAAGAAAAAGTTGCGGTCAATCATGCTCGAGAGATTGAGGAAGAAACCAGATGCTGTCTTCTTTAAAATCGCGGCCAAATGAGAGGCCCGGACACCCGCGCAGTTTTTAAGAACGCAAAACGCCAGGTGTTTAATGGCACTCAAATGTTATCTTGGCGGATCAATCTCCTGGTTTCATGCGCTCTTCAAGTGCCATGATATGAAGATGAAGAACAGCCTCCTTTGTAGCACATGAACATCAATGGTAATGAATACAATTAGACCCTGAAGTGTACATTACAAACTCGGCCAGCTTGGATACGCTAAAACCGAATTTGTGTAGCGTTGCACATTGGAGACCATATATATATATATATATATATATATATATATATAATTATATATATATATATAATTATATATATATATATATATATATATATATATATATAAATAAATAATTATATATATATATATATATATATATATATATATATATATATATAATTATATATATATATATATAGATATATATATATATATATATATATATATATATATATATAAGAATATATATTAATTTTTTTTACTTAGACTTTCTCAAGTCTGAATTTGGAGTTTGGTTAAAGCATAACTGCTCTAATAGTTGTTCTCACAGAGCAGCGAGAATATTATGCCTGTAAGTATGATATTGCTTTCCCTGTTTGTGGTCAAGTAGCCTTTGTTTGAAGTTTTGTGACTATGGTAACATCTATGCTAATTTCCTGAAGCCGGTCTATGTATTTTTCATTATAAGTTAGTGCAGTATCAAGCTAGCAGACTCATTAAATGATGTTATATGGTTTGTTTGAACATGTTGGTGTTTAAATGTACATTGTTTAAAGACCCTGCAAAATGAATTCAGATATTTAGCTATACAGTAATTTCTGGACTATAAGCCGCTACTTTTTTCACTTGCATTCGACCCTGCAACTAATACAAAGGTGCGGCTCATCCATCAGATCACAAGGGGGGCGCACTACAAACGAGACACAGAACGATAGCGAGAAAATTTGCACCCTCATTATGGAAAAGTGGGAACCCGGTGCGGTAACATTAAAACACCTGCGGCTTACAGTCGGGTGCGGCTTATATTTGTAACAAACTTGAGTATTCCGCAAATTTGTCTAGCGCGGCTTACAGTCAGGTGCGCCTTATAGTCCAGAAATTACTGTAGTTATATTATCCATGGTTGAAGATGATTGCTGAAAATGTGCCCGAGACCGACAACTATGTCGTGCTGAATTGTGGAGCACTATTATTCAATTGTTTTTCACCATTTAAATTTTCCCAATTTTTCTCTTCAGCATCTTTATAATTGTACAGCTAGCAAGCTAGCTGTGCCTATAGCGGAACAATGCACCTTCCCCGAATGCCACAATTGGCAGAACATCTCTAGTCGGTGCAACTATTTCAATTTCCAAGTGAGGAGGCGACGCCGTGGAGATGCTCGCTGTCCATTCGCCCGCCCAAGAGGCGCCGGTTAGCTCGCGAGCTAGCACCTTAAGTCTGAAATCATCAGAGTCACAGCATAAAAATGACCTGCGCATCTGTCTGGATCACATCACAGGCACATGGGACACCCACTTGAATTTAAATAGAGTAGGGCTGGGCTGGCCCGTATCGTGAGAGGATTTCGTCGAGCGCATGCGGGGCGTGCTAGCCTCCACATTTTGGCATTGGCTAGCGTACACCAGATGCTTTTGATTGCGAGAAAATCTGTAAAAGCCACGTTTCCACCAAGAGCGACAGATACAGTTTGGAACGGTAAATCTTGATCTGGCGATAGCCGAGTAACATCACAGCGACTTGACTGCTACAGATCAGTTCAGTGGTTGCTTACCACATCATTATCGTTATCGTATTTTTTCACAATTTTAAACAGTTCCCAGGAGTCTTAACATGTCTGTGACGCATGTTAAACAAAATACCCCATGAATCAAGAATCAGGGGGTTTACTGTGCATACAATTTTTACAAAATTTCTGACATTAGGCTTGGCAGAGAGTCTGACCCAGTTTGTCTTTGAAATTCAGGTATACAAACCATGAACAAAATGGCGCAGTTCATGGAGTGAATGATGAATGCCATTAAAAAAAAGTGGTGAGCTAACAAATACACGCACGCACGCACGCACATACACATACTCATCCACACACACACACACAAAAAAATAAATAAAAATAAAAATAAATAAATAAATAAATAAATATATATATATAAAAAAAAAAGAAAAAAAAAGGGGGGGCAATGATGATGACATTTCCAAATGAACAATACTGAGCTCTTTAAAAAAAAAAAAAGACAGACGTCCAACTTGAGCCATGCAGAGTCAGCAACACTCCGTGTTGCTTCGTTGAGTGTCTCTAAACAAATGACTGATTTCCATCAAGTAATTTCTTAATCTAGTTTTTGTTGTAGTCTGAAGTGTCTAAAGTCTCTAAAAAAAAATGTCTACGACTTGGGGAAATGTGCTTTTGAAAACAACAGTTAAGCAAGTTAAAAAGTTCATTTTTCATAATACTTGCCCTTTAAGGCAACATTGTGAACAGTACTGACTCTTATTGCTTAGCGGAGAGTCTGACCCAGTTTGTCTTTGAAATTCAGGTATACAAACCATGAAAAAAATGGCGCAGTTCATGGAGTGAATGATGAATGCCATTAAAAAAAGTGGTGAGCTAACAAATACACGCACGCACGCACGCACATACACATACTCACCCACACGCACACACACAACAAAAATAAATAAAAAAATAAAAAAATAAATATATATATATAAAAAATAAAAAAATAAAAAATAAAAGAGCAATGATGATGACATTTCCGAATGAACAATACTGAGCTCTTAAAAAAAAAAAAAAAAAAAAAGACACGGATGTCCAACTTGAGCCATGCAGAGTCAGCAACACTCCGTGTTGCTTCGTTGAGTGTCTCTAAACAAATGACTGATTTCCATCAAGTAATTTCTTAATCTAGTTTTTGTTGTAGTCTGAAGTGTCTAAAGTCTCTAAAAAAAAATGTCTACGACTTGGGCAAATGTGCTTTTGAAAACAACAGTTAAGCAAGTTAAAAAGTTCATTTTTCATAATACTTGCCCTTTAAGGCAACATTGTGAACAGTACTGACTCTTATTGCTTTAGCGGAAACCTTTTGACATTAGTGGTCTCTCCAGGATCCTTTTGCAAAGATGCTTTCAACACTGGATCCTTTTGTTCGCTCGAAGTTTAAAGAGGCCCCCGGAGGACTATGTTTCACAGCTGGAAGGCAGCCCACGCATGATGCGCAGTGAGTGACATCACCACCACAATCAATACAGCAGTTCGTCACACATCACGCACCGACAGTATTTCCACGTTCCTTCAACTTGTCACTCAAAAGCTGCACGCATCACCTCGCCCCGGCTCACTGTCGACAAAAGAAGCAATCCGGTTAACACCTCGAGACCACCAACTTTTTCCTCTTCAGTTTGCAAGAAATCTATATCATCAAGCGAAGTACAGTGAAGCCGTTTAGTGTGCAAACAAAAGAGGATACAAAACTTTTGAAAATAGTCTCAACCGCTCCTGTTTTAAAAACATTTTGAGTTTTTTTTTTTTTAAACACAATTAAACTTATCAAACTCATATTTTATATCAAGAAATGGCAGATTATCGCACATCACTTTGAGGAAGCAAATATATACGACTCTCTTGCTTGCAATTATCCAAATAAGAGGCAAAGCATGCTCGCTTCAGGCTCTTTATTTGTCCCGGACAGTTGAAGTTTTCTGTCAAACTGACACATGAAACAAAAGACAGTTGCGTGGTGTGTATTATGTAAATACTAAAATATTCAAACAACCCATATCATTTCACCCTCCCCAAAAAAAGTTGAACATCTTTTAGTTCCTTTATAATTGCCAATGAAAAAAACTCAAAAAAGTGGGGATTTCTGCAAATAACGACTGGAAGGAGACAACCGCCAATCAGCAGCTATCAAAAATGATACTGACGCTCTGATTGGCTGAATCAGTACATAGATAGAGGTATATTTTTGTGACACAAGAGATTAAGACAGACAACTACAGTATGATGTGAAATGCCGGCAAACTGCAAAAAGTCCAAATGAATAACAACAACAACAACAAAAAAAAACGAAATACCGGGGACAGCAAACCCGGAACCCGGAACCCGCGATGGAGTGATTTTTACTGTACATGCCATGTGGAAGTTATGTTCGTGCCTTTAGCATCCTCGTCAAGCAGCCTCCCTTCACTGGCTGCTGCTGTACCAAGGCGATGAGGTCATCGACTATAATTTGTCTCGCGCTGAATTTAAAGCGCCGCGCGCCGAGCGGAAGAAACCGCAGTGTCAAAACACCCCCCCCCCCCCCCTGAATTTTATTTATACTCTGCTGGGCTGTCTCGAGTTCACAGCCCTGCTGAAATCTTTGTAATCTCTGTTGTCATAAGACTGAAAACACACTCTTCTGTACGAAAGGGGAGTTAGTAATAAACCAAGCGGAATAAAAGGCAGATCGCCGCGCACGTCATCACTTATAAAGAACTGGTACCAGGTTCCTGATTCTCACGACGGCGAGTTATAGTTCTGCAATTCCACTTTCTGTGAATACCGCGCGGAAGCGCTTGTGAGAATCCAGTCACAAAAAACTGTTATTTTTAATCAACTGAAAATGAACCAATCCGCCTCCATGTATACTGATAGCTTGATCTGCTGACCTTTTAGCTTTTATTTCTTTTTCATCTGGTTAAATAACGCAAGATACCCAAAATGCGTCATTGGACACCACAAGACTTGCCCCTCTTGTTGGTCACAAGACCAGGAAGAGGACTTCTTCAGAGAAACAGCACTCATAAAACACAACATGAAGCAAAAGTGGCCTTTGATGATATGTTCAAGGACAATACAGAGCAGTGTTTTGTTACCCGAGCTTTATTGAGCCAAGGCACATATTTCAAAATCAAATCCGAAAAATCTTATGACACACCATCAAACAAAAAACAAAAAAAGTCATAGATCGTCTATACACTGAAATAATGATCTTGTTTATTATTCTGTTGTAGGAATGTCAACAGGTAGACAGGCGAAGTGTGCCTTCTGCTATTTCGGGGAAGTGCATTTAATTGCCTCTATAATTGTCTGGCACAGACAAAGGAACAAAGAAACATTATTTGTATTTCGTAGTATCGTGAACCACAATGCGTTCCAGACCCACCTGCAAACAGGTGAAGATTGTGATAAAGACACACCATGTCAAACTTTGACACTAAGAAGTCCAGGTGAACAAAAATTCCCCTAGCTTCGTGCTAACATAATAATATGAAACGTCACACGCATGCTACTAGAAATTAGCATAGTTGTACATGGAAACCCTTAAAAATGATGGCTTTAAATCTGTGACTGGGACGCGAAGGATGAATCGCGATACAGGCAATAAATACTTTTCAACCAAATTGAGTGAAATTGGATCATTCCCCGCATTGGCAATCGCTGATCAGGAGGGCGACAGGACACCTGGAGAAAGACAAACGGCAAGTGACATCTGAGCTTGTGAGTTGGCCCGGTCCAGGTGTGTCTCCGACGCGGGACAGCTGGTGAGCCCTTCGCTGTCGTCAGCCTCCATGGATGCGCTCAAGGTTACACACGCAGCTGTCCCCTCCTGCGACACCCCCCCCCCCCCCCTCCTGCGACCCCCCCCCCTCCCTCCCCTTACAGTTCCCGTCCATGGAGCGAAAGTGTGCATGTGTGTGTCAGATAGGTCGGCATAGCAGCTGGTGAGGAGGGCAGAGGAAAAGGAGGGCGGCGGGGGGGGGGAGCGTAGAGATAACTGTGTGAACTTTACCGGAAACAAAAACATGTCATACTGGTAAGTGAAAAGAAGTCATGAATATGAAATCCATAATTACCGCACCGTGCTATTGCTTATCAGGAATCGTTTTTTTTTTTTTTTTAACAGGGCCTTGTCAAAATGCCGATGAGCCGCCGATTTGGAATGGGTGCCATTTGTTTCCCCAGGAAACAACATTTATAAATGTGCAATAAAATCAGTGGAAAAAAATAATATTTCCTGCCTGTCCCAGCTTTATAAAATTAGACCTTACAAGGAAATTGAATAATTCCAATCCTTTAGAAATGTTGGGATTTTTTTTCTACATTGTTATTTGTACTGCATGTATTTGTGTTACTCCTCCTTCCAACAATACTTTACATTTATTTTCTTTAAAAAACAAACAATTAAGAAAAAAAAAAAATCACACTTTAGCCGTGTCCCTTGGTTTTCATGCAGTCTTGTTAGCGTAACATATTTACCACCGCTGAAAATATAGCATATTCCACAAGTCACATGGTCCCTTAGAAATATCATGTAAAGCCGACCAAAAAGTCAAATTTCCATGTATTTATAAAGGCATCTGTAAAACTTTGAACCCGCTGCTTGCGTCTTGCTCCAATACTATTGACGCTGACACTGTATGCAGTTTGGCCTCGAGAAAGACGTTTGTTTACACGCACACGTCGTCTGTTACTTCGGAATAACTCGCCTCATAGGAGTGTCTTCATCTTGTCCAAGCTTAGCAACAACCCTGCGTGCAACAATACGCTATTTGTCCATAAAAGTTGTCAATGTCTGGCGGAAGGCCTGCTTCATGTCAAAACTAATCGCAGGGACACAGTGCCAGGACAGGATTTGGAGCAAGACCCGTATGAGAGAGGCTTGTGAGAGAAGATGAGCAGAAGGGGCAGGGGGGGGGGGGGGGGGAATGCAACGGGTGGGGGAAAAAATTCAACAGGAAACAGTTGAGTGCAAAGTGAATTATTTATTTGCTCTATTGTAGTAGCGGCGGTGAACTTCCTGCCTCAATTATGTCCTCCGTTTATCTTTAAAGGACCAATGCGGCGCGAGTTGCGACACGGCCTGGCGAGCAAGCCCCGGATTGGAATGTCGTCTTTGTTAATGGTTGATTGAACGCAATAATAAAAGGGAAAAGCCGACGAGACACAAAGAGGAAGTGACACAAAAACACAGAAACACTTGCTCGACATTTTCCATAAAGGACCCATCAGTCGTCAAGTCAGTGACAAGCAAAAGTGGCCCCCCATCAGTGGCCAGAAGCAAATATCGATGATATGGATGCGCCGTTGCGTGGAAGCAAGGGTGCCCGACGGAGCGTGGCGATCCATAATAACGATCCATAGTATCTGACAAAAAAGGCTGGATCCATAACTGGCTGCTATTATGGTGTTGTTGTTGACGCCGTTGTTGGAAAAGCCAACATGGAATACGCATTTCCCAACAAGCAGCGGTCCCCAATGTTTTCTGATCGGTTTCACGTTAAGGAAGATACTAGCGCATAATAATATGATATTTTATTGTAGAATCACCAACAGAGATAAATGCGTACTTTTAAGTAGGACTGCTGATATCGTCTCAACGAATGCAGCTTTCTTTTTTTTGGGGGGGGGAAAGGGTTAACTTTTGGGGGATTTTTTTTCCTTTCCAAAGACGTTCGGCCCACGACCCAGTGGTTGGGGATTGCTGTTCTCGAACCTGATGCCAGAGATGACCAGAAGGATAACTCCCAATAGGCAGCAGTCATGAGAGTGCACAAAAGCATAAAAAGCACAAGCAATTTAAGCAAAGTGTCGTCATCCGTTTTTTGTTGTGTTGCTGTTTACAACGTGTTGTTATGGCGGGGGGATGTAACGACGACGCCTTTCCACCATCTGATTCTCGTCCAAGGCCTTTTTCCTCAAGCGGAACCTGGTTCGCGCTCTCTCTCTACGACGTCCATCCTGCACAGCTGCTACACACGAACTCTGATGACCGCTCGGAGGCACGTCCACAATCAAGCGCTACCGATCCACCGGGGCTCCAATCAGAGGTCTTGGGTGTCATCACCACCTTGTGAACCTTCCAAGCAGCTGTGCGGCCGACGTGGACTTGGATGTTTTGATCTTAAGAGTGTCATCTAGGAAACTCGCCTTTAATTAATTCATATCATCTTTTGATGTAGGGATAGACCGATTATCAGTGGAGCATTTTGACGAAAATCGGCCATTGGCCATTTTGAAGAATCATACGACCGATAATAGATCCATTTAAAAAAAGTGTTCGTTGTTCAATACTGTAAACATTTTTAAATAAGAGCTGGAGTTTGTATTTTTTTTTTTACATTTTTTATGCCAATAGTTTCCCTTTTAGTGAAAATGAATATCGGTTATTGGCGTCCTTGACTACTAATATCGGTATTGGCCCTGAAAAAAACATATTGGTCTATCTCTATGTTGAAGCCATTCAATCGAGTTTACAAGATCCTTTGAGTTGGAAATGCCAAGGATGCCCCAACCCTCTTTTAGCCTGGCATCTTGAACAGGCTGATTTCCGATTAATATACATTATTCAATATGTAAATAAGACCACTGTTTCCCTCAAAACTGATTAGGGATAACAGCTCTTCTCTGATTGGCCGTTGGCAATATCTCCTCGTCTTTAGCGGCCATGTCGGGAATTGATCGTGCGATACACACGCAAAATAACTTGAAACCGGCTTAGGGTAAGTCATGTTGAGCTGCAGGTCCCGGACGCAAATGAGTTTTTCAATAGCGGGACACACGAGGGAGCCTGACGCAGTGCTACAGCTAACATTCACAAGTCATACAAAGTGTCTTTTCAGTGGCTGACGTGAAATCACATCACCTCACAGGCCACACGAGATTCCGTCAATAAGCGGCTCTGAAAAAAAGAAGGACTTCATTCTTGATTCGATCGGTGCAACACGCTTAACAAAACGGTCCATTCACGAGGCCAGATGGGTTGGTTAGTGTGAAGAGGGTTTCGCAGTACCTGTGCGTGTCGTAGTATACGGACGGCGTGGCAGCATAAACCTTTTATAGGCCCCCGGCTTCAATAGTCTCTCTGTTTCAGGTCAACACCAACAAAGCTCCTTCCAAAGCGCGCTCTGTGCACCGTGCGACACTTTCTTCCCTTGTGTGGATCCATTCATGGCTTGTTAGCTCACACGTTTCTTCCCTTCTAGGTCAAGAGTGTGTGACCGCGCAGACTTTGCCAAATTGCACCCGAGAGTCTTAACTCCACTCACGGAACAACAGATTCCACTTGATTGCATTACAGTGACCCTTCCCGTGCGATATTGCAGATGAGGGTTTTTACTGGATACAGCTAAGTCTGAATTTAGAACCGCGTTCCTTCAATGTCAAAACTACTTGCGGCTAAATGACTGAAGTCTACTCCAAGTTAACCAATGCAGCACAATGAAGAGCAAGAAGAGGCAGAGAAGATCCCCAACTGATTTTAACTCATAATGATTGCTCCCACAGAGCAGAACTAATATATGCCTTAGTATTGTTGTGCACTCTTCTTTTAAGCATTGATGGTCCACGTGTGTAAAGTAGCAGTTGTTTCAAGGTTTATAAATACGGTGACATCTTTGCTAATTTCCATGAGCCTGTTTTTACAGTAGCTATTCATTATATGTAACAGAATAATGCAGTGGACGGACCCTAGCTATTCGTGGGCCACGAAAATGTGATGCGCCATTTGCCATGAAAAACTAACGTTAAAAAAACACAACTAATAACTACTTACTAGTAGTGGCCATACTTTGTGCACGCTTGCAATAAAGGTTGATTTCAGTGGAGCTGTATTGACAATATGGAGGACTGAGCCTCAAGGAGTAGGTCATTCAATTGTCCTATATGCCGCACGCAGAAACAAAAAGCACATGCACTAACTAGGCAATGCTTTTATGCTGTCAACACAAAAACAGGGATGCCACAGGGTGTGGTTCTAAGCCGTGGACACCTGGAGCAGAAGAGCCCAGCATCAGTATAAAAAAGAAAAGGAGGAACGTGATGGCCAAAGTATGAACAAATTTGCCAGCGCGTGGCTAGAATGATTCCCGACGTGAGATTATCCCCAACTGGGCAAAATGTCAGTCACTGGGTGTAACAGATTACATGCATGCTTATATACAGTGCTTCCCTATCTTTATTTAGTTTACAATTATTTACCCCAACACAAAGAAAGGTCACAAAAATAATACCGAAATAATTGTCTTGTCTCAATTTACTTAATTTGAAAGGTGGGCATGTTTAGTTAAACACAAAGCTAGCTTCTGTTGTATGAATGGCAACATACGGATACACAGGTTAATCTGCTATACGTCGAAGATAACATGACCTAAACCACCCGGCAACACCACAGCTCCAAATTGTCCTGTCAACGCGAGGGCTAAATGGGGCTCCTGACACGCTCGCACGTGATGCCGAGCATTCAGAATGGGAAATAACACACCCCGTTTTTTTTTGGGGGGGGGGGGGGGGGGATACCCCTCCTGTTCCTTCCCCTCGTGACGCCGAGACAGAGGCCGCTGACTGCGTTTCCTGTCCGAACACCACTCCCTCTTTTGTGGACATGACGACATGGTCTGCTCACAGCAGGCTGGGACCGTGTAAAAAACCGGACTCATTGCGGACGGGCCGGGCCACACAACACTGCCACTCATGTAAAATGGGTTTTAATTAAAGGTACTTGAATGCCCTCATGTGAGAAAAAGGAGTCTACTTTGCATGGCGGCTTATAAGTACTTGTGATTTGAAGGCTTGAGTTTTGAGCCTGGAGCATCTTTGATCCTTCTTCTCAGGGTTTTTTGGTTGACTTGAGTGCGTCCGAGCACTTGTGGATGTCGTCTGACCCAGACATGAGATGGCATCTATGTTGGCATGATCGTTGTCGGTGGCCGCTTCCGTAAACATATCCCCCAACTGTGCGTTTAAAACAGTCATGTGCCTCCATAACCCCCTCAGACCAAACCCTCTCTTACCTCATTGTAGGTTTTTGTATGCAGGAATTAGCACAACGAGGGCCTGATTTTTTGCCCTGGTTGCATAATTCAAAAGACGGTGGAAATGTGGGAGATCTGCTTTCATGTCAGCCTCGTGAAAGTCCCCAGTAACAATGAAAACTGCGGATTGCAACGCACTGATAGTCTGGTTTAAAAAAAAAATAAAAAAAATAAGCACTTATTGCCCCTTTTTGTTGTCCGTGCTGGGTGGCAAATATTCAGCTTTGATGGCACGACGAGTAAAAAAAACCCTGGACAGATAAGAATGCTCCGGAGATTACAGTCGAGAGCTGGAGGTCCTGTGAACAAAATGGCGTAAAGTAATCCTAGAATTTTGACGGCAATTTTTTATGGAAATACGCAAGCCACCCCCATCAGGATTTACCCACAGCGTTTGCGGCTTCTGTTTGCATCAAATGTCGTACTGTAAAGCCCTCGATGCGATCGCTGTTTTGTGTCACAGCAATTCCTCGTCTTATGTTTTCGTGTAAGTTCCAACTGTAGATGACGACTTTCTGTCCGGCGAGCAAACGGGGAAGCAGATGGATGGAAGCGGCACTTTGCCGAGGTTAGTTTTCTGTTTGCAGGGAGCAAAGAGACACGGGGGAAATGTAGCCTTTCAGTCTCGGACTGTTTTGCAGCGTGTGTATATGTAAGGCGCTTAAGACTTTGCTCAAAGCGGTCTGAACATTCCAGTGACGTTGCGGCTACTCCAGATATTTTCTTTCGCGTTCCATTTTAAGATCCGAGGCGAGCGTCTCAACAAACTAACAGGCAAGACAGAACGTTCACCTTGGGTGAAAACCAACAGACAAAAGGGAGCCGCCGCCAGGCGCTATAAATAAATACCCACCTTGTCAGCCGTGCTAACATCAAGTCTGAAAACAAAGTGATCTGCTAGAGATGAGTTCAGAGCCTCCGACAAGACAGCAGCCGCTCGGTGAGAGAGGCCCAATAAAACAACAGATTCTGCGTTGACGCGCAAGAGGAGCGAAAAGCATTGAGCTGCCAGTGGCGGCAGACGGACTCAGACGCTGAACTTTAGCAGATGGACTTAAAACATTTTCAACTAAATTCTCGTTATAGGTATTCGTTTTTAAATTTTACTACTGTAATACGCAGAAACTTTTGAATAGAACCAAAAATGATTCCATTTGATGGACCCTACTCCAGATGCTAATGTGCTAATGTGTCAGTGGTGAAAAGGCCTGTGGGTCAAAGGCAAGTCGGAGCGCAGCACAGCACTTCTCTATTGTGGGATGCTATGACGCCGGTGTTTACACTGCAAGCTGTGGACACCAATTCGCAATTATGAGCAGCAGTGACGCCAACATGGCCTTTTTTTCAGAGCATCAAATGCTGGCTATGCGACTTTGCAAAGAGACATTTATTGCCCTTTTCAATACTCTTCCTCTATCAGCTGCATGTGAAATTGCAATTTAAAGCCCGTATATCACTGACGGGTGAACATTTGCTACACTACCTAATGCTGATTTTGTTTTTATTTTTTTTGTCGCAAGGATTTTTTTTTTAACGTTCCAAATTTCCTTGCGACAAGAAAAAAACATTAAGAAACGCTGCGACCTTGAACAAACCCTTCTGTTTTGGCATTTTCACACAATAATAAATGCAAGAAATGGCTGTAAAGGCTAAATGTAACTGCAAGATGGACAACAAGGGACTCAACCATAACAACACCAAGATTCAGCCAGATGGCAAATAAGTAAAACAATTATTGCTTTGGCCTGAGTTCAAAAACTGTGGATAAAAGTGGTTCCTGTTTTCACCCCCCCCCCCCCAAAAAAAAATAATAATCTGTGAATACGCAAATTTGCGAATGCTGAACCGCAAATAATCACGGGTTCTGTTTTGCATGTTTATACCCACAGCTTTTTGGACAGGTTCCATGAAGAACGATAATAAGTGAGTGCCCCCGAGGATACCATTCGTCGTCACTTATTGAATGAGACGACCCGTCCCGTGGGTGCCAGAATTGACAGTGAGTGGCACAAAATAAAATGTAAAAGAAATACACAACTCTGAACTATGGATGCACTCATTCACGCACAAGACGGATGACTTGTTTTCAGGCGAGTCGGGCCTCCCATTTCTTCCTGATTTAGACTACGCCATCGGAAACTGGCAGCGACTGTGGGGCGTCCCCCTTCCTTATATGCTAACTCCAGTGGGCAGCTGTCTGAATACTTTGACACACTCGCGCGCAAGCGCAACCTGACAACTCGCTACTGACTTGACAAAAGTGCATGCAAAAATGGAGGTTCAAGGCAAGAACTGTTCGTGCTCATTTCAAGCAAGGCTTTGGTGTACCCTTATATGCTCTACTCCACAGGCTTTAAACTCAAGACTTGACTTCAGTTCAAAACTAGCCAAGAAAATAAAAAACGGCAAAAGGCGTGGTCAAATACATAAGAAGTTGGGATCCTTATTGGGGTTCCCCCATACAGAAGATATTACGTAGGGCCCCCACCTCATCTTCACTCTCTGGTCACCACAGTGTCACGTTGGTTCCAGTAAAACACTGCATCAATGCTGCGCACGTCTGCGGCTCATTCTAAGCGGCAAGGTCAGGGCTAACTGACAAACATCCCCCGCTGGGGCTAAACTCGCTGATTTAGCGCCAACGTCGTGTTTTCCAAACAAGGCATTACTCCGCCACGGAATGCTGGCGATTACACAACGATATTCTCAACTAGCCTTAGCCTAATTACAGAGACACAACGTGTTGCCGGCAGGCTGGCCGCCAGGGCGGATGGATGCGTTCCCCAGCAACAACAAACTTCGCGAGTCAACATCAGCATGTGCAAAAGCGGGATCGCTTGGCATCAGCATGGCAAGATCACAACGCTTTGGTACTACCGACCTGGATTAAAACTACAGTGCAAACGCAACCTTGCCCTATGAGGCAGAATTGCTTATGTTCATTCCTTTGTTTGTCGGGTACTGGTTGCAGGAAACAAACTTGAGAGTAGAGCGCGCCAGATTATAGCTTTGTAGCTAACTTCGATTGGCAGTCCCTATAGCGGGTAAGAAAATAATAGTAGAGTAGAAAAGTGATTAGGAGAGAATGCCAATTCAGACATCTCCATTTTATTTAATAAAATCCAGGTTCCACTCAGGTTAAGGCTCGTTAAGACATTTTTTTGGTATATGGAGATGGTTCAAAAAAATGTGTGATTATCTTCAATTCAGTTGCGGGTTTCATTCTTTTATGGATTGATATGAGAAAGCAGTTTAACGAATGGGATACTACGCTGTCCTTGTTCAGTTTGTCTGTTCAGAGGTCGGGTGCGCAAAGGTCTTGAGGAGCAGCGGTACAACATTGTGAGTCATTATCAACACTGAAGCCACATATGCCAATGCATTCAAATTGGAGCAGCAATGCCCCCCCCCCCCCCCACATGTCCCCCGTTCCCCCTCCACTCGCAAAGGCCTGCGACGGAAGGATGTGGCCCGGCAGAGCGGCCTCCCCGCACTGGGTCCGCCCAGGGTTTTAGGCCGAGCAAATGAGCACCTTGTGTAAAGCCACACGACACAGAAAGCCCAGAGAGGAATGTCCCCTGCGGCATTTCATTGGGCCAGGGAGGCCATTTTGCATTCAAAGCGAGAATCAACAACAAAAACATTCAAAAATACTCCAGACAAAATGGTAGACGTATAAATGTGAAAAAGGGTTATGTGGTTGATTACCACAAACCTGAACTAACACTATAACAAAAACGTTTTTGTTTTTTTTTGGCTTCTACCATCCGAAGTATGTGTGACGTTCTGGTGATATTTCCAATATTCCAGGATCTCCTACAATTTTATAGTGCATCAGGATCACAAGCTGACGTTTTTACCTGAGCAGTCATCGTCTAAGTCCCCTGGTGGAGACGAGTCCGTGTCCTCGGAGGAGGCTCGGCTCCTCCGGCTGGCGTTGCCCATCCAAGAGGCCCCGTGGGAGAACACGACTGGCAGTTTTTTGTCTGCTAACTAACGGCTGTCTGCTGCCGGTACTGACATTTTTTCACAGCCTTGCTGAGAATTAGTCACCAGCTAGCTCATCGTGATCACACTCACTTGACCCACTCTTCCAGGGAAGTTCCACAAATAGCGGCAGAGGAGGGGGAGGGGGAGGGGGTTGGGGGATGGCATGAAGCGCTTAAAAGTAGTGGCTTAACAGGGCACAAGGCCAGCGGTGCCACCACAAGTGCCACCCAGTTAGCTGGCGCGGGGACGCACTGAAGTGTGGCGGGGATCGGAAAAGGCCACCCGCCCGCCGACGGCCTGCTGCGCCGCGCGCGGCGGGAGCAACAAATGACTCATCTTCTTAGACAAAACAGCAAAAAGTAGCAGTGTTGCGTTGTTCACAAAACAACCTCCACGTTCATGGTTCTTTGGCAGAATAGGCCACCGACCGCGGGGGAGGTTTGTGGCGCAAGTCTTGCCGTTAGCCTCCCGTTGCTAATCGATAGCAGTGTCCAAGTAGAAGCCGACGCGCGACCCATCCGTTGCTCTGAACGATTGTCCTTCTGACCGCGGAGAGATTCCCAGCGCCTTCCCGAAGGATTTCCAGCTTCCCTCGGCTTGCTTTCCCATACAAATCACAATAATTACAGCACAGTTAAATTTAGGGGTGGGAGGGGGGGGGGGGTTACAAGTCTCTCATTGAGTGGGTGAAGTGCTTTTGCAGTCGACAAACCTCAAAATTGCATCCACTCACATTGACTGCAGGGGGTTGTCGTCGTGAGTGCATCCTCTGGATTGTTTACTGTTCTGCAAGTGTTTCCCCACTCGATTGCAGAAAATGGATGCTACTTCATCCACCATCTTTCTCATGCCGACAGGAGGATCCTGTGTGACGTATTGCTTATGTTTCGCGCGTTGCGTCACAGGATACTGTGTGGCAAGAAACAGCGTGTTTTACATGTAGTTGGATGGTTTTGCACATTTGAGGGAGAAACAAAAGCAGACGGTTCATTCTTGTTGCGTCATCAATTGTACGGTCTCCTCTTTGGTGGAGATTTTCATGCACGCCAGATCCACCACACCAGCATCTACCGAAACTCAGACACAATCTGTTTCCTCCTCAGGTTATTGAATCGGTGGAGGTCTGAGGTCTGCGGATCTCACTCGGCCTCGTCTGTCCTTCCTTCCTTTTCTCGGTCTCTCCTTTGGTCTCTTGAGGCCTCCCTGATTTTATGTTTTTTGGATTTGTTGGGGTCTGGATGTTTCTTGGGCTGGGGAGGAGTTCTGGTGGGGGGTGTCTGGTCGGTGCTGGATTTCACTTTCCTTGGTTTTCTTTGGTCCTTCCTCGGGTCTCCTGGTGTTCGGTTTAGGTGAACGGTATGAGGTTTTTTCTAATAGGTTTTCTGGTGAGCTAACAAATTCATGCACGCACGCACGCACGCCCACACAAAAAAAAAAAAAAAATATATATATATATATATATATATTAAAAAAAAAAAAAAAATGAGCAATGATGATGACATTTCCGAATGAACAATACTGAGCTCTTTAAAAAAAAAACAAAAAAAAACAATTGTACGGTCTGACGGGGGCCTGATAAAAAAAGTTTTAGCGCATTCCCACCGAAAGGGGACGCAAAAAAAGAAAGAAATCAGGAGGGTATAACTTGACGCTCAAAGCCTGGATTCCGGCTGATGCCGTTTGTGAGGCTCAATTTATAACCGGTAAGTATTTGTGACTATAGATTGTTATTTGGAGAGGATTTTAAAATAATAATCTAGATTGTGCAGTATAAAATCCGCCGAGTCCTATAGATGTTGTCCTTTCCTTCGGCACCACAAAGGACACTTACCAATGAAGAATAATGACCCGGCTTTATATTAAATAAGAGTAAATGTCCCCAAAGCAGATGTGTGTGTGTAGCCAGGAAACAGCTGTCGGACCAACGTTTATCAGCATCTTTCCACATCTCATATAGGCTTTGAATCATTTTGATTTTGTCGCCAATACATATATTATGCTTCTCTGTAACTCCCCCCCCCCCCCCCCCCGTCCTTTTGGCCGTTAAAGTGCATAACTGGCGATTTCGCCCGCTAAGTTTATTGTTGCACGTCACATCTGTACAGCGCGGCTGAGCCCACAATCATTTGATGCCACACAGCCAGCCGCGCATGCGCCAAAATCTGTCAACAAAGGATCCTCCTATACAACAAAGCGCTATAAAACAGCTATGCCAGCCAAACCCGACAACGAGGCGCTCAAAAAGTGGCCACGGAATGAAGGCGCAGCGAGCTAGCGAGCTAGCGAGCTCCAATTGCAACGGCTGCTGATCTACACAAAAGCAGTGAAGGTCTTACATATTGGGGGAGGGACAACTCGTACCCGACTGCAAAGTCCATTATTGTCAAAAATGTGTAATGACTTAGAAATTCCAAATTCACTTTAAGGGCTTTTAATATACAATGTTCAATTCTGTTTTGGTTTATGTTTAAGATTTACAGTAAACGTCAACAAGGACTGACAAATAAACAGCTTGACGTAAAAGCACACGTCGCTTTGTATAAATTGCGAGAACTGTGGTTAAAGCATGTTCCGTTCCGTTCCGTCTTCAATTCCGCTTATCCGGGGTCGGGTCGCGGGGGGCAGCAGCTTTAGCAGGGAAGCCCAGACTTCCCTCTCCCCAGCCACTTCAGCCAGCTCCTCCGATGGGATCCCAAGGCGTTCCCAGGCCAGCCGTGAGACGTAGTCTCTCCAGCGTGTCCTGGGTCGTCCCCGGGGCCTCCTGCCGGTAGGACATGCCCGGAACACCTCCCCAGGGAGGCGCCCAGGAGGCATCCGAACCAGATGCCCCAGCCACCTCAACTGGTTCCTCTCAACGTGGAGGAGTAGCGGCTAAAGGTTAAAGGTTAAAGCATGTGGCAGGGGTAAATCTATATACATCATTTTAAAAACAACTTGACCTTTCGATACCTTGGATTTACACCCATCGCAGGGGCCCCGCAATAAACAGGGGTTCAACTGCAGTGCGCTCGGAAATGACTGACACATCTGCGCTAAATGCGAGTAAACGTAGGAGCTTTAAACGGCAAACACGCGCCACGTAGGTGAGGAGGTTGGGGGAGACCCAAAATAGAATGAGGCTGTCTTCTCCCATTGATTGCTCACAAAGAGAGACGGGGCTAATTATAAAACACAACTCCTCGCAACGCTCACGTGTCAAAGCTGTTGTGTCACAGTTGGGGGTGGGGGTGGGGGGGTGATTAAGGTTGAGATGTCATCACTTTTTCCAACACTGTGACAGCAAAATAACATTAAGTCAGAGATTCATTCAAGTGGGTTGATTCCAAGAAACGAGCAGTCAATGCTCAGTAAGGCCCCTCCGCATTGCTGTATTTAATTTGTATTTAACAACAACAAAAAGTGGCAAAGTTACTGTTTTGCTTGACTTGTTTTTTTTTTTTTTTGAAAAATCGATTCATTCTCCACAGCTGATTTTGAAAGAATGGAACAAGCTAAGATTTTTTTTGTCTGGTAAAATAAGAGATGGCGGCACGGTGGCTGACTGGTTAGCACGTCCGCCTCCCAGTGCAAAGGTTGTGAGATCGAGTCCGGGCTTCGGCCTTCCTGGGTGGAGTTTGCATGTTCTCCCCGTGCTTGCGTGGGTTTTCTCCGGGTACTCCGGTTTCCTCCCACATTCCAAAAACATGCATGGCAGGTGAATTGGACACTCCAAATTGTCCATAGGTGCGATTGTGAGTATGGTTGTTCGTCTCTGTGTGCCCTGCGATTGGCTGACAACCAGTTCAGGGTGTAACCCCGCCTACTGCCCGAAGCCAGCTGGGATAGGCTCCAGCAACCCCCGCGACCCTTGTGAGGACAAGCGGTACAGAAAATGGATGGATGGATGGAAAATAAGAGATGCTATCGACTTTTTTATGCTTTATGTCACAGAACACGAAAACATGCAAACACAATCCTTAATAAATGTACATTTTAAATGTTCAAGATTTAACATCAGAAAATAAGCCATCAAAGTTGAATAGCTTGTCTGTTCAAGTGTGCAACAGCTTGAAGCAAGCACGCTTTTCCGACCCCCCCCCCCTCAAAGTGATGCTATATGACAATTATTGAGTGCATGAGAGAGAGAGAGGATCCTTCCATTCTTCCTTTGCTCCCGCTTCCCAACATCACCGTGTTCCGATTGTCCAGAACAGGACAAACGAGTGACATTGGGACACCGTTACCATGGTGACGGGAAAACACGTTGATGCGTGACGACGGGCTGTACGTCTCCCGTCGCGTTCCGTTAGTTCGTGTATGCATTGATACCCCCTCTTGGTCTGCACGCTATGGCAACCATTTTGCATGGTGCGGTTTTTTTGGGCAGCGTTTCACTGCAAACAACAACAACAACAACAACCTAAAAACACATGTAGGCGCCCCGACGCTGGTGAATAACGTAAAAACATTACAACGACACACGCATGCAAAACCAAACCTTCGGATCACAAGTCATCAAAGCAATGAACCGGCAGCCAACACAAGAAGCTTAGCTAACGTTGAATTTCTTATCAGAACACGCAAATACTCAAAACGGAAACACAGCAGTCAAGTCACAGAAACCCAAATGAAATCATTTGTTCACAGCGCACGGGAATCATATTTCACGAAACTGCAGTACAAACTTCACCTTCAGCTCCTGGTAAGAAGACAATTTTACTTTCTTCAATCATCCTCTCGGCGGGAAGTAGCGACCTAATCTTCTTCTATGATAACAGATTCCTAACACTTTGGAGATGCTGATGGGGCAACGGTCGGATCCCTCGGGGAACAGATAAGTGCTGATGGCTTGACTCTCGAGGCTTGTTGTTATGCTTTTTTGATTATAGGAAACTCATCCGTCTGAGGCAATGGGAAATTTTCCATCCACCATGCATCACTTCGTCGCGTGCGCGTGTCAGAAGACAGCCGGTTGAAGCGAGGATGCAAAAGTCGCCGATGTGTGTAAAATGTCCTCCGCCAATGCCCGTGTGTTGTTTTTTTTTCTGCCTTGTCCTTTGCATTAATGCCCTTTTATAAAAACACACAACAGAAGGAGACGCCGGTCACTATAACTTTAGTCAACAAGTCAATGCGACTTGGACTTGACTCGATTCGAGTCACTGGGAATTGCTTTGATGACTCAAGTTGACGCTAGTCACTGTTTGTGACGAGTGACTTGGCAAAAATGGGGCTCAACTTGGACTCGGGAGTTAAAGACAGACTTGATTGTCATTCCTTTTATATGTTCAGTTTAAAGATCAAATATACAATTATTTAGGCTGTTCGTGGCTTTAAGATGAAGAAATTTGAGAATATTTTGATTCATTCAATCAAAAAAATCGACCGTGTTTTTAGGTTGTCTGTCAATAGATATGCATGTCCATTACGCCAATTTAGAAGAGGGGCTTTAAAGTGACAACATTAAAAAAAAAAAGAGAGAAATTGACTCACTGAGCTATTGTGCAAATAGACACATTTTCTCGCTGGCAAGTTTCTTTAAAACAGAAAGAAAGAAAGAAAAAGACAACCAAGTAAAGTGTTGTATCTATGTGAAGATTATGCATATTGTTTGACTAACAGTATAAATACATGAGTCATTGTTAATGTAATACCAGTAAATCAATTAAAAAATCCCCAGGTGTTTTCTAAAAATGTTTGTTTTTTCCGTTATGTCTGTAGATTGTCAATAATCCAGCTAATGTCAACTTTAAAGGCTGAACCGATGCAACTGGAACCTCCTTATAGTTGAATTAATTTGTTGTGTTTCTGTTTGTTTTCAAAAAAATGTTTGTTCGTGTGACTTAGGCAATTAGGCGATTATGCTAATGAGACACAGAAATATGTTTTCATTAGATAAATGAGAAGGCATTCTTTGTCCATAAAAAAACATTAATAAATCTCTTCAAAATGTTTATATTTTCAAATGATCATTTCTGCAACATTCCTAGGAAATCCCAACACAGCTAGATTTGGAACAGGTTAGTCGTGTGGTCCCTGGGGGCTACCTGGTGAACCCAGCACTGTGTTGGTGACCCCCGGGTTGGATAAATTGACCTATGATGTCATTATACTGACCTCATGGCTCTTCCATCCAGATATATTGCAGGCGTGACAACAAGATTTGAGCTTGACTTGAATTATGCTCGAGACTTGAAAATGACATATTTAGACATTTTTGCACACGTTCGGCTTGATTAACGACCAAAAGTGCAGTAGCGTGGTAGTCTTTGGGAACATACTCAGAACGAGCCGAACCCAAGGCTAACCGTTAGCCGCGCGGCTAGCACCCGTTCCAAACGCCGCCTGACGCCCCTCGTTTTGGGCTTAGCTGGCCGGGTGAAAGCGACCCCGGCGACTCGCCTCGTCTTCGGCGAAAAGTGAAAGTAATTGTCCGGTTGTGAAAACGCACCCAAAAGCTCGCACTATCTCTTGTGTGTTTACTTGCGATTAAGGATGCCGGTGAAGTACCCCCCCCCCCCCCCAACCCACAAAAAAAAAAAGAAGAAAAAAAAAAAAGCTAAAGCGCTAAGCTACTACCAAAACGTACGAGGCCCGATTGGACCAGAGTACACAATGAATGTTACCCCGGTAGCATAACGAACATCCCCGGCCTCGGTACCGTTACACGTCGGAGTCTTACCTTGCTTACTCTCGATTTTGCCCGACATTTTCTTCCTCTCGATAACCCGCACTCAGCGGTTCCGACAAAAAACGCTGGCGCCTCGCAGCTGGTTCGCCGCCGTCGTCACCGACGACGACTATTCCCTCCTTTTCCGTACACCGTAGTGTCCGTCAGACGGTTCTGGTGGGCTTAAAAGAATGTATCCGTCTTCCACACACATGGTGCGGGTCCAAGCGAGGAGGGGGGGGGAAAGAAAATACGCCGCTCCTCGGTCGAGTCGGTCCGTCGCTGGGTGATCTGTCGCTGGGTCCACACTACACGCGCACGCTTTGACGTCTGGTGGCAAAGCCCGTGAACTCGCTTGTGGGAATCATAGCCAGCCAGTCAGCCAGTCAGCCAGCAGGCAGCCAGCGACGATCGAGCGAGAGGCTCAGCCGGCGTGACAGCGCCTCGCCGTGGCAGGAATGAGCAACGGCAATCTGTCAACAAGGCGATGGGCGTGTGTGTGTGTGTGTGTGACTTGTGGAGCTCCGGGCCCACCGAAGGAACGGAAGTTTACACCGGGCGGGATAATAATATGGCGGTGGTCCACGGCTCGGTACTAGCTTTGAGAAGCACTGGTGTCATGTTCCACTCTTTGCTTCTTAACGGTGGGGAAATGTGGGTGTTGAAAGCTTTCACCAGGAAAAAAGTGTTGTCGAAACACCCACCTTCCCCTGCAGCTGTGACAAAAAACTGCGGCTGTTTATAGCTTTCACTGGGAAAAGTGTGGGTATTGAAACCTTTTACAGGAAAAATTGTGGGTTTTGAATGTCGAAACACTCACAGTGGCCTGCAGGTGCAACAAAAAAAAAAAGTGAGTGCCAGGAAATGTCTGGGTGTCAAAACCTTTCACCAGCAAAAGTGCAGTTGTTGCGTGTCGAAATACCCCATTCCCCAGCAGGTGACAAAAACTGTGGGTGTTTATAGCTTTCACAGAGAAAGGTGTGGGTGTGGAAACCTTTTACAGGGAAAAAATGTGGGTGTTGAGTGTATAAATACCCACATTTCCCTGCAGGTGTGACAAAAACTGTGGTTCTTTTTAGCTTTCACTGGGAAAGGTGTGGGTGCTGAAAACACCGGTTTTAAAATGTTTACACTGAAAAGTGTGCAGGTTTAATGTTGGTATTGAAATCTTTCACTTGCAAAAGTGTGGGTATTGAAAAACCCAAGTGTTGAAACATTGCACCGAAACAGTGTGGGTGTTGAAACCTTCCACTGAAAAAGTGCGGGTGTTCATGGCTTTCACCTGGAAAAATGTGGGTACTGAAACATTCCACTGAAAAAACCCACATAGTTGTTAACAGCTTTAACAGGGAAAAGTGTGAGTTTTGAAGCACACACATCCAGGGGCGTCGATCTGGGGTGGGAGGAATTGGAAGACACAATGTGAAAATATTCATGAGTTTCTCTGTCGAAACAGCTGTTGTGAAAAAGGCCGCCGGGGGTGTCCCGAGTGTTGTGCGTCTGTGCTGTATGAAGAGTGAAAGTAAATGCAATCTTTTTTCTTTTTTTTTCACTCTTCCTTGTCTATGAATTATTGACCCGACTCACAGACTTCTTATTGCTTAGAATGATCTAGGTCAGCTGGTGAAAGCTGCGTTCAAGTGCTGCTGACACGAATGTACGTGCGCATACGTCATCATGTGTTGAATTTAGTGATCAGCCCAGTTGCGATTTGGCCCATATTTGAACAAGCCAGCCGCCTTCCGTCGTTGCCTCGCTCGCACCCGGCAGAGCGCCGCGCCCGTCCGTGCTTGCCGGAGAGAAATCGGAATACCTTCCCCGAGGCTACAATAAAGTCGCACACAGCCAACACAAAAGGACTCCTGAGCAGACTTGTCCGGGCAGGAGCGAGATGCGTTCTTTACGCTCGCTTGCTTCTCGGCTCTTCTCCGCAAGCAGATTTTTGGGGCAAACGGATCTTTTTGTCGTTGTTCACTCACTCGTGTTTGAGTACAGTGGTTGTGGGGTTACAGGGACTGGACCGGCCTCCTAATAGCGAAGATCCGAAGACTAATTCAAGCCCATTAAAATGCACAAAGGGGGAAAAACAATCCAAACACCGAATATTGTTCCAAAAACAGTGCTGAACATTCATTCATTCCACAAAAAATGGAGGAAGTGGGTGGGGACAAACAACCACTCATAAAAAAAACAAAAAAACTATATATATATATATATATATATATATAAGAAGAAAAAAAAAAATATATATATATATATATATATATATATATATATATATATAAATAAATAAATATATATATAAATATATATATATATATATTAATCTGCAAATGTCAAACCGCAGATACCGAACCGGTTTCTCTCTCTCTCTCTCTCTCTCTCGCTCTCTCATGAACAGCAAGTATAGCACCCCCTGCAGGTGGAATGAAAAGCGTGGGTGTGTTGAACACTTTCACCTGGATAATTGTGGGCGCTTCAGCGACCCTGCCCCCCGCCAGTGCGACGAAAAGTATGAGAAGAAGTTGTGTGGGTATATCAGAAGACGGACTCCCACCGTTTTTACGGCGTTTCTGTCTTCACCTGCTCATTTTTAACTCGCGGTACATTTTATGGCGATGCAACGTGTGACTCTGCTGCCATCTGCTGGCCACCTGCACTCATCGGCTACAACTTGAGCTCAACCGGTTTCAACAATCTGCCGTTTGTTTTCACCGTATAAAGGAAGCATTTGCATTGTGTTGCATTGGGGACATATCAGAAATGCTGCCCAGAAATGTCAATAGAAGTTTTTAAATAAACAGTACACACACACATAATAATAATTATGGCTTGTACTAAATAATAGCGAATAATTTAACTAATAATAGCTTCATGCCTGCTGATTTAGTACAAACTACTTTAAAAAAACATTTTTCAATACAATTAACCTTAAGGAGCAAATCAATATTAAAATGAGATCTTTAAAATGTGCTAAACTCTAATTAACATGACTCTCTCTGGCCTTGACTCTTGAGTCTGACTTTCATCTTTATGCGTCTTTGATTTCATCCAAGAGAGCAGAGAGATGCTTCTTTCCTTTCCCCCTTTTCAGCCGTGACCGTGGGTAATTAGCGTTCACGTGACAAAGGAAGCGAGCGCGCGACAGAGCTCGGTCGGGTGCGCGCGCAATTGGGGGTTTTGTTCACACGCGATTTCATCATGCAGATTTTCTAAAAGATTGTGTCAACATTGACCTGTCCTCAGTAAAGTGTTTATTTAAAAATAAATAAAAAAAACAACTTTCCAAAGGGCACTTTTTTAAACCTACCTACTCTACTGTGCATTCACAATTCAGCCATCATGCATTTGGCCCACAAGGTGGCGCACAAGTACTAATGATGAGAGTGTCTTGTTGCAGCTGCGACAGAGATTTTCTAATGAGACGTGATTGATATACAGTAGCCGGTGTGAGGTCTCATAATGTAAATAGTGGCCTTGTTTGTTCTTATGGTGATGATTAATTGTAACGTGTTATGAGGAAAGGAGACCAGAATAGTCGTTTATTCTTTCCCTTTCCCCAGTGGAGGCTCATACGTAGGCCGACCCCGTCATTCTGTGTGCGGAACTTCAGTTTAGGATCTTTGGTTTCTTTAAAAATTGTGGAGTACAAAAGATGCAGTTTTCTGTTTTGCCTTCGCTTGCGCGGCTTCTTGAGGTAAAAAAAGAAGAAGAAGAAAAGTTAATTGAAGATCTGTTCACATAACAAAACATACATTGGATTATGGAAGACGACGTTGTCTTTCATGTTTACACTAAGTTATGTATATTGGATTCGTTGAAGACTCCCAACGGTCTTTGATGTTTACAAAAACACGTTATTGAATGTAAGATTCGAAATTGTGCTTAATGGAAGACTAAAAGGTGCTCGATGTTAACAAAACGAGGTGCGCCGAAGATTCCAAATGATATTTTGGTTCGTTAGGTTCAGTTAAAAAAACAACAACAACTCTTAAATGGCCTTTGACGTTTTTAAAAGAAGTATGTTAAATTCATTAAAGACAACATCGTTTTTTGATATTTACAAAACACTTGATGATCTTTGAAGTTAAGAAAACACGTGTAGGGTCTTTGAGAACACTTTTGTCTTTCAAAAGGCGAACATTTAATGAGGTTAATTGGTGACTAAATTGTGTGATGAGAGCAAAAACGCCTCCGCGATATTGATTTAAGATTGCGAAATTGTGTTTAATGTTCCTGAAAGCTCACATATTTGGTTCACTGAAGGCTAAAGGCTCTTTGATGTTTGAAAGACTCAATACAATTTCTTCACTCCAACAAATACATTCACTGGTTCATGTTTTTTTTTTCTTCCCCTAAATAAAGCACTGGTGTGGCCCCAAACTGTTTGCTTTCTGCTCACCATGTATACCACCACCCTCATGCTCCGTTCCAGCACTTCCACTAACCTCGTCGTTGGTCGATTTTCAATTGTTTGCTTTACTTTGCGAAAAAAAAAAACCTCACCTCATTCATCCTCACATCATTTATATGTCATGTGTCACATACAATTTGTTTGTAGATGATTATTGAACCAGTTTTAGCCTCTTAAGCAGCACGGCCTTATGTTTAGGTTTATTGAAGCCTACGTTGTCGTTGATGTTTGAACGATAAACGGAATAACAATTCACGAATAGCCAAGCGCGGAAAGACGAAGGCTTTTCAATATGGCCGAAGACATTTGACAGTTGGCGTTTGATCTCAGTGTTTTTTTTTCTCTTTTTTTTCCGACGGGCTAGCTTAAAGCTACGCTAACCTTGGCCGAGGGGGGGGGGTCATGCCCTCTCGTCCCGGGCTGCGATGGTGTAGCGGGGGGGGGGGGGGGGGGTGATGGGATCAGCCGGACTTTAACGGGATACACTTAACTGAGAAAAGACGCACGCGGGTGGTCTATTTTTGTCTTTTTCTTCTATAGTGGAATTAAGATGAATGGCACTCGATGTTGTGCGCGCGAGCGAAGATGGCAGAGCTGCTGGATGAGCAGGACAAGATGTCTGGGTCATAACCTGCTCAATACTGCATGACAACGGAACACTCTGTCACTGCCAAGAGCTTACGCTGCCGCGTGCTGACAAGGTCGCGTGGAAGACAAGGAGGCGCGGAGAGGAGGAAAAAAAAAAAAACATAGTACACGCAGCAGCAACAACAAAACAAAAAGGAAAAAAAAAAACAAGCCAAACGGAATGTTTTCACCAGCAGGCCGGAGGAGGAGGAGGAGGAGGAGGCTTTTGACGACGGACGTGAACGCGCGCTCGCCGGGCTTCGCAGGAATTATTTATGTGCTGAGGCAGGCGTTGTTGGGCTGCTCTTTGTAAACCGCCGCCTTTCAACATCTCGGCTCACGTCTTTGAAGCCGAGAGGCGCGCCTTGAGTGACATTTAACTGAGGCGGGCCAAAGAGCAGGAAACCGGACCCACCGCCAGGCGGAAAACACTCCCGCTTTTTCGCACCTCTGCCTCCATTAGCCATTGGGGGGGCGAATGGCGGGTGCGGGGTTGGGGGGGGGTCTCTGAGGAGGCGGCCTTTTGCCTATTCACTGAGCACCTGCCTGAGGTGTAAAATGCACATGCAAGTACGTTGACCCCATTATTGCAGGGGATTATTATTCCAGGTACAATTCTGAGAAATAGTGAGACCAAATAAACAAATTAAAAATAATAAATTATAAGCCTCCCCCATGCTTTAAACATATTAAAACGTGCTTTTCAAAGTATTTCACAGCATCGGTTCTCCAAATATGAAGCGAAGCTGTTTGTACGTCACTCTCACTTGAAGTTTACTGTAAAACTGACACACAACAAAAATAAAATGTTGTGCGGCCGACCTAAACACAAAGTAGTTCAACCAATCAATGTCATTTTGTTTAACAAAATTTCGCTTGTGTAATGCTAATATATAAAGCAAAACACCATAGACGGGCTAACGGAAACTAGCATAGGCATCTACGGTCATTGTAAATCTTACAAATAAATGATGCTTGTATTAATTACAATTTGGAATGAAACAAATGG
Source organism: Leptonotus elevatus (assembly GCF_054856555.1). Taxonomy (NCBI): domain Eukaryota; kingdom Metazoa; phylum Chordata; class Actinopteri; order Syngnathiformes; family Syngnathidae; genus Leptonotus; species Leptonotus elevatus. Next base: position 1,342,306 of record NC_141253.1, read on the forward strand.
AATCAAAAATTGTATAAAGCGGAGCAGCAGCGACGTGCAGCAGTTAAGGACAGAGCCTGATTGCGATAAAGCAGAAATCGGAATTCCTCATTTCCTTATAATTGCCATGAATAATGAATAATAATAATTTGATCTAACGGCGCAGCAATAACTACATAGTTTACACCAAAATAAAACAAAACATTGTATATTTAAACAACGACATATTCTATATGCAAGCGCATATTAGTATTGATGTTACAGTAATGGAGATCCTAAAAACTCGAGTGGCTTAACTCAGTTTTGTTTTAAAGATGAATATTCATCATCCTGTTTCATATCAAAACTACAAAAAACAAAAATCGCAACACACGCAAACAGAGGAGTTTAAGTTGGGGACTTTCCTTTATCTCTTCTTCTTGCTGTTTATTGCATCACATCTCTTCCAGTAGACTCAGTGCTGCCGAGCACGTTGTGGCACAGTGTGGTACTACACTCAAGATGCTCAAACTCTTAATTCTTGCTTGCCTGTATATACTGTAAAACGACAAAAACAATATGCAACAAACTATCAATCACAATATAGCAGGAGGTTCACTTTGGTTATGTTGTTTTCATCATAGTTTGATGAATTATTTCTTACTTTGCCTAACATGTGAAATCCCATCAGCCAAATGTACTTGTTGAGCAAAGTGTACTGTAATTTGATCTAACGGCGCAGCAATAACTACATAGTTTACACCAAAATAAAATAAAACATTGTATATTTAAACAACGACATATTCTATATGCAAGCGCAAATTAATATTGATGTTACAGTAATGGAGATCCTAAAAACTCAAGTGGCTTAACTCAGTTTTGTCTTAAAGATGAATATTATTCATCCTGTTTCATATCAAAGCTACAAAAAACAAAAATCGCAACGCACGCAAACAGAGGAGTTTAAGTTGGGGACTTTCCTTTATCTCTTCTTCTTGCTGTTTATTGCATCACATCTCTACCAGTAGACTCAGTGCTGCCGAGCACGTTGTGGCACAGTGTGGTACTACACCCAAGATACTCAAACTCTTAATTCTTGCTTGCCTGTATATACCGTAAAACGACAAAAACAATATGCAACAAACTATCAATCACAACATAGCAGGAGGTTCACTTTGGTTATTTTGTTTTCATCATAGTTTGATGAATTATTTCTTACTTTGCCTAACATGTGAAATCCCATCAGCCAAATGTGCTTGTTGAGCAAAGTGTACTGTAATCTCACACATAGCAATATTGGTCACTGGTATGTCACGCGTGACTGTCTCCTCACACCAGCGTGTTGCTTCTTTTCAACGAGGTGACTATGGAGGCCGTCTGGTCCGTGGGTGCGATTTGCTGGCCGGCACCCGAGGGGCAACGGGCCCGGCCGGGCTGGCTTGCCCGCCATCCGGCCTACGCAAAACACTGAAAAGGACGGACGGCCGTGAGTCAGGGAATTTGGGTTCGTGCACAAGACTGTGACGGAAGGCGGGATTGTTTGCGGCTGAGGTCAAGATGATACTTTTTTTTTAATCGATTAAATGGACGACATCACGGTTAGGACAAATCATTTTACCCACAGGAAATGATGGATATAGAAATCATTTGTTCCTGGGTCAAATTGTCGCTGTCGTAAAAACCTTCATCAGCGACACGTGCACTCTTCTGGATTTTTAATGAAAGTTAAAGTGTAAAAAAAAAAAAATACTAATTGTGGGCCCCCCCTGCATGTTCTTTTCTCAATATTTTATATTAATTATTTTTGTAATCTTTTTTTCTATCACATTTTTTTTTTTAGATTAAAAGGTAACATGACCACAACCACAAAAAAGGTGAACTATGACATTCGCAATGCGAGCCCGAGGGCACTAAGATGTCAATTTGAGCAGACAGCAGAGGGCAGTCTAGGACAAAATGGCACCCCCCCGTGACATTGATGAAAACGGGTGAATCAATCTGATGAATTGTTATTCAATGAACTCAATAAAAATCAGAACACCGTGTTTAGCCTCGCGGGGACACATCGAACCAAAGTTATTATTGTTAACAAAAACTAGCGGAATAACTACAATTAAAATGGGGAAAAAAATTGGGTTAACGGAATAAAATACAAATGAAAAATTATTGCTCTTTTTCCCCCAATTGCCTTTCATTCAAAAACTAAAACTAATTTAAAGGAAGCATTTTTGAACAAATAAAAGGTAAGAAACCTGTTTTAAAAAACGAATTAAAAAAAAACTGAATTTACAAAAGTATAAATGAAATTAGAAAGTAGCTACAATGAAAAATCCCAAACTAAGTATAAACATGTGCAAAGAACATTTTGCAAAGAACATTTTTGCCACAATTCCCCGTGGATATCATCCGCTTTTTTCTCAGCATTCACTTTCTTTACAAAGCTTGACTCGATGAAATAAATGTGGCAAAATACCGGAAAATTGGCAAACGCGGACACAAAACTCAACTTACCCGTCCTTCCACTGGCAGGTGCGCAACGTGACGTGATGGCGGCCGGATGTTGTGAATTGCCACTTGTAAGACGCCGCTGCTTCATCACGATAACGGGAAGAGCCTCAGAAGACAGGAAAAGCCTGCGAGCGAACACAGATTGGCAGATAAACATCATCAAAAGCTCCCGGACGCTCCTGTGGGAAATTTAGCATCTCTAATCCGCCTGATTGTGTGCGATGTGCGGTCTGGAAGCGCCGAGGAGGAGGAGGAGGAGGAGCACGATGAACCGACTCAGCAGAATCGATCCCCTTGGAGCTGAGGTCACCGGGTCATGGGAGCTGACCTTTAACCTGCCGCCTCCACCTCGTTTGGGTTAATGACGGTCAGGCCTATTGCGATTGTCTGCCAAAACCACGAAAGTCCGCTTGACAACCTTTTATCTCGGTCCCCTTTCTCATAATGTCAAAGTTGACTTCCTTGTGATTTCTACGGGAACCTGGTAAGATGTTCACTTTGTAGCGATCTCAACAAAAAAAATGTGTAACTGCACTTGACAACAATTTTGATGAAACCCTTCCAAGTCCATTTTCTGACGACATTTTTGGGACATTTTTGACAAAAACCTTTGCAATGTTCATCTTGTGACAATTCCAACCAGAACCTTGAAACTCCGCCCACTTTCTCACAATAGCGGTAATCCTCATCATCATAAAAACAATGCTAATGATAATAATAATGTCATAAGTTGACGTCGTCGTGATTTTGATAAAAACTTCAAACTCCGCCATGTGACGTTTTTTGAAAAAAAAAAACTCACTTAAAGGATCTTTGTTACTCTTGACTGCCACCTCTGGCCCAACGTGTAACTGCAGCCTCTACGTCAGGCTCATTCATGGTGTGCGTGGGAGTACGTGCACGATCTTAAGTGCACGTACTCCGCGGGGACCACTGATCTGAATATATGACTATTTAGCCCATACATGCCTGTGCAAGCCATTTATGTCACGGGGCGGCCATCTTGCTCCTCCCATCTAGCGAGCACACTACTGTATAAACTATACGTATACGTGCAGATGAAACATATACAGCTCGTCGGCAGTTAGTATAAGGCTGTGGGCGGTGTGGGGGCGGGGGGTTGCCGCGGGGTGGTCACTATTTTTTTTAACAATTAAAAAAAATAAAAAAAATAAATAGTGGACGGGACGGTATGTGCTGCTTTGAAGACCCCCTTTTTCTTTTATCGCTCAGTTCCTTAGACCCCAATATTAGATTTGGCAGATGCATTTTTGAATTACAGTTATAATTCTTTCATAAAAATATACAAATTTCCTCCTGTCAACATCATTAAGCATATAATTTATAACATGTATTGAAGGCAAATTGTAAAATGTCTGAAGTCCTCTTGTTTATGTTTAACAAATGTAAAACATCCTAAATCATGCCGTTTCTACGAAAAAGTGTCTCAAATGTTCTCCAATTTGGATCATGTAAATGTATAGGATAGTATGGCGAGAAACGTTTCTTGGGAGGAGCAATATGGCGGCCTCGCGACTTCAAAAGTCTTGGCCTAGCGGCTAGCCGGTTATATATGCAGATCAGTGACATCGTCCTCCAACACTTCACCCCTCCCCCTCCCTAAAGAAACTGTGGCTAAAAGCTGATATGAAATATCATGTAAGTGATGATGAAATACTTGTAAGTCGGACTTGTTTGTGGTCTTTGTGACAATCTTGACTAAAAAGTTCACTTTCTGATCGTTTCATAAAAAACAACAAAAAGGGGAAAAAAAACATCGTAAATTGACTTCACGCTGATTTGAACGGAAACATCATCCGTCCACCAATGTTGATTAAAAAAAATCATCCAAATCCACTTTTGATGAAAACCTGCTAAGTCTACTTGATGAAAACCTTGAAAGATCCAAAAACTCTTGCAACGCCACCTTTGTATGAAAACCTTGCTCGTCCGCAATTTGAACACAAATCTCGTCGGTTGACGATTTCGATGACAACTTGCAAAAATCCACTTTACGACGATTAAGACCGCCAACAAGCTCGGATAATGATTATTCCGACTCGGGAGCGGATGGCTGATAATAAAGGTACATTTTCACAGAACGCCGTCCAGCTGATGTACTGCGCGCAGGTGGAAAGCGCCTCAATTAGCCTTTGGAACGACGACAGCGAATGATGCTGATTCCCATGTAAAGCATCCCAAAGATGAATTTGCACTCGGGTGCAAAAAAGGAGGACACGGATGGACGGCGGTGCGGAGAAAAGAAACAAACAAAGGAAACAACTGCGCTCATTATCTCGCCACATCCATCCAGCAAACCCGCGAAAGAGGAGAAAATAAAAGAAGTGGCAAAAGCTGTACCAGGAAGCTGCGTGTCGAACCGTCGGGCCGCCCGTGCTCCGACGCTGATGGACGTTTTCATGTCGGCACAGTAACCTAGTTAGCGCCGTTCGCCGCAAAAGAGAGCAGCCGGAACCCGCATGCCAAGCGCACTCGTGTAGATTACGCTTGGTTTTAATTGGCCACCAGACAAATTGGCCAATGAAACGCACGCGCACAAAAAGAGCACACGGGAATCGGGCAGATGCAAGTTCATCTCTTTGTCATTCCCGCACTCGCCTGTGAAGTCCGCATCAGAGTGACTTTTGGAAAGGAGCGAGCTTAAATGTAAAACATGAGGATTTTTCGGAGGAAAAAAACCTGCAAGTTCACTTTATGACAATTTTGGCAAATCACGGTTGGCGCTATATTGTGGGGTTATTCTTGGGGAATGATTATAGTTTGGCAATTTTCATTATCATTAGTTTTTATTTGATGTTTGAGTTTTGATTTTGTTAATTTAGTTAATTCTCATTAGTTTTCAGGGTGGCTCTGATAGTTTTGATTAGTTTTAGTTATTTTTAAAATGCTTAGTTTTAGTATTAGCTTTTTTTTATTTTCTTTTTTTTAAAAAGTGTAACACTTGTGTGCAATGTTTAATAAACAACTCATTGGTAAAATGAAAAAACAACAACACACTTCTTACCCCGTGCTGCGTTTCAGATGAATGAAATGAAAAAGCAGGCAAAGCGAGACATTGGAGCCAAAAGTCAAACACGCAAAATTGTCGCCTCGTAGCGATGTCATCTGAAGATACTTTTCTATTGGCTGCTGTTAGATGATGTCACTTTTGTGCGACACACTTTCAAAGATCCTTATTCCGGTAAATATCATAATAGTTATACTTAAATCACATTTAAAGTCAACCGCGAAAGCTCATGTATTAAATTAATCACCAAGGAGAAAGCTAAGGACATTTTCACAAAAATGATAGTTAGTTTTAGTTTGTCTTGTAAATGTAAAATGTAGTTTCAGTTAGTTTTTGTTTTTTAACTCATTCACTGCCATTGACGCCTATAGATGTCAAAAATTTATTTTGACTAATTAATTTAACATTGTTTTCCATTTTTGTTAATGGCTCAAGTATGAAAACCTAGATTTTTTTTTATTGCACATTCAGAACAGATATAAAATTTGTGAGTGAAGTCATGCGATTAAAAACAATTCAAAAAATTAATCACCCGACGCCCCTAATTTTTAATAATCTTTTCTTCCTAAAAAAATATAAAAAAATGAATACATAAATAAAAACTAGGGGTGTCAGGCGATTTGTCATCTTAACTAATCGCATGACTTCACTAGTTAACCCACAATTTTATATCTGTTCCAAATGTTCGCAAAAAAATTATAGGTTTTCATACTCTTGTTAACAAAAGTGGATTTTTTTTTTTAAACTAATAGAAATAGTTCAAATGAAATTTTGACGTCTATCGCCGTCAATGGCAGTGAATGAGTTCAAAAGCATTTTTGTTTTTATTTGATTTCGTTAACGAAAATGTTATTTGAATTTTAGCTTGAGTTATTTTGTTAGTTTTAGTTAACTAAAGTAACCCTTCGATGCCCAAGAGAATTAACATTGACATTTTGAGCATTTTCACCCAGGGGTGTGCTCACTTTTGCTTTGCTTTGAGCAAAAGTTTGGTTGGATTTTGAGGGAACAATAGCGGTAAATTGACACCGTTACATAAGCTGTATACTGACAACTTCTGAAAACTGTGACAAAGTGTCATTTTTTGTCAGTGTTTTCTCCTGAAAAGACAATAATAATAAAATATATGCAGAAACGTGAGGAGTCGATGTTCTCACTTTAGTGCGATACTCGAAGTCCTACAAGAAAATGTTGATGAAAATCACATAAGTCACACTTTATGGCAATTTTGACCAAACTTGCGTTTTCTGATACATATCTTGTAAAGTCACTCTCGGACGGTCATTTTGTAGTTAAACCCGTCCACTTCATGACATTTGTTATCATTCAGATTCAGAAAAAAACATATTAATCCCTGCAGGGCAATTATGGATAATATTTGTACTTTAAAACAATTTGGACAAGTAATTGAAAAGAATCAGGACAATTTGGATGAAAACTTGCTAAGCACAAAGTGCAAATTTCACAGCAGTTGCGGTTGATGGCGCGTTCGCAGACCGGCGTTGCGCCGCCGGCGGCTCGCCGCGAGGGCCGAAAAAAGCGTCTTTGGCACTAAAGAGCTGCAGAAAGAAGCAGCTCGCCTGTCGGTCCAGCGCAGTTCACAAGGCCAAGCGGACCCGCTCTTTGATCCGCAGCCTCCTAATGAGCTTTCCAGACGAGAACCCGAGATGAGAGGACGGACGCTTTTCAAACGCAACCTTCATTCTGGGGCGGAAAAAAGAAAAAAGAAGGAAAAAAGAGAGCTGGAAGCAGGCCTAAGATGTTGCCCTGACCAACATTAGTATTCCCTGAAGTCTTCCCATCTGCATTAGTAAAAGCCGACCGGCCGAGACCGGCCGACCGCAAGGTCACTTTCATCGAGACGAGTCCGCCGAGACTCTTCCGATGCGACACGGGAGCCCCCCCCCCCCCCGACCGCTCGCCCATCGCCACTGTAAACAGATGAATAATGTCAATAATTGCCTTTGTAGCCCCGCCCAGCCGACGGGCCGATGCGCTGCTCGGGGAATTGTCGGGAAGAATTATAAGTGGCAAGAAAAGCACCGGTGGGGCCGCCGCCGTTTCCTGGGGACGACTATTTGTTAAACTGTGCGCTTGCGTAAAAGTACGTTGGCTTAAAAAAAAATCATAAAATAAAAATCCCCCGGGCGCGAGAAAACACATCTGCAGCGTGCAATCAAAAGGAATATTTAATGTCTCGTCCGCATTGGGCGGGCTTCCTTTTGCTGCTCGGTGACAGGCGTACGTCACCTGCATTACATGTACTAGCCCGTTCCCGCGCTTCATTACACGAGCGCGTGAGATGACATTTTTCACTGACATGATGCAAAAAAATAAATCGTCAATGGCAGTGAAAGACATTTTTCATCCAAATCTTTTTTTGTCCACTTAGAACAGTGATTTGGTGCCCAACCCCGAAAGTGCCGATTGTTGTGCCCCCGCCTCAAAAAATTTAATACATAGATCTATAATATGTAATAGCACACCACACAACAAATACCCAATTTCACAGACACACAAAAAAAAAGTATGCCTTTATTATATATTTGTTTACATTTAACCAGCACACAATTCTTATTTTGCATAAATGAATGTGACTGCTTTATTTTAAAGGCAGCAAGCAAGTTACAAGCAAGCTAAGAAGCTAACGCTATTTTCATGTTTATTTTTTTATAGACGATGATGATTGGCTTCATTGTAAATGTTTTGGGGGATTTTTTTAAAAACATCTTTTTTTTTTATATATATATTTTTTTTATTTGATGTCGCCATAGGCGACTACCTAGTTCGCCCATGCCCAGGGCCGGCCGGGTCTGACTTAGACAATTTTGCTGAAAAAAAGCAAAATCGCAATTCCACTTTGCAAAATGCTTCATGTTAGTTTTGATGAATAACTTGCAAGTGCACACAACGATCGTTTTAAAGAAAATCTCAATTATGTTGAAAAGTGTTTATTTATTTTTTTCTTCTTTCTTTTTCTTCTTTTTTTTTATAAAGAGCTCAGTATTGTTCATTCGAAAATGTCATCATCATTGCTCTTTATTTTTTTAATTTTTATTTATTTATTTATTTATTATTGAAAATTGTTTTCATCAACACCTTCATTTGCAAATTTGACAACTGTCCGATTTTCTTTACTCCATCATAAGCAGAAAACGATGTTCAAGTAATTTGAGGAGCTTTATTAAGAGCGAATATTCAGGATTCTAAATGGTCGCTCAAAAAAACACATTTTGGCTCACAACACAAAGAACGTCTGGATCACGTGACCGCGTTCAAAAATCATGTAAAAAAAATAAAAATAATAATACTCCAACTCTATACGTCTCATCACTTGCTGGCTATTTATGGACAAATGAAAGACGAGTGAAGTTCCACTGGCTTCTCCTGATGATGAAAAAAAAAAATGGAGGCGTCAGTCATCTTTGGACGTGCGAGCGCATAACGATGGGCGAGCGGCGCCGCGACATCAAAGCGCGCCTGACAGACGGACGCGCACGGGCACACTTGCATGTTAAAAGCTCATTTCTCATGAAATCCAAAATAAAACTCAAGCACACCAAAGGAATCACACCGCCGTCTTCATCATCATCATCATCATCATCATCTTCATCCACGCTGCATTGGAGTCTCCACCTGAAGACATACTTGGAAATCCATCGCTTTTTTTTCTTGATGTTTGAAATTCTTCAAACGGCTCAAAGTCGGTCAGGTCGGGTTTTTTATTATTATTATTTTTTTCCAATCATTAGAGCCGCATGCATTTTAGCGACAGCGGCTCGACTTTCCCGCCGTCGCAGTCGCTCGTTTAGCCGAACGCAGGCAAGCTCCACAGGCTAATTTAGAAAGAAAGAAAAATCCACAAAGGTCACTCAAATAACTGCTGGGGAAAAAGTAAGCATACTATAAGTTCACTGTATGATAAAAAAAAAAATGCTTTACGTTACTTTTGACGAAAACTGTTTCGGTTCACTTGATGATGATTTTGATGAAAACCTTGCAAGTCCATTTTCTGACAATTTCGATTGGCGATGGGAAAACCAAAGGTCAAGTCAAAAATGTTCGATACATTTGGCCTCGCCACGGTTTAAACACGCTCTTCTGATTCATATTGTGTCTGCGTAATGAGCAAAATCCACCCGGCGGCCATTTTGTCACTTGCCGTGGTCATCACAGTGGGTTCAGCTTGCGAACGTCACGTGACCAAACACAGAAAAACAGATGAGCCGTGACGGCTTTTAGGAAAATGACGACAATTTTCCCGAATAACTGATACATTTTGTTATTTTAATTTTCAATTTTGTAGAAAATATAATCATGCGAATGAAAATCGAATCAGTCCACGTTTTCAACATGATCAGAAAAAGCTTCCAAGTCCACTTTTGGACAATTCTGATGCAAAGAAAAAACTTTAGCCGACTTTTTGACGTCTGTAAAAAAAAATACTGTCTAATAGTGCCAATAAAGAAACCTTACCTAATCCTAACCCTTGACCCAAACTCCGACCATAATCCAAATCAAAGCCCAAGTCCTGAACTATAACAATGAACCCCCCCATCCTCCCCCAATTTAAAAGATTATGCTGGACCATTAAAATAAAACATGGTTAAATTGTTGTACCATAAGACAACATTTAAAGTACATCTACGTAGAACACTCTTTGTGGAATCATATGTTGGCATGGCAGCCATATTGGATGTGGTAAAGTGAAGCAAACCCCATCACCATTAATTACAAACATCATTTGCAGATTTTGTGCTAATGCTATGGCCACATCCAATATGGTGGACACGCTGACATATTGCAGTCTACGTAGACATTTCTATACATTTTACAGCCCTGCTACGCAAACGCTGCGATGAAGAGTTTCACACATACATTAATTAGGAGATTGCATTTTTTTTGGTTTGCCGCATGGAGAAGAATGACGTCAACCCAATGTGTTTATTTTTACTGAATTTGAAATGTTTTTGTCGCATACAAGAAAAAAGAGCAGAGAATAAAATAGAAATGTTTTTCATTTTAGATGTTGCATTTCTGTTTTGTAAATGGGCTCATTTGAAAATAATAAAAAACAATAGTGAGCGTGTGACCCAGGAACTTTTTTGGGCCATATTTCTGATGAGACAAAATCATATTTTTTAAATTTACGTGACCAAAAATGCTTCCTTGTGCATGTGCTGAACATTTGTGTGTGTGTGTTTACATGTATGCAAATTTGATCAAATAAATAAAACAGAATTTCTCTCTTGAGGGTCAATTAAAAGATTCTTCTTCCTTTTCGGCCTGAACGTGAATGTGCATTCAGCGAGGAAGAGGAGGAGGAGGAGGAGGAGGAGGAGGAAGAGGAGCGAGATGTCCACAAAGAGCTGCACTTTCTCATGAACTCGCTCTCTCTCTCTCTCTCTCTCTCTCTCTCTCTCTCTCTCTCTCTCTCTCTCTCTCTCTCTCTCTCTCTCTCTCTCGGCTGTCCACTCGCAGCTGAATAGCTGATTAAGCACGCATTGATTAGCGAAGGCTCATTAGCATCCTGTTTGCGTTGACCCTGCATGTACACACGCACACGCGCACGCGCACGCACACGCACACTGCAGGCAGTGGAGCGCCGATGGATTAACAAGCACAATATTTCTGCCCGGGACAGGAAATCACTGAACACTTGTCAAGAAACGGGAAATCAATAGGATCCACATCATTGACCAGCACGCACTCTTTCCCCTCCCGAAAGGCTCGTTGACCAATCAAAAATTTCCCCCAAATGTGAAAGAGAAAAGTAACGTTTCTGCCAATAAATATGAAACAAGTGCAGGTTTAAGCAATGTGCGTAAATAAAAACAATTGCGAGGTTCGGTGCGTAACGTTTGCTGAGGGTGGGAAGATATTTGATATTAGCTTGGTCTCTCCCCATTTGCTTTACCCGCATGTAAAAAAAAAAAAAACATAAATAAAACACATAAACTTATGATAACAACCTTTTAACGCATTCTTTAGCACTTGTTCTCACTCAAAGTAGTGCTTTGGTGCCACCTTGTTGCCAGGAAGCTACGTTGAAGTGAGTTGAAGTGCATCATTTAGACCAAAGTGGTGCTTTGCCGCCATCTTGTTGCTAACGACGTTTAAAGGAGTTGAGGAACTTCATTTGGAAAATAAGCGCTTAGCTGCCATCTTTTTTTGCCATCTTTTTGACCGATATGCACTTTTTGAGGCTGATTTTTTGCAGAAAAAAAATACTGATTACCGATTAATCTGATGATTATTTAAAACAAATTAAATATATATATATATACATATATATATATATATATATATATAGCCTCTTGGGGGCAGTGTGGTGCCGTGCATTCATGGCTTACATCCTTAAGTGAGTACAGAAGAAAGTTGCGATTGAATTCTATTAAAATTATTTGTTTTTAATGCATTGGGAATAATTTGTGCCTCTAATGTTATCTCACCTGAGGGCATGTGTTCCCACAAGATTTGTGAGTGAATATTTGTTATTTGAAGGAAAAACACTCCCAAAGTGGATGCTAACTTCCTGTTAGCATTTGAATGAGATCCTCCCTTCGCTTTTAGCATTAGCGCTAGGCTAGCGATGTTTTAAAAATGAATTATGTTTTGTATTTAAATATACAGTGGATATAATTCTTATCGTCATGTTTAGTTTTACAATTAACTCCAACTGGGATGTCATTAAACAGCTTAAAGGACGCTTGGGGGACAACAGAATAACACACGCTACACACTTGCTAGTTGCTAATGCTATGCAAACAAAAGGGTGCATTCAGGGTACCTTCACAGTGTCGGAAACTTCGGTAATCTTCGATAACGTTTAAAGGGAAAAATAATCAGCCATTTGGCCAAATTGGCCGATGAAGGGTGATAATCGGCCGGTTATAATCGTCAGCCGATGAATCGGTCGGGCCCTATATTGAAGTAAATTGAGGAAATTCATTTAGGAAAAAAAAGTGTTTTGACGTCATCCTGTCGTGAACAAACGCTCAAGTGAGTTGATGGGATTCATTTAGGCCAAAGTAGTGCTTTGCCGCCATCTTGTTGCCAAGCAACTCCATTGAAGTTAGTAGAGTAACATTATTTAGAAAAGAAATGCTTTGCCGCCATCTTGTCACCAACATACTGTTAAAGTGAGTTGAGGTGCATCATTTAGACCAAAGTAGTGCTTTGCCGCCATCTTGTTGCTAGGGAACTACGTTGAAGTGAATTGAGGAATTTCATTTTAAAAAGCGCTTTGCCGCCATCTTGTGGCCAAGGAACGAGCTTGTGTATGTAGCTCACCCCCCCCCCCCCACACCCACACACAGGTGACCTCACAGGGAGGCCGCTTAATGGAGTGCTGTTCAGTCCAAGGGATGATGTAAGATTAGAAAGCAAAAAAAAAAATCCATCTGGAAGACACTCAAATGTGTGTGCGTGTGTGCGTGGACGTCCAATTGAGACACATTTTTGTTAAAATAAGCGGCAGAAGAAAATAAACGTGTTGCTGATTTCTCCATCGGCCATCTGTTGCTGGAAGAGTCACACGGAGCGAGAGAGAGAGAGAGAGAGAGAGAGAGAGAGAGAGAGAGAGAGAGAGAGAAAGAGAGAGAGAGAGAAAATGGAAGGGGCGGCCAGTAAAACACATTTTGTGTTTTTTTTTTCTTTCTTTCTTTTTTTTTCATGCGACCCCCTGCAGGGTTTGGCCGGGACTGAACATTCGTCGAATGCATCTCTTACGAAAAAGATGACAAACGTCAGAAAGAAAAAATGAAACGATGTCATTGACGCGCTCGTTTTGACACACTTTGGAGCAAACACACACGCTCGCACAATAGCATACGTACAATGCACAAAGTTACACAAAATAGCACACGCACGCAATAATCATTCTGATTCCGAACCTCGGCACTCTCACGCTGTGCGACCCACTAGGCCAATGTGCTGCCATAAGTAAACAAAAGCAACAAAACGATGTTCTTCTTCTTCTTTTATTTTTATTTTTTACTTTCTTGTTATCGCAAGCGTTGTGGAGTTTGACAAATAACCCGGCGATCCAACAACGGCATATTAAGGCAATAATATTTCACGTCGAACGTTCCGCTAACAGCATGTGGAGCCCGCTCCTCCCCCTCCTCCTCCTCCTCCTGTGCGTGATGTGTTGAAGGTTTGAAAAAGACTTTACTTCTCCCACACGCTTTAAGCACATTTACATTTCTGTCGCAGTATTCCTTGGTTTCTCTCCTTCATTTTTTTATTGTCACATGACATCGCATCGTGCTTGCTGGAAGCGCTTTCATTGTCACTCTCGGTAAAGCTAACCCAAAAATAGGCCGGGTTCGATTATCGGTGCCGATATTTCCGTCTTTTTTACGAATTTGAAGACCAATAAAGCTTGTATAATTTTGAACATGTTCAGGCAATTTTTTTACTGTCCGCGAAGATCATTTGAAATCGAACCATAACGAAAACCCGAAATTCGCTACGTTCGCATGCATTGGTTGCCCAGTGAGATACAATGAAACTTTTCATTGATGTATTCATTTCAATTTCCACAGAAGATGTTGATACTGAGAACTCCCTACACTTTTTATTTTAATAAAATTTACAATTTTATAAAAATTTAAGAAATTATGTTAACATTTTTTATATACATATATTTTTTGCAGTAGAAAACTGTAGGGAGATATTAACTTGCTTAGTTTTTAAATTTAGTTTAACACACGGTGATGACCCGGGGAAGCTCCCTGTAATTTTTTATCATTTTCAAAAAAAAAATTTTTTTTAATATATAAAGAAAAACAAAATTTCATTTGAAGGAAAAACCTTCAAAGTGTTGAACATTTGAAAAGTTGTTTTAACAAACATGCTTAATGGCATTTCAGCAAAGTACAATTTTTTTAAAACGTTGACGCAAATGTTTCCTCTTTTACTGCAAATGAATATCGTCTTGAAATATTCGTCATCGGCCTCTTTGACGACTAATAATCAGTATCGAGATCGGCCCTGAAAAAAACATATCGGTCGGTCACTACCCAAAAACGTAAACACCAACTACATTTTATTATTTTGTTAATTGAAAGTGAGTTAGCTTAATGCTAACATACACAAGAAAAAAAATGAGTATAAAAATTGCCCATTGTAGTGCATCAAAAAGTAATAAAATCAAAATGAGAAAATGGGCCAAAATAGCGCCACCAACTGGTACTGAGAAACCGACCATGTGGTTCATTTGTAAACCATTCGAAGACAACAATTATCGTAAACCTTCAAACAGCTGCTATGTAAAAGATTTACAGTACGTAAAACCGAAAAATAAATCATAAATCGATCTCTGGAAACGAACCATAAGATGAAACGAGTGACAATTCGCGCGAGAGGTGTTGCCGCTGGCAGCGCCGGCTAAATAAACCACGCATCACAGACCTTCTTCTGCCCGCATGCTGTCTACCTGCTCGCCCTCAACAGGTGGCGCCGTCAGATGCGCCGATGACTTGTACGTGGCGGCCATTAGCGGGTACGGCATGTGTGCGTGCCACATTGCGTGGAAATGAGACAAACTGTTGAGTAACCGCAAAAAAAAACGCGTCAGCTGGCGCCGGCCAACCTGGCGGGCGGGCTAAATTTGTTCAGGAGGCGTCGGCGCAATCGCCAGCCAACGGCAAAGTGTATGTTACGTGACGTAGACGTACGCGCGTGTATGTGTGTGCGCGGCAGAGGCGTCGGGAACAGATGGGCGGGGGAAGCGCACTCCTGTGCCTGAGGAATACTGCGGCGCCGAGGATGCGAGCGCCGCCCACGTCCCACCCTGGGCCTCCGGTTACCCGCGACAGCGCATGGAGCCCGTCCAGCCCCCCGGCGGCCCGCGGAGGACCGGCCCCCCGCGCCATCTGTCTCCCAGGATTGACGACTTCAGCCTCCCCACTACCCCCCCCCCACGCGCAAAAAATTGGCCCTACCAAATGTACACGAGGAGGAGGATGGCGGGAATATTGGCGGGATGACTCACGTGGGTGACGGGGGGGGGGCGGGGGAGGAGTCAAACGCAAGGCCCGCCAAGATGGAGGCGATGTGAGTGATGTGGTGGCCACGAATGAAAATGTTTTCTTAGTTTGCTTTTTGCGGAACCTTTTTGGAGTCAATAATTGATGTCGCGTTTTTTGAAGTGAGAACAAATGGAAAGAAATAAGTTCAAATGTGTCTCGAACGCGCCTCCCCGCCATAAACGGGGCTTCGCTGCATTTGTCTTTTTCTTCATCGCGCACAACACAAATAATTGCGATTTTGACTTTGGCCCATTTAGCGGCCTAACCCAAGTCCCACAATGCCCCGCGTCGTCTGGGGAGATAATGAGGCTGCCGCCATGACACCATGCTGGGTGGGAAGGTCGCTTCGGGTGTCGTAAGGACCGATAATGAGGAACAAACTGGCGCGGGGCTTGCGGTGGGTGTGGAGGAGGGTGGTGTTGGCGGAGGTGGGCGGGCGCCGGTTTGCAGGCGAGCGCAGCGGGGGGTGGGGGTGCGGGGGGGGGGGGGGGACGGGCGTTGACATGAAGAGGAGGAAGACGAGGGAACAAAGATCCGGACCTCAAATGAGAGATTCGCTTCACGGCAAATTAAAGACGACTGCAGGACGCGAGCGCTAACGAGTCGCTAGTTGCTAGCGGGCTCGTTAAACGGCAGGCAAACAATGACATTGGCTCCCTTTGGGCTCCTCCGTTGAAGGCCCTATTAGCATGCTAAACTAGCCGCTCCCTGCGTTATTATAGTAATCACGGTCTCTCTTAGGAGTCGCCTCCGCACTTTTCTTCGCTTTTTTCATATCTTTTAAACTAAATGTGTCAAAATGAGTGCGTTCGTTTAAAGTTCCTTTAACGCCACTACTTTTTTTAACGAGGAGATTAATGAGCGTCCCTTACTTGGAAAGCCGGCACGGAATTCCAGTCGCAACGCAGCAGACACGTCCACGTCCATATTTGGCAGTAACACATTTCATAATAATGCAAATATTTGTGGTCAAGTTGTGTTTCACAATTTGGAAAAATGTGCAGAATTTCACAAGTTACTTTCAATCATGCCATCTAGTGGCAGAAAAATGACCTCAACACAAATCAATATCACGGTACATCTTTTTAATTTGAACTCTATTATTATTTGTATTAGTTAAACATTTTTTTCACACTTTTTTTGTTAACAAGCGTATGAAAACTTACGGGAAAAATATTTAATTGTACATTTAGAACAGATATAAAATTTGTGATTAATCGCGAGTTAATTAATGCAATTAATTACGCCTGACACCCCTACTTTTAATTCTTCTTTGTTCTATTAAAGTAGCACTAAGAAACTTTTTAACCTTAATAAAATATTTATATAACTCTATAATTTTATCAATAATTTTTTTGCCATGGCCCGAGGGCGTCTGTAGCATTTTTACTGGCACGAAGCAACTTTGAGGAGGACGGTAGGAACACTGACACACAAAAAACTACAAATGTGATGGCTGCTCGATGGCAGACGTCACTTTCCCCTTTTCAGATTCGTTACAAAGACGGATGTCCATTTGAATGTCGCTGCACGAAAAAAAACGACGCCATGCGCTTGTCCTCATGGGAAATGTGGTCTTCCCTTCAGGCATAACATTACCGACTTTGTCCGTATGGCATAATCAACATGAACTGAAAGTTCCTTAGTGTTGCTTTAAGTCTTGAAGGAGTTTTATGTCTTATTTATTTAGAACGCCAAATCCTGACCCTTCGCCGCGCACACCCGACCCCGATGGTAAACCTACTTCTTAACCGATCCTAACCCTGTTGCCAGCGTTGTTCGTGTGAAAATTGTCACAGGATCGCGAATCACAGCCCAGTTTTGTTTTTATCATCGAGCTTCGTGATCGGAAGCGCACGCTCGTCCCGGCGTTTGGGTTTGAAGCATTTGAAGCAATTGACCAAAAGATCCCCAGCCGGCGTGTGAATCCTGCTCCCTTTTGTCCTCGTCTCTTCAGGTGGCGTCGTCCTTCGCGCGGAGATGATAACGATTGATTAGCCGTCCTTTTTTTTAGATCAATGTCGATGCTATTTTGGTTGTGCCTCTTTGGCGGGACGCGATCAATGACGAAGCTTCTTTTTTTTTTTTTTTTTTTATATCTTAACTTCAGGCAGGATGATGGAATAGAGCGTCCCAGCGGCGCGTTCAAGGCTCCTCTGTCCGGGAACGGTCGACTATCGTTTATCTGCCGGTAATTGCGCAACACATCACCGGCGGCAAGTATTGCATCACTGTCCGCTTCGCATTCCTCCGCCTTCCGCGTGTCTTGACAGCGACGCCTCGCTTGGTTCGCTGCGCGTCTGTTTTTCACCCCGGGAATGACGTCCCTGCAGGAGGCCGCCAACTGGAGCGTGAAAGCGAGAGGCGGCGGCGGCCACGGCAGGTAGACGCCGCCTCAGCTCACCCGCTACCAAATCCGACCCGACAATACCAAATACTTTGCTACTATTCAGTGTTTATTATGAACACCATTATTATTTATGACATTGCAAAAATATTTGGAGGCTGGAACCGATGAATGCCGTTTTCATTCATTTCAATGAGCAAACGTAAAGACGAAAATACAAGTCCAAGCTGACTGGTTAGCAGGAGGGGGGCGTGGCCAGGATCAGGAAGACAACACCGCGTGGTCCCGCGGAGTCCATCTTTAAAAGGCCATCATATTGTTTCAATAAAAAAGATAACGACGTCCATTTATGACGCGAGCGTGAACCACAGTGGGTTGTTGCGCTTAACGAGCTGGAACCATGGCGGGCTCGTTAGCGGCCATGTTGCGTTTATAACGGCGAGGTAAGCTCGAAATCCTCATGTGGCACGATGAACCTTCAAAGTTGCAGATTTTAATTTTTTTCCGGTGCCACACGTGCGCCAAGCGATTCGCTGAAAATCACTTTCTGAAACTCTCTAAATTTCCGCAAGATGTCGTCGAACCCCTGTCTAAATATGAATCGTTGCTAAGGAAGTATATCGAAGCCTTTTTTTTAGTTCTTATGTTCATTCCGTGTTACGTTGCGATATCACGGATTTTTTATTCTACTTACAAACATTTCCGGGCATACGAACACGCAAGTCCGGCTCGCTAGCTAACAGATGAATGATCGAACTAAATAGGGTTGTGCACCTTCAGCGTAGTGTCACAGCAAGTCAGCCATGTTGGTTGAAAGCGGCCATTTTAGGTTCATTTTGGCCACACTCGTCCTAACCAATTTAAAGTTTAAGTTTAAGATATATGGATGGGCGAAGCGAAATGATGGCAAATTTGATTTGAAAACCTTAAGCTCCCTATTGTGTTCCATTGCTATAAAAACATGGAACCCACCAAAAGAAAGATTAGAGTCTCTTCTTTCATCAGGAAAAAAAAAGTTTATTTGTAGGTGTTTCCTTTTTGCAGCAATTAGCATTAGAATATAGCTATAGTTTCATCATTATTCACAAACCTGCTGAAAACACTGGAAAAAAAGAGCTTGTTGCAACATGGCCCTGGCTGCTCTCTTATACTCTGCTGCCACCTGCTGGTCATTTTTTGTAGTAACTAGCATTGCTTTAAGCGACCTCTTCAGGTCAGAAGCTGCATCAAAGCCTTTTGTATGCGCGTGCATTAAAAAAAAACATAAAAAAACGTTTGGGAGTGCAGGACAAAAGTCTCAAAAACGTAGTTATACGTTTTTGGGATTGAACGCGTTAGCAAAGTTTGACGACTTGCCATAAAAAAACAACAACTTTAAAGACCACAAGGTCGCTACTGCACAGATGCAATAATTCCGCTCCTGACGGTCTGCTTTCCCGTCAAACTAAAAATAAACAACACAACAACGCGAGCCAGACTCTTGCTGGCAAACAAACGGTAGCGGTGACCCTCCGATCTATTTTTAGCGGCGCCGTCTTGCTGGGACGGGAAGGCCTTCGCTTCCCCCGCGGGTCATGAAAGATTAAAGGTGCCGTCAGTACCAATTAAAGTGACAAAATCATGTTGGTGCGTCCTGTTTTCTATTGACAGGCAGCGGGAGGTCAACAAATGCCTTCATGTTTATTTTGAGTTGTGTTTCGGGTAACAACTTATACCGTTTGCCACGTTTATTGCGGGGGATTTGTTACAGACAAACCTGCAATAGGTGAAAGTCCACAATTAAAGAGAACATCATTTCAGAGTTCTACTTTTTAAACTAACATGATTCTTGGCGATATTTACATTTAGCTCGAAGATAATTGGGATTCATAATCGAGATATTATATTGATAAAAAATAATCGCGATGATGATTTTGGCCATAATGCGTAGCCCCACTTTTACTCCTCCCACAACATTGAAATACATTAAACCACAAAACTCCAAAATACTATCGCTGCCTCTCCTTCTTGCTTCTAATTATGCTGCATTACTCCAGCTCAGTGCTGCCCTGGCATGTTGTGGCACAACACGGTACTACACTAAAGGTACGTGACTCTCAATTCAGACTTGCCTGTTTACTGTAAAAACCCGTGGAAAATAATCACTTCAAAATGTGCCATATAGCAGCAGTTGACTGTCATTTTGCACAACAAGTAAGGATGTTCGGACCTTGGCGACACTGTACGTGCTGGCGGGACGATCGATCTCAACTTTGACCTTTGACAATAGTTGTGTTGTTTTATTTCAGTTTGCCGTTTCTGCTGTGTGCTTCTTCCTGAAACCGAGTGGGAACACCCCCCCCCCCCCCCCCCCACACACACACACACGCACACACACACACACACACTTGGGCTTTTTGATGGTCAGGCTATTTCAAAATAAAATACCACCCACGGGTTAAGCCCCACTAGCTAAATGCTAACACTGATTAGCATCCATGCTGTTGCGCTTTAACCCATTAAGCCAGTGGTTCTCAAATGGGGCGGGGGGGGGGGGTGATGCTGTGAAGACACTCCAGGGGGTACGCAAGATTTTAACATCAATTTAAAAAGCAGCATTCATGCAAAAAGCCTTTAAAAAAATAATGATTACATTTTGTAAAATATTTCAGGAACATCTAAGTTAACAAAATAAAATGTATTTTCAGTTGGCTATTCCATCTCATTGTCTCCTCAAACCAGAAAATGGTTTGATCCAAACTGTCATTTGCCATCAAGGATCACCTGTCAATCATTTTCAAATTTGATTTAAAAAATAATGATTTCTTTTTAAGAACAAATCTTTACTATGATCCCAATGGAGGACACTTTTTTTTTTTTTTAACCAGGTAAAATGTTTGAGCACTAATTCTCATTTACAAACATGACCCGGACAAGAAGCCCAAAACGGAGCACATACATCACAACACAAATAAAACATCATTATAAGAAAGAGGAACTACAATTTCCTGAATCTTGTTTTTAAACAAAGAAACTGTCGTCTGAGTTTGTCCTGACGGGTTTTCCAATCATTTGCTGCTGCGAATCGAAAAGAATGTCGTAAGTGTTTTATTTTTTTTTTTTTAATAAACTCACTCGACCTAGTACTGAAAGTATTCCGAGCAAGATGGTAGGATGCTGTCCAGTTTTTTCAGAGTAGAGTTTGGTGCTATTCTGCAAATAGTCAAGGAATAGGCAACAATGTCGTCTTCACGAGCACGTGAATGAGATCATCTGGCTTTAACCTGAGCTTGCAGGTTTACTGATGCGTGTGACAAACGACAGCGACCAATCCAAACGGATACCTAAATATTTATAAGAAGTGACAAATTCCAAACTTGATCCGTCAGCGCAAGTAATATTCGGACGACTGATGACTTGCTTGCAGCTGAACAAATCTTTATTTGGAACTTAGCTAATGATTTTTTTTTTTTTTTTTGGGGGGGTCTTTTGATTTCCCAATAAAAGAGAGACCACTGTACAAATGAAGCTGTACGATGGCAGTGCACTTTCCCCCGTTTTTCACCGGTTCGGGGCTCCTTAGCTGAAAAAACATTTCAAAGGGGGTACATCACTGAAAAAAAGGTTGAGAACCGCTGCTCTAAACAACAAATCAACACGGGCTGCAACACAGGTAGACAACAGCAAAAACCTTCCAACACCTGCTCCTTGCATAGCCACGGAGCAGCAACTCAATATCGAGTCCTCTGTTGTTGCGTCAAGTCGCCAGAAACCCGCGCGACCGCCTCGTCCCCCCCCCCCCGAGAACATTTTCAATGAGCGCACTGGTCATCAGCTGCTCCGCGTCGCCGTCCTGCCTTTTTCCACATCCTGACTCTCGAACCGTTGGCGTAGTCAGCAAAGGCAACCTCGACGTGGAGAAAAAGTACGACATCAAACATTCATAATCCCCAGCCAGGAAAAAACTCCTATAAACTGCGGCAGCTTTAAAATATTAACCTTTTTATGGCGCTCTGATGGCTTAATCGCCAATCAATAGCGGTCCGCGGCAGTGCGCCGTGGCGGGCCTGGCCGGGAATGCCGTGGCGCTGATGAAAAATGCATGAGCAGGGGCGGCGGCGCAGCGGTTGGTGGTGGTGCAAAGAAGGTTGGGGGGGGGGGGGGGGGTCAGAAAATGGAACCTCGTCCACCACATTTGCTGAGTTGCACTGGGGTAGCAGGAAGAAGTTTGTGATGTCAGGGATGTTCGTGTGCGTGTGAGTTTCAATATACGGTGGTGCCATTGAAATGATGAAACAAATGATGGAAATGCCATTCGTCCATTCCACCACCGAAAAAAAACATTCCTTGTGTTTGTGTTTTTAATAAAAGAAAAATACTCCAAAATACTGCTAATAAATGAAGAGAGTGTAAATGATGAAACGGGTTGCGCAACGTGATTGAATGCTGTATTTCATTTCATGGGCTGCTCCTTCTTGCCCACCAGGAGGCAGTATAATAAATGAATGTGCCGTCTTGCACACACAAAGGAGAACAGTAGTACTTTAAACTAATACGCAATGGCATGTAAGATACTAACTGTATATACTTCTATTATTTCATAACAAATTCAAAGGTGGATCGGCGGCTCGTTTTTCTCTCCATATGATGTAAAAGCAAAAAAGTGTGTGAAGTGACATCTTTAAGCATAGCAGTGAAATCCCTCCAACGTTCGGTTCGTTGTCGGCAGGCCGGCCTCTCCGTAGGACACGGCAAAGACAACTCAAAAGTGATAACAAATCAAACTCTTCCCTGAATCTCATATCAAACGGGCGTTGGTGTCAGCATTTATTACAGGAATCACATTCCAACCCCTCACCAACGCCACCCCACTTCCCTTCCCCTCCTCCACCCACGCCCCCCCCACCCCCCCGCCAACACTACTCCCACTTGCAGCATTCCAACACACAGCGGCGCTTTGAAGTGGGAAGAATGCGGGATGGCAAATTACCCGGGAGACGAGGATGCGCGGCTTTGAAGCGCTCCTTTGATAGCGTTGTTTGCAAGCGCGCGCCGAGCACCGCCATCTCTTCGCATTCGTTACTTCTTTTTTTTCTTCTTGCCGTGTAGCGAATTTACCTACGCAATGGAGGGATTACTCGCGTGCGCTAGCATTTTTTGGGTTTAATGGCGTCAAGTGTAAAGGGAAGCATCAATGTATGCTACGAACTTATAAAGACTGAAGCTAACAGCTAGCTACTGAGCTCAGTCAGGCAAAATGCAAACGTCACGCAATGTAGTTGAACTAAAATGCTAAAATGATGTTAATACTGCTGCAACAGCCAAATGCTAATGCAATGCTACCTGCTAAGCCCAGCTACGCAAATGCTATTGTCATGCTGCTAACATGAGGGTTAGATTACATCCGTGGTGCTTGTTATCTTATCAAACTAAGATTGTGAGGCTAGTTACTTAGCACACTGACCCAAAATGCTAATGTTATGCTACTAACTTGATGCCGAGGTATTTTTCAGAGTAACTTAGCTCGTTAACTAAAATGCGAATGTTATACTGTTAACGAAATCTAAGCTAGTGAGACTTAGCTACTAAGCTTGTGGACCAGAGTGCTATCCAGACAAAAATACTGACATTAAGCTACTGGAGGACGAGTCACGATCTGTAGCACAAGCTAGCAGAGTAACAAGGCCAGCTACTGGGTTTAAATGATAATGCTCAGTTACTACATGTAGCAGCAGGAAGCTAAGCTAACGTGGCTAGCTGCTAAAATTGTTGTCCAAAATGCTAGCCATCCAAAATGCTAACAATAAACTACTAACTTGAGGACTAGCGATCCATTGCACCCGCCAGCTGCGCTCACCTGGCTCTTGACGAAACTTTATTATGCTAACTTATGTGAAGCCTTGTTACGATAAGGCACAAGCCAGCCAAGCTCTTAAGGCTAGCAACTTAGCACATTACATGCTAAACATTATTATATGTTATTATTATAACATTAAGCTAACACGGCTGGCGAAATAGATAGTGTGCAAAAATGCTAACGTTGTGCTTGGCTATCTGTAGCCAGCAAGGCTCGATAAGCGACGTGTATTTTTTTTTCTTCTTCTAAAAGAGCACATAAGACAGAATCCCTTCATGTCAATTTCAGTATTTGGACTTTTTGGAAAGTATCAAATTCCCCTCAAGTTTTCTTTTCTTTTCTTTTCCCCGTCACGGGCGAGATGTGAGGAGCGGCTAATGATAGTCAACGGACTCCTCTTGTCGAAACCACCCGAGAGTTGGGATCATTTTCCTCTGAGATGATGCAAGTCATTTGAATTTGGGCGTAATGACGCGCGCGCGCGCATGCGCGTGATTGTCGGTGGCCGCTAACGACGCTTCCACGCATCTTAAAGAGCTTGCACGTCATTACAGACGGATTTTTATATTCATTTAAGCGCTTTGACAGCTTGACAGTTGCCTCCATTTTGACGCTCCATCATGAATAAGGCACGCGGCGACCGCTCTTGCCAAGGTGACCGGGGGGGGGGGGGGGGGGGGGGGGGGTGGAGGTGTTGCAATATATCAGAAGCATGCAGTTACATTCTTAAATCCTAAAATATGTTTTAAAATAAACACTATACACTCTATTTGTTGCATTTCCCCCCAAAAATGCAATAATTAAAATTCATTTTTAGGAAACTTTATTCAATAATTTCTTAATTGATTTAATGTACATAACAAATTATCATCATCATTATTATTTGAATTAGTAAAATAATTTTGTTGTATTAATGTACTCTTTTTTTTCCTTAAAGTATATTAAATGTATGTTTTTTTCTATTCATCTGTTATTTGTAAATCGTGATAATAAATACTAGCCAAATAATTCCTTTTAAATGTACATTTAAAGATAGTTGGAAATTAATTATATACAAATAATCATAAATCATAAATAAAATGAGCAATAATTGTTCCATTATAGCAAGAAATATTGCATTAATTTAGCCATTTTATTTCTAACCTCAGTTAAATAAAATGTATTTATTTAATTCAATCTTTTTAATTGATGTATGCTGAACTAAATTATAAAAAAAAGCTCTTTTAAAAGATTGTTCAAACTACTTTGCAACAGATTCGGATTTTATCTTATCGACAAATGATCGGGCCCGTCCGCCTATTTTAAAAATCAAAAAGTTTGCCCACTCCTGACTCAGACGGTTAACGGTGATCAAGGGTCCTCGTGCCTGTCGGGGCTGCCTGGCGCACTCGCCCGCTCAAAAGGAGCCAAAGTGACAGAATGGAAAGCTCATTGCCGGCTCGTCGCGGCATCCGATCATTTTGCCGTTTTTAATCCGAACATCGACAAGGGAAGACGCACAGCATACCTGCTGAGAACTTTATGAAGTGCATTAAACATGACATTTTCCTATTTGTATGACGGTGTTGATTTTTAGCCTCCAATAATAGCCGTTAATGCTAAATGCTAACTAATTTGACAATTCAACAGCGCTAAACAAGTCAACTCACTCACCATGTGTTGACCTCATATTGCAAAAAAAAAAAAACGGGACACCGGGACACGAGACCTGCACAATATTGGGGCGAAAACAATGAAAACCCGCCGGTGCGTGGGACCCGAGGCTTAAAAATGGGACCGTCCCAGTCGAGGTCACCCTACGTTAATAGCATAATGGTACGACTTCTGAGCTTGCTAGCGCCACAAACAGCATTAGCCATTTGGACAGCAAGCTAAGAAGCTAGCCATGTTAGCTTAGACGGCGACACTCGCTTGTGCTCGGGATAAGAAGTACTAAGTAGGCCTCGCGTTATTTTTAAATCAATTCTAAATTGTACCGGCAGCCAACGTAAAGATGCCAAAATCGCGGTCTAATGACTTCTTTTACTATTTCTAGTATTTCTTGTTCAAGCAAGTAAATAAAGAATTACCGTTAACCGTCTGAGTCAGGAGTGGGCAAACTTTTGATTTTTAAAATAGGCAGACGGGCCCGATCATTTGTCGATAAGATAAAATCCAAATCTGTTAAAAAGTAAAGAGCTTTTGTTTATAATTTAGTTCAGCATACATCAATTAAAAAGATTGAATTAAATAAATACATTTTATTTAACCGAGGTTAGAAATAAAATGGCTAAATTAATGCAATATTTCTTGCTATAATGGAACAATTATTGCTCATTTTATTTATGATTATTTGTATATAATTAATTTCATGGAATTTACCAACTATCTTTAAATGTACATTTAAAATGAATTCTTTGGCTAGTATTTATTATCACGATTTACAAATAACAGAGATGAATGAACATACATTTAATACACTTTAAGGTAGAAAAGACGATACAAAGGCATGCATATTTTTTTGGCGTATCCTCAAATGGGAGAAACGACTTGATTTGAGCAATATTGCGGAGTTGCAAGTCGCACGACGACACGAGTTCCTTTACGTGGATATCAAACTTTTGTTCTGAATCAAATATCACATCAACATTTCGAGAAGAGGATCTAATATTCAAAGCAAGAGTGCCAAGTAAAGATTGTAGCCTATCTGACACTTCTTTCAGTTTTGTTTTACTTTTTTTTTTTTTTATTGTTCAAAGTACTCTAGAAATAAAGTGATTTTTTTCACATTTTGGTTAACAATCCAATTACCGAGCTTTGTCAGCACCACAGTAACAGTAACGAGGCCTCGTGTCCATTAAATAATGCGTCAATTTCTGCCTTCGCTGCTTCGCCTGTGAGCCTAAAATGCAAAATGTCACACGACTGTGTCCTAACAGGACAGACAATTTCCCCGTCTTTTTTAGACTTATTTGAAAGCGCAGCCGCGTTTGTGCTTTTAGCACTTCAACAAGTCTCCATGGAAAAGCCGGAGAAGGACGGAAAGTGCAGGAAAAGAAAAGAGGCCAAACCATTACTCTGTCTGTGCATCTAATGGCTGCCGTGCCATAAAGCGCGTCTGATGTTTCACAAAAATGAGATGACTTGACTGTAAAGCGGCTCAGGTTAGCGGCCGGCTGCTCATTGGCTAACCGTTAGCCCAGTGGTGGGCTAAACTCGGTCCTCAAGGGCCGGCGTCCTGCAACGCAACGCGGCTGATTCCAATCGACGGGATCGTCGCCAAGCTTATGCAGAGCTTGCTGATGAGCTGATCATAGAATCAGCTGTGTCGGACAAAGGGAAACATCCAAAACCTGCAGGACTTGAGGACCGAGTGTGCCCGCCCCTGCGTTAGCCAGTCCGTGCGTCAGTTTGTGGCCCTCGAGTACTAAAGTTTATGGCCTGTATTGTTGACATTTGTTCAATAAAGCGATTGAGAGTGTGTCTCTTTGACCCTTTGACCCCCCCGCATCCCCCCCCCCCCCGTTTTTTATTCATAATTGAAACTTTGTCCTTCAATGTCACTGAAAATTAAATATTGTCAAGTTCATGCTAAACGGGGTTGTCGGCATCTGGTCAATGTAACTATGAAAGTAACTTCTAGTCTAAAGTTACTTTTAAAATAACTACTATGTTAAGATTAAAAGTCAAGTAAATGGTAAAGTAATCAAGTTACTTTTTCAAGGTAACACTGAGCTTGTAAAGTCACACGTTGAAGGTGAGAAACTGAAGCGTTGCCGCCACAAGGAAGGTTTTAACAATGCCCCCCAAGTATTTGCCAAAGTGGCCGCGCACGCACACACGCACGCACGCACACACGCGCACGCGCACACGCACACACAGACAAGGGCGCGGGTGTGTTTTTAATCTCCACGTTAGCAGCGTGAGACTGCTAATGAGAGCCATCATGTTTTGTGTGCGTCTGTTTTAAGGCGATGGAGCATGCGGCCGGCGGTACGAAGTGTGTGCGTGTGTGTATAATGATGGTTGGAGAGGAGGGGTGGGCGGGTTAAAGCGGGCACTGCGGTGAACGGCAGCCTCCGGGGGGTTAGTAGGAGGGGGGGGGGGGGGGGGGAAACGATGTGCGGCAAGAGAAGCGGGATCCGCTCTTGTGATACAACTTTCTTGAGCGTTTCATCACCCCTTCGCTAAGAAAGGAGGGAGGGAGCGAGAGGACCGCTCTCCTGGGACGGCGAGGGCTCTCTCTCTCTCTCATCTTAAGGTTGAGGGGGTGGAATTGATTAATACGCGTTACAAGTGGCGGGATGAAGGCGGCGAAACAAAAAGGCGAGTTAATGGCGCGCTGACCTTGTTTGCCTTTTGATTCTTCACCCCTGGTGGAGAAAAAGTGCTTCAAGGTGCGTGTTGGCCTTTTGTTGCCATTTGGGACGTTAACAGTATAGTTGGTCCAACGTAGCATAAGGGAGGCTAGTTGTATCATGGGTAAGTTGTCACATTGCAATTTTCTTCTCCACCAGAGGGCGCAACAAAAAAAGTGGAATGCTAGAGAATAGCACATTGTGGAATGAGGTGAGGGCCAGTTATCTATTATGCACAACCTAAAGTAAAAATTTTCAACTTGATATTATTTGAGACAGGCGTCGTATATCGACAAATTCTAGAGCGCAAATCATGCGAACTGATGAGAGGAGAGATTCAGGCATCTTGTTATGCCTCAGTCACTGCTCTGTTTTAAGCTAACTTTATTCAACTAGAGCAAGTATTAACCAACATTATAGTTTGGGGCAACTTGTCTCATTTTGGGGTTTGTTGTCACATGCAAAGAATGGGCCAATAAAAAATGCACTTCTGGCAACTCGGTTTACATTTGCCAGGATTACTCATCAGATGATGAGTCTGACGAGTGAGGAAATACATTTGCTAGGTTTTGTTTCATTGTTTAAAAATGGATTTTCCAGTTGTTGATGGAACGACACGTCAGGACTGTTTTAAGTTTCACGATGAACCATCCATTAATCCATAAATTTTTTATTTTTCAAAATTCAATTTAATGTCAAATTTCCTGTTTAAGGGAAGCAAAACTGGCATTTGAGGCTGAGAGCTATGACCGACATGCCAGCAGTTCCTAAGGACTTGAATCAGTTTCGTAATATTTTATGTTAAAGTTTGCTCGGTGACTATGGTAAATTTTCAAGGTCAATAAAAAAACATTTTCTCTGGAAAAAAAGAAAAAAAAAGCAGGAGAAAAGGGATAATTTTGTCCTTGTTTTCTTTTATCAGTTGCAAAATCCAGTGTGACATCTTACCCCATGTAGTGTGACAACTTACCCATTGGTTGGGGCAACATGTCACATGTTCAAAGTATGAAAATGATATGAATACAAAAAAATATACCTTAGACTTGGGTCTTTCATCTGGTATACATTTTGTTTATATATGATGTATTGATTCCAAGAAATATATAAAAGTATAAAAAGTGAAACAACCCCGCGGGGTCTCCCCGACACAATTTTGTCCTCCAAGAAATCTGTGAAATTGTTTAGAATTTTTGCCACATTTGACATTCATGTAACACTTTTATCACTCGTCAACAAAAGATTACGTTAGCAATTGCTCAACTCATGCGTGCGCAAATGTGGAACCATGAGAGAGAAGATGCGTGTGTGTGCGTGTGTAGGATCAGGGGCGTTGGCATTTTAATCAGTTGATGTTAAAGGAGGTGCGTGTGCGTTTCGCGTGTTGGGCCCGGCCTTATGAAATATGAATGACTTGTCGTGCATCTTCTCGATATTTGCCTCGCACACTCACGCCGTGCAGTCCCGCCATCTCGTCAAAAAAGTCGCAGTTCATCTCCGACGAGTGTGGCGTAATCCAAGCAACACGTGTCAAACTCAGGGCCCGCTGGCCACTTTTGGCCCTCCAATGTTATTTTTGCGGCCCTTCCTGTTCCTCGGAGCGCCGAGTCGGTCCCGTGTCTCCGTCCGCCTTCGCAGAACTTGCAAATGAGATCCTGGTGACGTTTTTAAAGGAAATTTCGCCCCGGGGTGAGAACCACCGCTGATCTTCTGACTGCTGCACCCGTACGAACATCAAATAAGTGGCGAGCAGAGCTGCACCGCAGACTTCACAATCGAGCGGGGCATGTTGAATATTCATGCGTTCGTGCCGCAGAGGTATTCGTTGGACGATACGGTGCGCTTGAATGTCAATCGTGTGGCACTTCTCGTATCGTTGTCAAACAAGTGGGAAAATAAAAGATTAGGCAGTTTCTTAAAATCCACATTATTTTATCGATCCCTAAAAGGCCGATTCCCCCAGTTACAACCGTCCAAGAAAAATGGAAACAACAATTACCAACAGCAGGGAAGCCTGTTGGGTCGCCTTTCAGTGCCCCGAGTTTCTCAAGATCTGCCACTATTTTTTATTCAAACACGCGGTTAATGACCGACCCGTTGAAAGTCTGAACTGGGGGAATTCCAGTCACAACGCAGCGGACACGTCAACGTCAAAATTTAGTAGTAATAAATGTAATAATAATAATAATGTATATATTTGTGGAGGCTGGGGTCAAGTTTTAAGCGTGCAGAATTTCACAAGTTACTTTGTTAAAGATTAGATAGTTAACATGAAAAAAAAAAATGCGCTGAGCTGTCACTAACGTCTTACAAATGCAATTATGCCATCTAGTGGCAAAAAATGACCTCAACACAAATCAATATCACACTCGTTTTTTAAGGTACAGTAGATGTGTTTAATTTTAATTTTATGAATTATTATGAAATTACTTTATTGCAGCCATATTTATTATACATTAGTTTAATTAATTATTTAATATTTTTTTCACTTTTATGTTAACAAGAGTATAAAAATTTAGAAAAAAAGAATATTTTATTGTACATTTAGAACAGATATTAAAATTAGCGATTAATCATGAGTTAACTATCGAAGTCGTGCGATTAATTCTGATAAAATATTTCAATCGCCTGACCTCCCCCTATTTATTGAATTATTTATTTTCCCATCAAATGACCTTTCTCAGTCTTGTTTTGTTGTTTGTCACCCAAAAAGAATATTCAAGTCAAAGTCATCGTTCTGCTTGACGTTTCTTTTGAAACGCATATTTTTCAGTGAAAACAAGCCGCGTTCTACTGATGATTACTAATGAACAGAAAAAGGTAGAAACAAGCTTTTTTCTTTTTTTTTGCTCTCATACTGCGAAAAAGATCCGTCAAAATGCCGTAAAACAGCTGGCAATATGTTGCAGGCAAACTTGCCCTTGACAAGTCCTCGCGATGCAAACAAATCGTCGGTTACGGACCGGCGTCCCGCAACGGGCCGCGCTCAAGGATAAGGTGGCGTTTGTTCATTGCCTCGCCGACATTGCGGATGCGTACTGAGGAAGGAAGGATATTAATATTCAACATGCCCTGCGCGACCGCGTACACAATGTTGCATCGGCGCTATCTATTTATTTCCCTTAATTGCGCCTCTATCAAACGCTGGCTGCTGTAACTCGCCGCTCATTTGCCACCCGGGAGCCGCGCTGACACCTCGGGGGTGTCGTGGTGACAATATTGCGGCGGGCTAAGCGCTAAACGACAGTGAGCTCACATGCGGCGGCGGCGGCGCCGATCGATAGCGCGTCGATACCAGCCCGCCGGGTAATCGCAAATCGCGGTGATTAACGGCGGCCGATCGATCGACGGCTATTAAGCCTCGCGCGTACGCATTAGCCGAGCCGTCGGCGTCGGCGGCGGCGGCGGGGGTGACAGATGGCGGGAGATGTGCCAGACGTCACGCGGCAAACGTCCCGCCATCAACTTCCATTGTCTGTACCGATTATCCGGTGGTGGGCGGGGCATATTGCTCGCCGGGCCTCCCTGTGGCGACTTAATCCTCCGTTTAATACCGCCACGATAATAAACCATCAATACGACACAAAAAAAGGAAATAAACGGACGGACGAAATGAACTGTGACGACTCTTGCTAACGGGCAGCTGTTTGCATCTGTCTGGACATGGGTTGCATTGACTGCTTTGCACCAGAAGAGGGAGCTGCGAGCAGGGAGGGGGCGAAAGGGACAAAAATGAGGTCATAGGAAGAGTTTGCGGCTCTCCGCCTCGTTCTGCTGGCTCACACCTGGCAGTCGTCTTCACTTTCACTACTTTCCTAACCCCTTGTCGTCTTTAACGCACGACTCAGCACACCTGACCCCCCCCACCCCCACCCCCCCTTTACTCTCTCACCTTGAGTGTGGGCGAAATTCGATGGTGTACGGATCGATACGGCCGCCGCAAGGTCGCACTGGAATTGGATTCATAATAAAGCGAAGGACCCGCAGCGTCACCTGATCAGAGCTGCATCAAAGGAATATGGTGGCGCACTTGAAGTCCACTGTAACGGTGACAAGAAATGAAATATGGTTTGCCGGTGTGCTTCAACAACAATATCATTTAATCTAACCTAAAGCGAAGCTAGCTAATGCTAACATGAATGCAAAATGCCCAAAACAGGCTCATGAAAATTAGCATGCATGCTACAGTAAGTAACAATCTTCAAACAACTGCAAAAACATTCCATCCATCCGTAGCTGTTGCACTAAAACTCTTCCAAATGAACCTCACTTAACAGAAAAAATATACGTTTAACGGGACAGGAAGTTTTGTTTCCATGCCAGCGTTTTCCCGCGCATCAAATTGCTCCCTCGGTGCGTTCATCAAAAAACTGTTCCCCACAATCAACCAAATTAGAACGCAACAAAAAGCATGCAGTGATCCTCCCAAAGAGCCACGCAGTAAATACCTGCAAAGTGTGCCCGCCCACCCCATATGGCGGGACAGCTTTTATTAGCCGCGTCGACGCCGTGAGGGGGGGGGGGGGTCGTCAGAGCGAGGCCGCGGGGACGCGACTGCGCTCGCAGCCAAGTGTGCAGCAAAAAAAAGCAGAGAAAGAACGTGACCCGCAGAGACCCGGGTGACGCCGGCGTTAATTACCGCCTGCTAATTACGAGGGAGACGCATCATTAAGCGGAGCGAGCCACCGGAGGCCTCGCCGTGTAAACCATCATCCTCCTCCATTCTTCCCGACCCCGATTCTTCTGTCCCAATTAACACTGCCCCGCTCGCCGCTCGCCGCTCGCCGGTTGTGCTCGTTGCCGCTGTTCTAAACGCAGCCGGCGGAGACCACAAGCTCAGGCTGCAATGACGGGAGGGAGCGCGAAAGAGGGCGGAGACCTGTGCCGGCCGCTTCGGCTCGGCACGCTTTTCTCTGCCCGGCCCAAACGTCGACCTGCATTTACAAACGAGAGTCTAAGACTAGATTTCGGAGGATGGTCGGAAGTCGGACGTTTCCCAGTTCAAAGCAGGAAGCGCGTACGGGAACGCGTCCTTGAACTCGTCCTTGAACTCGGAAATTCCACAGAGGCTTTGAGCTGATATATTTTCTCTGATGGTTTCTAATAAGTTCATTTGAGCAACACTATGGACAAAAGCGGTAATGTTATGCCTGAAGGAGGACCACATTTCCCATGAGGACAAGCGCCGCATGGCGTAATTTTTTGTCAAATTGACTTCTGTCTTCTGGGAAGTGACGTCTGCCATCAAGCCGTCAGCATTTGTCGTTTTTCGTGTGGCAAAAGTTCCTCCCATCCTCTTCAAAGTTGTTTAGCGCCAGTAGAAATATTACAGATCCCCTCGGGCCATGGCAAAAGAACCATTCAGCTCGTTTGAAGTCCACGTTTCATCAGAAGAGTTATGAAAATATTTGATGAAGTTTGAAAAGTTCCTTAGCGCTACTTAAAGTGGAAGTCAAAATAAAAAAATTATTGACAATAATATGTTATATGTGGCCTCACTATATGAATATGAATTATGAATTATGAAGCAAAATCTCAGGGGGGCGGCCATTTTGCCACTTGCTGTCGACTGAAGATGACGTTGCTCAGGTCTCGGGTAACAACCTATCACAGCGCCGCTTCAGAAAACCGGTGAGCTGTGATTGGTTGTTGCCTGAGCCCTGAGCAACGTTGATGTCATCTTCAGTTCGACAGCAAGTGGCAAAATGGCCGCCGCCCCTTGAGATGGATACAAATGGCTGGATTTTGCTGCTTCATTTATATTCCACTAATGCAATATTAACCAGCATATCATATTTAGACCAGTAGGGGCTGCAATAGAACTTATTATTATATTATATAGGTTTTCTGGTGAGCTAACAAATACACGCACGCACGCACGCACGCACGCACGCACATACACATATTCACCCACACACACACACACAAAAAAAAATAATAATAATAAAAAATAAAAATAAATAAAATAAAATAAAATAAAAATAAATAAATAAAAGAGCAATGATGATGACATTTCCGAATGAACAATACTGAGCTCTAAGAAAAAAAAAAAAAAAACTTATTATTGTAAAAAAAAAAATTTTTAATGGATTGACTTCCCCTTTAAAGAACTGAACGGCACGCGGCTATGAGCCTGCTTGCATCTCAACTTTGGTTACATCAGCTTGAGTGGCACCGAAGCACCGATTCCGAGAGCGCCGCTTTCGGGTGGGGATGTGGCGGGGAAGAAAAAAAAAAAAAAAAAAAAAACCCCATCAGACTGTTTGAGGACAAAGACGCGCGAAGTGACAGGTCGCTGTTAAGCAAATCTCCCGCTCCCTCGCCTGTCCTTTGCCTCTCATCGTGTTCCCGCCCGGACCCCCCCTGACGTTTGAGGTAGGGCCTCGTTTGAGGGGGTCGGGGTGGCGCCTTCTGCCAGATGAACAACAAGGTCAGCAGAAGTTGACGGACACTCCTTATTTGGAGTGGCTTTCATTTGTTCGGCTCAAAAAAGACATTTTCCTTCTTCTGATTTTCCTTTCGACCAAAATACGCACGACGTCTCTTCAGGACTTGTCCAAACCCTCCCAAGTCTGCCGTCTCCAGAACATCGAACCTTGGCTGTCTCCCAACAAACCTTCTTAATCATATCTTAATATTCGTGACCTATTTATTTTTATCTGCGATTGGCTGGCAACCAGTTCAGGGTGTACCCCGCCTACTGCCCGAAGCCAGCTGGGATAGGCTCCAGCAACCCCCGCGACCCTTGTGAGGACAAGCGGTACAGAAAATGGATGGATGGATGGATATTTATTTTATATTCCACTCGTTTCAGATAAAATATGAATATTGTGTGATTTCATGGAAAAAATATCCCTTGAAAGAAGTCACGAGCCTATTTTGATAAAATAAGGAGTACCGATATCTATTTTGCAAAGCAGGGAGTAACATTTAAAGTGTCAAGAAGCCATCAGCCATTTTAGACTCATTTGAGCAACATCCAGGAGTCCTTGAAAAACACAACCCAAAATCACAAATGAGGATTTATTTATTTTCAAAGTGCAGCCCCCAAAGACAGTTTCAATTAGAAACATAACATTTGCGAGACAAGCATATCACGAGTTGACCCACCAAGTCAGCCATTTTTGTGTTGAAGTGGCCATTTTAGGCTCATTATCGAGGTTTGCAATCGAGTATCCTTTTTTTTTTTATTTTAAATTTATTAATTCAGCCCCTGAAGCCAGTTTCACTTAGCAACAAGAAATTGTGTTGCCATGTCTATTACGAGTAGTGCAACAAAAAGGTCTCAAGTAGCTATACCTGAAAATAAACAGAAAGTCAGCCATTTTGATGACCCAGTTTAAATCAAGACAATAGTTTTATGCCTTCATCATATTTTTGAAAATTCAGCCCCACAAAACCAGTTTGACTTGGGAACATAAGAGTTGGTAGACATTCACAAAAAAAAGTCTCCAGATTTCCATCCTGAAAAGACACAGGAAGTCGGCCATTTTTGTGTTGAAGTGGCCATTTTAGGTTCATTATCGAGGTTTGCAATCGAGTAACATTTAAAAAAAAAAAATCATCCAACTGATAATTAAGTAGAGATTGTAAAAGAAAAAAATATACCTGAATACAGTAACAAACTTTGTCACTCCCCGCCGCTGTAAAATGATGACTTATTACAAATATATGCATAAATCCATCGTCATAAGCCAGTTTTGCCGCTGTTTGCAAGCAATTTGCATGAATGACGGCAGACGATGTCGTCGTTCAGAAATCGCCGCATCGCTCCATTTTTTGTACCCCTCAATTGCGGCCGCGCGTATTCGTGGCGCTGACGGATGCTAAGCTAATGGTCAATGTGCGTAAAACGCATGGCGGTGCATAAAATGAGGCGGCGCAGACGGGTCAGCGGAGGACGACTCGACAGGAGCTTAATATTGCAACGGCGAGCATGAATAAAAGAAAGATGATGCGTCCCATTACTCGAGAAAGCCGCGCAGCGGCGGCGCCGACTTCTTCAGGATGAGCGGCGCGTAAATCGCGCTTTGGAGTTTCATCTTATTGGACGCTTTTTTTTGTGCGATTGAGACATGCCAACGTGTTGCGGGTCAGACAGGCGGCTCGCGGCGGATTCATTCGGAACCGTTTGATTTCAAACACTTATTTCGATCAATCCTAACCTTTCGGTACAAAACAACTGCAGTGAATACAAATTTGTGCATTAATTTTGAATTCATTTTAAGTTCCTTTAATGCCACAAAAAATATTTTAATGTGCGATTAATGACCGGCCCTTACTTGTAAAGCCTGCACGGGGGGGGGGGGGGGGGGGGGGAATTCCAGTCGCAACGCAGCAGACACGTCAAAATTTAGCAGCAATAAATTTCATAATAATGCATATATTTGTCAAATTGTATTTTACAAGTTTAAAAAGTTACTTCATGTTAAAGATTAGATATGAAATAAGAAAAGAAAAATGCACCGTCACCAACGTCTTACAAATACAATTATGTCACCTTGTGGCAGGAAAATGAACAACACAAATCAATATCACACTTGATTTTTTACAGTAGTTTGTTTGTTTTTACTCAATTTTATGATTAACGAGACTATGTGCAATTTCTGCAGAAAATGCGTGGGAATTCTGAAAGCTGAACGCTTATGAAAAGTGTTATCTGAAAGTGTTATATGGAAGGATGGAATATCCAATGAAAAAAACCAAACAAACACTCAATAGCGCCACCTAGGCATGCAATACCTTCCAGTCATTTGAATGGAAAACTGGAACTAATGATATCCAATGAAAAAAAAAAAAAACACTCAATAGCGCCACCTAGGCATGCAATACCTTCCAGTCATTTGGATGGAAAACTGGAACTAATGATATCCAATGAAAAAAAAAAACACTCAATAGCGCCACCTAGGCATGCAATACCTTCCAGTCATTTGGATGGAAAACTGGAACTAATGATATCCAATGAAAAAAAAAAACACTCAATAGCGCCACCTAGGCATGCAATACCTTCCAGTCATTTGGATGGAAAACTGGAACTAATGATATCCAATGAAAAAAAAAAACACTCAATAGCGCCACCTAGGCATGCAATACCTTCCAGTCATTTGGATGGAAAACTGGAACTAATGATATCCAATGAAATTGTTTTTAAATCACTCAATAGCGACGCGCACTTTGGGTTCGAAATGCAAATCAGGCTTCGGCGCCATGACAAAGCTCTTGATTGGAAGGCTTTTATTTACTTTGTGTCACAGCCAATCCCCCAACTTTTCCCCTCGCTCGGCGTCCCGGCGTCCTTGTTCGCGGGAGGCGTCAGCGTTTTTTTGGTTGCCCCCCCCTCCCCCCTCCCGCCGATCGTTGAGCCGATGGGCCTGTCAGCGCGCCTTAAGGACGCCGCCGGGGGGAGCGCCGCCTCACCTTTGCCACGCCTGACATTTTAATTTGTCAGCGGCCGGCCCGTCCCGCTTCCATCAATAGCGCATCAATGCATCAAAAGCAACGGCGGCGGCGGCGGCGGCGGC
Source organism: Leptonotus elevatus (assembly GCF_054856555.1). Taxonomy (NCBI): domain Eukaryota; kingdom Metazoa; phylum Chordata; class Actinopteri; order Syngnathiformes; family Syngnathidae; genus Leptonotus; species Leptonotus elevatus. The sequence continues at coordinate 1,379,875 of NC_141253.1, forward strand.
GGGCGGGACGCGAGGGGATTTCGGACTCGGATACTATCGATACGCGCCTCTGATTAAGCACGGCCGCGGGGGCCTGCATGGCTCGGACGCAGCCAATGGAGGCGAGGAGAGAATGAGGATGAAGAGGAAGTGGGGGGGGGGGGGTCACGTCGGAGGAGATAATGGAAAGGTCACATCTTTGAATTGATAAATCTCCATTAAAGTACATGCGTTAGGAGGCTCCCCAAAGCACTGGCTTCAATTCAATGAAGCTCAATATGCGCCCTTTGAAAAGTGGCAGCGTCAACAACGGCCGGAGTACGTCACGCTAACGGAAATGGACCGCAACAGGTGATCATAAGGAGAACCGGAATAATATTGTAGTGAAGCAGCATGCGGCTCATCCGCCAATGTCATTTTTGCGCGCTGCGTTTCGAGCAAGCATTCATTTCTGCGTGATCGTCACCATGTTTAAAAAAAAAAAAGTCAGCCCCAGAACGCGTTTCAAATTTAAAATGGGAATTTTTAAAATCAAAGCACATTAAAGTGTCAAGAAGCCATCAGCCATTTTAGGCTCATTTGAGCAACATCCAGGAGTCCTTGAAAAACAGAACACAAAATCACAAATGAGGATTTATTTATTTTCAAAGTGCAGCCCCCAAAAACAGTTTCAATTAGAAACATAACATTTGCGAGACAAGCATATCACGAGTTGATCCGCCAAAAAGTCTCAAGAAGTCTTGTTTGAAAAGACACAGCAAGTCAGCCATTTTTGTGTTGAAGTGGCCATTTTAGGCTCATTATCAAGAGGTTCGCAATCGAGTATCCTTTAAAAAAAAAATAATAATAATTCAGCCCCTGAAGCCAGTTTCACTTAGCAACAAGAAATTGTCTATTACGAGTAGTGCAACAAAAAGGTCTCAAGCAGCTATACCTGAAAATAAACAGAAAGTCAGCCATTTTGATGACCCAGTTTAAATCAAGGCAATAGTTTTATGCCTTCATCATATTTTTGAAAATTCAGCCCCACAAAACCAGTTTGACATTCCTATTAAAAGTAGACCTACAAAAAAAAAGTCTCCAGATTTTCATCCTGAAAAGACACAGGAAGTCGGCCATTTTGCATTAAAGTGGCCATTTTAAGCTCCTTTTGTCACCATCAAAGTGAAGACGAATTTGTTGCAAGATTTTGTCAGATTGCTAACACAATTGATTCAAATATACATGATAGCCCATTTAATATAAACTGCTGCAAAACCCCAAAACTGGACTAATCCGGTGGTCCTTTCAAAGTTCCGCCCCTTAAAGCCACTTTCAGTTAGCAACAGCGCATTTGGTGGCCATGAGGAGACCCACGAAAATGGAAGTGGAGCAATTTGCTTTGAAGCGACGGTTTCTGCCTCGGTCCATTGGGCAAGGATTACCACAACGTGGCAGTCAAACACACAAATGCAAAACGAGAACACTCGCAAGCCGCCGATTGTCGCATCCGGACTGACCCGCCAACCCGACTGATTCCAGATCATGACCTCCCTCGCTCGTCACGTCACTTATAAAACCATTTCTTCACTTTCACTTGATGATGTTTTAACTCAAGAACGTTGTTTTTGCTACCAAAAAAACCCCGAGATTTTTAAATGGAGTTCCGATCTTGGTCAGGCATCGAGTGAAACTCGTCAAAGTCAAGGAAGCAGCCTAATTGTTTTCCATCTCATTTCTACAACGTTCCCCTCATTAAGTCATCCTGGCCCAGGAGACGAGTCTCTCCTGGCAGTGTCAATATCGCTTTGACGCACTTTGGCCCGCCGCGCCCTGCAAAGACCTCGCCGACGTCCCGCTGCCCGCGTCAGCAGAAACGCAAGGCTGCAACCCCCCCCCCCCCCCCCCGCCCCCCGCCGCCATCCGCCATCCCAGGGGCGCGGGTCAATCCTAATTGTATGCTAATCAGGACAACGCGCACTAACTGCTGACAATGGACGGCTGAGACGGAGCAATTGTGGCCAATGCAAAAAGAGGACGGAGGGGGAGGGACAAACTGTCCATCGGCGTGCACTGCGGCGGCGGCGGCGGCGGCGTCAATAAGGTTGGATCGGGACCGTGCTGGCGGCTGCTCGCTTGAATATGCATGAGGCCGTGAGTTTTTGCGAGCGATGCTGTCGGCGTGAGCTAGCACATTTCAAGTTGACCCGGCCTAAGTTTTTAGCAGCGCATCAGGACGCGCTAACTGTCACGCGCTAACAGTGATTAGCGCTCTCAAGGCCGTCCCGCTGCCAGCAGGAAGTGCTACTTTCCGAAGGCTCGAGGCGACACACAATCTGAAGAATACACGATTGCAGCCGAACCCGTCCGCAGGAAATTGACATCCATTCACGAGATGAACTCTTAATACAGGGAAGCTCGAACTTCGGAAAACAGGCAATGTGAGCCCGAAGGCACGTTGATGTCACTTTCAGTCGACATCAGGTGGATTCATCGAGGTTTGATTTTTATTCCACTAACACAACATTGATCGCAATAACATTTTTGACTTGACTTCTGCTTTAAATAATGAATTATCGTTTGCGTTCTACAAATTCTGACTTTTGAAAAATTTGTTACGGCCAACAATCCTTAAAGTGGACGTCAACCGTAAACATTTATATGTGACCTCACGAGTCTAAACATGACATTCTGATGAATATTACATTTGTGGAATATGAGTTATGAAGCAAAATCCGTCACAGGGGGCGGCCATTTTGCCTTTGCTGTCAACTGAAGATGACATCAATGTTGCTCAGGCAACGACAAATCACAGCTCACCTGTTTTCTGAAGCGGCGCTGTGATTGGTTGTTACCCGAGACCCGAGCAACTGTGATGTCATCTTCAGTCGACAGCAAGTGGCAAAATGGCCGCCCCCGAAGATGGATAAAAACAGCTGGATTTTGCTACTTAACTCATATTCCACTAACGAAAATACCATATTTAGACTAGTGGGGGCTGCATAGAACATATTATTGCCCCCCCCCAAAAAAAATTGACAACTAAAAAAAAGTTGTTATAAAACAAACGCTGTTCTCTCTCTCCAGAAATGATAAGCATGCTTGTCACTATTGATGTTGGCTAACGGTGCGCATGTAAGAAGGCCGGAATTTACACATCAAAGTTGGCAAAATACGCTTGCTTTGTGTGACATACGTGACTCGATGCTTACGCTTGATGTCCGTCTTCCCACAGCAGATAATTAGCACCCGACTTCCGCACCGCCGCGCAGAACTGCTCGCTGCTTGTGGCTTTTTGCACTTCCTCTCATCTCATCTCATTATTGGCCCAGGCTCTCCCCGATATTTCCCATTTCAATATTCCACAACTAATCCGCTGATGGTGGTACGTTTAAAAAAAAAAAAAAAAAAAAAGCGTCTGTTTTTGTTGGGCGGGAGCCGGTTTGCGATGAACGATCACGGTCAGCGCTAATCCTGCTGATGAGAGCGGTGCATTTGCTGCGGTCGCTTCACCATAAAAGACGTCCCGTCCCGCCTTCGTCCTTCCACTTAACGCTAAGCGCGGGCGGGAAAACGCCGGCTCAGCGTTCTTGGTAAGAGCAGAAAACGAGCTAGCGGGAGCTCGCGGGTGCGTTTGTGAAACAAAGACACGACAACAACAACAAAAAGAAGGAAAGGAAAGTTGGGAGGGTAAAACTGAACCCCTGAATATGTTGTGAGTCATTGTTTAGCGCCCCACAATGTTGGAGATTTGGAAGCAATTTTTTTTTAGGGCCTCGCTGATTAATTGGCCAATTTTTGTTGATTTTTTCTATCTGCTGTAAATAAATAATAAAAGACAAAGTATTATAATACGGTCAAATGTTCTGCCTGTTATTCATAAATGTATTTTGTATATTATATATTTTGAATTAATCATACGATCAATCGCGTACTTGGAATTTTATTCTGTCAAATATCAGAATTGCAAATTGACAAACAGCAGTCATTTGGCTTTTTGTTTGTTTTCACTTTTTCTTTTTTTTTCAAACGACAGATGATTTTGCTCACCGTTGTGTTCCCGTCAGCATTACATCATCATGCGCCCTCCGGTCTTCACCTGGCTTACACGTTCATCTCTTCCCCCCCCCCCCGTCCCGTCCCGTCCCGTCCCGTCCCCGAGGCCTCCTGATATCGGGGTCAGCGTAATCCCGCTGTATGTAATCTCCCGTTTAATCCCCTCAACCGTCATGATTTACACAAAAACATGTCTGTTGGAAAAGGGGGGAGAATAAAAGGAACAGTTCTTTCAAATGTTCATGCTTTTTTTTTGGGGGGGGGGGGGTGATGATGTGCACTGCTTACACTAAAATCATGGTTATAAACAGAGGGAGGAGTTTGTTTACAATTTGGTCACTATATACATTTTTTGACCTCTTTTTTTTCGATTATCAAAAAACCCAAAAACCTAGTAAGTATATTTCTCGCTAAGAAACGGACACAATCATAAAAAAATAAACGCCCCCAATTTTTTTTTCTTCAGTTTTCACATTCCGCAGATATTGCACCGAACATTTCTGTTAGCCTGTCTATGACTTTTCCTATTATATGTTAGCATTAAGCTAACAGACTTTTCACTAAATTAAATTGTGGTTGAACATCTGAGGGTGGCTGCGATATGGCTTCACATAAAGCCCCCCCCCCCCAAAAAAAAACTGGTATTGAGAAGGACCCCCCCCCCCCCCCCCAAAAAAAAACCCAGGTATTGAGGAGGAGGAGGGTGGGCTAGCGAGAGCAGTTCGGGGGAGCATGTAATTGTCTGCCGTTAAGTAGCGCTGGGCTCTCATCTGACAAGGACGCGACAGCGCCACTCGGCGTCCGTCCCGCCGGGACCGAGCTTTTCCCCGTCCGCTTCGACAAGTGACATGAAAATGGCCCGCCGATGACTTCCCACCCGACCGCTCAGGTGGGACGTGACCTTGCGGGTGTCTCGGGATTCGAGCGCGCATGCTGACGTTCCCGCTCTGGGAAATGGAAGCGGACGTCACTTCGGCTGTTCTCCTTCTCGTTCTCGGCCTTCGACAAACAAAAACGATTTGAAGGTCGCCGATCCTGGCGGACGTTTTTGCCGCCGGAAGCCGAGCCTCGGAGGCCGCGGACGGCAAAACATAAAACTTCCGCTTCTCGCCTTTCACCCGCTTATGAGAATCCGATACCGCCCGAGCGGTGCGCGCGCGCGTGTGTGCGCGTGTGTGTGTGTGGGGGGGGGGGGGGGGTGTGTGTGTGAGGAACATGACACTAAAGTGATGGCGATGGTGTGTCGGTCAGGCGGGTTCGGGATGCTGGTGGTGCGTATGCTGTCTTTTAAGCAGAGGTGATTTAAAGTGTAAGCGCTAACTAACATTTACAAGCTAAATGCTAATATTTGCGGCATGAAATTATTGCCAACAATTTCTTCTCTTCATTTGGTTGTGTTTTATATGTATTATTCGTGGCTAGATTTGTTTACGTTGTCGTTTTTTTTTTTGGGGGGGGGGGGGGGGGGTTACAATGTCAGTGTCTTGCCATGTCAATGTATTCTGCCCAAGGCCTTCAGAATCAGTTTTTTTTTTACTCTCAGTTGAGTGCCGCGTTCATTTTGACAATACATTTGAATTTTGTTTTAGTTACAGTCTTTTGACTAAAATTAATTAAAGTTGTACTCATAATTTTGTCATCTGATTGTATTTGAGTTTTTATCCAATTTTAGTCAACGGAATAAAGAGCAATTTGAGTCGTCGTTGATGTTTTCCTCCAGCATATATTTCAACTTTTATACAGAAAATTATAACACCTATATTTGTAACTGTAATTTAACACAACGGTTTCTTTACTAAACGTTGTTTCAATGAAACATGTTGAACTGGCAATAATATGCCCGTCTTAAAACTTTTTACCTAAATTTAAAAAAATTAATTAAAAAATTAATTAAAAGATTAATTTTACAGCTGCGCAATGAATGTCAACACATTTGAACATGAAATCAAGTGCAGGTTTCTGAATGTTTCTTTACTCCCGCCCACGTTTCATTCCTTCTTCTGATTGGATTTTGTGAATTTTCGTCACCGTGTTGTTTTCGTCATTAACGAAAGTCAGTCAAATTTAGTTATTGTCATCGTTGATTGGCTTCATTTTAGTTTTCGTTTTATTTTTCGTCCAAAAATATGCCGAACATTTTGGGTCACCGAAATGATCACTGATTGACGATCAACGACGTCAGCGTTTTTCTACCCACTGATTGTTTTTTTGTCCAATTTTTTGGGTGTCTGGGAAAAGGTAATCCAATTTGCCGAATTCCCAAGCGTTTTGTTTTCATATAATTCACTTTCAGCCCGACCGTCTGGAACGGATTCATCACGAAAATGGATTTCATTTCCTTTGATAGATTTGATTCGAAAGACAAATATTGATAGCGAGCAGCTCCAAATGACGCGCACGACACCGTTTTTTGCGTTTTTTGTCAGCGCCGATGGTCTCTGGACGGCGACGGCGACGGCGGCGGCGATGGCGGCGGCGATGGCGGCGGCGGCGGCGATGGCGGCGGCGATGGCGGCGGCGATGGCGGCGGCGGCGATGGCGGCGGCGATGGCGGCGGCGATGGCGGCGGCGGCTTTCGTCCCCACTGAAGGCCCAACGAGCCAACGCGCGGCGGGCCCCGCCGCCGGATTTCAAGTTGCGGGGAGGCGATCCGAGGATGAGGAGAAAACAGCTGCTTTGGTGCAGCGGGGAACGCCGCTGAAGAAGAGGAAGGAGGAGCCGCCTCATGCGAGGAGGAGCGTGCATAATTCATGTTCGGCTGCTTTTAGAACGAGTCGCTTCATCGGGACGGCTTTTTTTTTACTCTTAGTTGTGACATTTTCTATCGGCTTTCACGGCGCTGTGTACAAAAGTGCGTGCGTGCGTGCGTGCGCGCGCGTGCGTGTGCGTGCGTTCACCTTGCTCTGCTCTTCACCCTCACTCTCCCTGACTGCACTCTACAAGGCCATTAGAGCTCCCTGAGGTCCACCGAGGCTGCTCCACTCTGTGTCGGCTTTCATGTGTCAGGAAAAGAGGGGCTCCCTTATACTCGGCGTGTGCGTGTGCGTGTGCGTACGCTTTCTTTTCACGCTTGTGCTTTTATTACGGCAACGCGGACACAATGGTATTTCTTTGTCTGCCGTGTGTGAGATCATAGAGGGGCAGCCGGGCGAAAGATGTAAAAGACAGCTTTTGTTTTCTTATGTGTTTTGATCGTATGCAGCCAAGTCGGACTTTGCAGTTGCGCGCCTTGGGTGTAGTACCATGCGCTGCCATAATACGCCGGGGGCAGCGCTGAGTTGTACTGGAGAAAGCACAGCGTAAACAGGACATTTGTTTGCGGTTTGTTTCTAAACACATGAATAGGGATAGGGTACCTTTCACATTTGAACCGGCACTGGTACTCGGTACCTGGGAATCGGTACCTGTACTCAACGGTACCCATTTTTGGTACTTTTGTATTCTGGGAAAAAACGGGACGTGGCAATATCTCGCTTTTGCAGGTTTCTGTGCAAATGTGGATACATTTTCATGTCACACAAGTTGTCAACAAAAACAATCAAATATTATGAGTATTGTTAAAAATGGATTTTAACGCTGAAGCCTTTTCCAGGGTTTGAATTTAAATATGTA
>NC_141253.1:1392500-1730000 GCF_054856555.1 Leptonotus elevatus
CCCTTAGAGAGGTGTTCCGGGCATGTCCCACCGGCGGGTGGCCCCGAGGACGATCCAGGATACCCGGGAACGCCTTGGGATCCCGCCGGAGGAGCCGGTTGAAGTGGCTGGGGAGAGGGAAGTCTGAGCTTCCCTCCGAAAGCTGCCGCCCCCGCGACCCGACCCCGGTGGATGTTACAATCTCTGGCCAAACTTGCTAGCTCTGTGAAAAGTATTTAAAGTAGTTAGCATAGCATTTGGACAGCAAGCTAAATAGCCTAATTGACTTGGCTAATTAGCTAAGCTTGCTTTTGCCACAGTAACTAGGCCTGAGGTCATGTGAGTTGGAACAGGTTTGAATGAATACTTAAAAAAAAAAAAATTTTTAGAAGTTTAAATGTGTTGAAAAGTATATCAGAGAACTATTTCACATTTAATAAAAAAAAAAGTTTTCTTTCCTCATTTGCTGATTGGTCTGGAATGTGTCCCACACGATAAACGGCGGTTCGCTGGAAAGGCAAAACATGACGACTTGCCACCCCCGGGAGTGCGCACGCCACCCTTTGGGAACCGCTGGTGTCGTGCACCCCCCCGCCCCCCCCCCCCCCCCTCGCCAAATTAAAAGCTAAACTTGCGGCACGCCTACAAGTCACAGTGATGAAAGCCTGGGCGTCGGGTTCCACACATCCGCGGGACGACAGCGCGCTCTGCGGTGCTCGGCATCAAAAGACCCCCACGGTCTTGTGCTACGTTTAAAGCAAAGATGACAACTTTCGTGTCCATCCTCCGTCCGTCCCGCTTCACCCTTCATCTTCCATCATCCCCTCACTCTGTCTTCAAGAATTACATTTCTCCATGTCACGCTTCTTTTTTTTTTTTTTGTAAACCTTTTCCAAGGCGATATCACATAATTGGGTCCCATGGAGAAACGATTTGTCTATGAAACGAAGGAAGGGAGTTTCAGGACGCAAGAAAAGAAGTCCTGACTCAGTCTGAACACTAGGGGGCGTGACTGAAAAGGAGTACGTAGAGTAGATTAAAAAAAAACAAAGAAGAACGTATGTGTGTATTTTTTTATCTACAAAATGCAGTGAGCAAAAAGACTGCTTCGTTCTCAGCTGGGCGGAGTTCATTATCCATTTGCCGTCTGTGGTATTGGTGTGAAATATCGGCGCTTTTCTACTTAATACTTCTAGAATAGTTTCTTTTCTGTTTGTTTACACACGTACAGATTATTTATGTTCTTTTTCAGTTACAGAATTTATTGCTATCCATACTATGTTATAGATATTACAGACTCGTCAATTAGTGGAGCCCGGGTTTCAAAGCAAACACGGTGAAGTGGCCTTTTCTTCTAATGTGGCAGCAATATGCTTCCGTAAACTGTATCTTGTTTTATCACCTCGTGTCTCTTGTCATAGCTTGCATTGTTATAAAAAAAAAAAAAAAAAATAAAGGATTTCACAAAAGACCCCAGCAGAGCTCAGCGATTCTCTTCATGGGCTTGTTGCGGCTCACGTGTTGGCATTGATTTCTTGAAGGGTGACACGCCAGTTCCTCCGCTTATTAGCAGCGAGCTTCACATTCGCGTCGGGGTTTGTCGCTACGTTGCCTTGCAGGGTCATTAGCCGAGGAGCGCAAAAGAAGGCGCAACAATGCCCATGAAAAAAAAAACGTGGGCAGGCCACCGGCAACTTTTTCTCTTTTTCTCGAAGGGTACAAACGCGCCGCACAAAATGTGGCTTTTGATCAGAAAAACGCGTGGCCGCAAGAAAGCACAAGAAGATATTTGGCGGCGAGAAAGCCGGCTAATGATGTAGCGCCCGCACAATCCAGCTTTGGACAACGGCGAGGCTAATCCGGCCGCTGTTTTTTTTTCCCCCTCGTCTTCCTGACGCTCATTAGTCAGGAACGCCGGCCGGCCGCTCCCACGCAACCTTTTTTTTTCCCCGAGCCGGCGTAAAGGAAAAGAGCGCCGGCGGCAAAGTGACCTTCCGGGTACGGAGGCGGGCCTGGGGAATTTTCTGGCATCACTGATCTCCGGCAGCCTCAGTCGGGGTTGCAGACAAAACTGGCCTCTGATGTCGTTAGCGCTTGATTGACGAGGGGGTTCGGGGGCGAGGCGGGGTGAATTTTAAGCGGCGGATTTTTTGACTGCGACTCATGTGACTGCCGATCGTACGACAATCCATCAACGGTTGGGAAGCCTTCCCGAGACGCCTCGCTGATCAAAGAGCTTGCGTTTGTTGAAGGGAGGCGTCATAGGCAGGCGTGCAAAGCAAAAACATTTCTGAGTCAAAATTGACAGCGGCACGTTAACCTGGCAAATAGGATTGATTTTCCCAAATATCTTCCATAATGGCCATTATGGAAATGAAATGGCGGATTGAGGATCATTTCGTGATAAACGCTCACATGCTCTCTTCTTTCTCCGGAAAAGTTGGTTTCAAGGATTTTCCATTCAAAAAGCAGAGCAAACCATTTTTCGCTAATATTTTTTTGCTCTGGCTTTTTTTAGCTGAATACGCTGAATACGCATTTGTTTGTTGGTTTAAAATGACCATAAAACGCATTAGCTTGTCTATGATGTTTCACATCATATGCTAGCTTAATGCTAACATATGATGTTTCACATCATATGTTAGCATTAAGCTAGCATATGATGTTGCACATCATATGTTAGCATTAAGCTAGCATATGATGTTTCACATCATATGTTAGCATTAAGCTAGCATATGATGTTTCACATCATATGTTAGCATTAAGCTAGCATATGATGTTTCACATCATATGTTAGCATTAAGCTAGCAGACTTTTGTTCAACAAATGGATGACTTTTTTTTTTCATATAATATGGCAGATGTTCCTTCCATGATCGGGTCTCGAACGTCTCCCCCCTTTCTAAACGAGCTGTTCACTGTTCACTGACACATCATCACATGATCACATAATTAGATGGCGGGAAATCGCCGCGTCGACTTCTTTGTCCCCATTTGTTTGCTGTTCATACAGAAAAGCAAGATGTTAATAAAAAGGTGTAAAAAAAAAAAAGAAAGAAGAAGCAGATTGTCTTATGCGGCGTGAAAGGGGCTTTATCGCAAGCTGTGAGTCGGAACCACGAGACATTTGTCATCCCCCGCAAACAGCGAAAAATAACTCCCGTGGTTTTCTTCTTGGAAAGAGAGACATGCTTTGCCAGATATGTGCGAGATTGTCTCAGCTTGATTTGTTTTGACACAAACGCGCATGCCAGGCAGGAACGATTTAGCCAAAATTTGAAGAAGCTTTGCCGATCAAGCTCTCGCCGCTCGCTCGCTTCCAAGAAGAAGACGAAGAAGTAAGAGAAGAGAAAGTTTCAAAATTTCAAGTCGACTACATGCTTACGTACTGTTCACCGGAGTTTGACCTTAAACGGCTGAGTCGGACCGTTCGCCGCCTACCGTCATACGCCAAAAGTGGCCGAACATTCTCGGACCTGGAATCGGGGTTAGCCTCGTGTGTTTAGCTTTGGCTAGCATGTTCGCCTCGAGCCTGAGGCAGTCATAGCAGCGGCGGAGGCGGCGGCGGCGGCGGCGGCGGCGGCGGCGGCGGCGGCGGCGGCGGCGGCGGCGGCTGGACCACAGAACGGTGGCGAGGAACAATCGAAGCGATGCAAAAAGTGAAAGCTTCAACACCCGATTATTCTGCCCGATAATGTGGACGACGCTAGCGACGACTTTGCGCAATCATCATAAATGGCGGCTCTTGACTCGCGGGCTCATGGAAGCTAATGTAGCAAATGGTGAGCGATATCCGGCCATCTTTCCTGCGACTACATTAGCGGCGGAAGCCAGCGAGCGCATCGCCCGTCTAAGTCGCCACTTGCCCACACGCGCGCTCACATGGGGCGCCACAAGTGCCTGCAGGGAAATCGGGAGGCTAATGCGACAGTGATCTAGTGACTCTGGAGAGAAACACACTGTGCGTGTGTGTGTGTGTGCGCAAGCCTGCGATATCAGGCGGATAAATGAAGTAGAAATTACTTCAAGCTATCGGCGAGTTACGAGCAGATACGCGGAGGGAGCTTTAAGATGGCTGTCACCGCCGTTTAAGGCCCCCCCACCCCCTCTCTCTCCCTTTCCGATAATTCTCTTACAGCTTTTCATCGCGGACGCGCAGCGGAGCGCTAATGCCTCGGATAGCTTCGAACCGCAACGCTGAGTCGGCGCCCCCGGACTCGGGTCAATTAACGTCTTAAAATCGAGAGGCTGAGCAGAAGGGCGAGATTTCACTTTGCTACCTGAGAGATAAAAATCCGAGCATGACATCGGCAAGTGGTTAACATACATTTACCCAAAAAAAAAAAAAAAAACAGCTATAATTTTTCGATATTACAGCAATGATATTTTTATTCGATTTATTTAGCATTGTTTTGCGTTCCGTTTGTATGCGCGCATAAACAGCAGTTTACAGGAACAGTAACGTCATTTCAATGAGCAGGTGTGCTAACACCAATTTCAGCACGTCCGCGCCTTGTGTCTTTTTTTACCTGGGATGGACGGATGGTTCCTTTCTCCAGCCACTCGTTGCTAACAAAGTGCATAAAGGGGCGGTGACACATGGCGGGAAAAGCAAACACACGTAAAGAAAGAAAGAGAGTGACGCGGGTGCACGATCAGCTTTTTCTGACTCGTACCGCTTTTGCAAACACACGATAAAAGCACGACCGCACAGCCATCTTGCTTCAGGGCTACTTTGTTGCCATATTCCGTCCGCGTGAGATGACAAAAATTCAACGCAATCCAGAGGCAACCATCTTCTCATACGATGGTTGAAATTTGGCAGCGATTGCGTACAATTTCTGGGACCCTTGTCTTTGAAGGACTCCTGGAAATGACCCTAAAATGGCTGCTCTCAAACCAAAATGGCTGACTTCCTGTGTCTTTTGGGCAGGGCCTACCAAATTTCAGGTTCCTAAACCAAATTGGCGTTTCAAAAAAAATATCACGATGAATATGACCTCCCATCTTGCGTTTTATGGCAAGTAATCAAAATGGCCGTCTTCTTGTATCTTTTCAGCCATGGCTTCTTGAGACTCTTTTTTTGTGGGTCTATACTCATGATAGATACGCTTTCCAGATTTTTGAGTCCAACAGATTCTTGAATAAACTTGCAAAAGGTTTTGAGTACGGAAAAAAGCCCCTTAAACGGCTGATTGAACACGACGACGACCAGAAGTGTGAAAAGTCATTTGTCATTGGCTCGTTAGCGTTGACTTTCCGTCACATGCCATTTACGCGCGCGCTTTGCAGTTGTAATGCTTCGGGGGGGCCGAATAGCGCTGACATGCAAGGATGAGTGTGCAAGATTTCAAGCTCGCGGCCCAGCGGCTTCACGTCTTTCCTTTTAGCTGCGCGGCGCCGCGCGGCGCTCCCAACAAACGCATCGATCGTGTTTACATTAATGGCTGCACGGGCGGCGCAGCAGAGGAGAGGCCGAACCCTGCCCGCCCCGTCTGCCTGTGCCGCAGTCTCTGGACGCACCCCCCCGCCCCACGCAGCCCGCTTGAGTTCCCACACCTCTCGCCCGTTCGCACCCTGAATTTGAAAGCTGTGGGAAAAGTTCACTCGAAGGATAACAATGAGGTAAAGGTACGTTAGCTAAATGCTAAATGCTAACTTGGCTTACAGTTCAACAGCGCTAAACCAGTCAATGCGGTCACCGTGATCCAAACTTTTTTTGCAGCTATTGGAAGCCGGCAGCGTCGTTTATCTCTCGCCAGCCAGACACATGGCAAATATTTATCTTTTTTTTTTTTAAACGGGCACTGGGACGGGATCTGCGTAAAATATCAGGACAAAACAATGATTGACCCAAGGATAAAAAAAACAGGACCGTCCGTCCTAGTAAAGTTAAAACCGGACGTCTGGTCACCTCTGGATTTTGTTGCTTTTTGAATGTATGAAATGTTGCAGGAAATATTACAAATAATACCATAGTGGCTATTTCCATCTGTGGAATACAACCAGCAACTTTGTTCTACTCATTGAGCAATTACATGTTGTGCAAAAGTAAAAAATAAACATCTATTGTCGAGCCTATTCAAGTAACAAGTAAACGAAGCGTACTAAAAGTTAATCAATACTAATAACGTTGGCAAGTCAAAAGGTGGCAAAATGTCTGGTTTTACAAGCAGTGCGAAAGGGGCTCAAAGCAGGTAAATGTTGGATTTGTTCCATTAAAGCTCCGTTACTACCTCGAAAGGCGGAAATTGCCAGAAAATGGACTCCGTTCTCTGTTCTGCGTCCAGGAAAATGAACATGTGTTCACAATGACGGGGGACAAAAAGCTTTTTACAGGCAGCGTGAAAGGGGGCTCGTCCACCTCTTCTGTCGTTGCAGTCCATTCCGGAACATTGAATTGATTTCCTTGGGGTCCACTTTCAAATGGCGCAGCCCGCCGGCGCGTGTACGTTTGTAAACCGATCGCACCGCCTAAAAATATCACATAATACCATTACACACCGTCAGATCCATTTCTCCCCCCAACCCCCCCCCCCCCCCCCGTATCTCTGAGCTCGACCCATGACCCTTGTCGCGTGAGATCCCGAAGACAAAAGCCTCATTACCCACAATCCTCTGCTCTCACCCCCAAGAAGGACGGAAATAAACAAAACTCCGCCCGCAAAACACTGCGACAGTTGAAAAAAAAAAAAAAGTGGGCCGAGTATTATTATCTTAGTTTTCAAAATCTCACAGGTCCATTTAAGTTACATTGTCTTGTTCTGATCATTTTGCTTATTTGAAATAATCGTTTTCTTATCTTACTCTATTTTTTCCGTACATTTTTTACAGTCCTTTTTTTGCAGTGCCGTCTTTCCCAGGCCGTATGAAAGGGGGGCTAAAGAACTGGCAAATGAAGCTGCACGTCCACTTCCTGTCCTCAACGATGACATCACCTGACCTTTCTCGCACACGCACACACAGTCGGTTCTGGTTAAATGGACGGATGTTGGATGCATCTTCGATGAATGAGTAACATCCACAGGTGACGCGGCAGCTGGGTCAGAACCTTTTGGGGCGGGGTGAGCAGATCGATGCAAAGCAAAAGCTGCCATCGATCCAGTTGGATTTATCCCGCCCCCGCGATCGCCCCCCCCCCCCCCCCCCACACACACACACAACCCCTCAAAGTCAACACAAGCCCTCGGCAGTCGACGGTAACCCGCTCGACCCGAGAGCAGCGGAATAAATCTCCCTCTCGCTACCCGGCAGCTGGTTTAATGAAGGACATAATGGCTGGAGCGCTGTTAGCATGGCGGCGGCCGGGACGGTAAATCTCCCGGCCTCCTCGGGGGCGCGCGCAGCTGAACGCCAGGCGGTAAATCTGACGGCGCCGTCACGCCGTCAATAAAGTCGCACTTTTCGCCAATTGACGGGGCCAATTTACGTAGTCGCGTTTGAAGTGATTTAAAGTCGCGCGAGCTCCCGGGGATGGAAAAGAGCTTTTGCTAGGCTGCGTGAAAGGGGCTGAAGGCGGGTAAATGCTGAATCATCCGTTATGGCTTGAGTACTACCTCCAAAAATAAAAAAAAATAAAAAAAGACTAGCACAAAAGTGGAGTTTTCATTTCTTTCCCGTATTTTCGTAGACGTCGCAGTTCGAAAGGTGCGTTTGCGCCGCTGTGGGAGCGAAGACCCCACCCGGCCAATCGATGCGGCTCCGATGTTCGTGTTGTAAAGCCACACGAGTGAAACCGCGAAAAAGCGTTGGAGGCCGCTGTTCAGTGCTGAAAAAAAAATGACCGACTCACCGATTAAGTGACTTCAAGACGAATTTCATCACATTAAAATCTTTACTCTTTTTGCTGAAACGGCAAAAAGACGACCGGTCGGTATGCTGCCACGCCCGATGCCTGCAATTTCAATGCACTCATCCTTTGTGTGTATGTGTGTGTGTGTGTGTGCGTGTGCGTGCGCGCGCGCGCGAGATCTCCTGACTGTGCCTCGTCGTCGGTGTCCTCGTACGATCAGTAATCGATGCAAACCTTGTGGAGGTGCCTTTCACGCACACGCACGCACGCACACGCCGCCACTTCCTCATTCCAGTGCCAGATGTTAACAATTTTTTGCAATGTCTTTTTTACTAAGAAAAAAAAAAAGGCACGTTTACAGTATTACACTTGCATTGTCATTTTCATTCTTCAATGCCATACATTGTGCACATCTTGGCCACCAGGGGGTAGTAGATTCCATACATGCATATACAGTGGACCTGCATATTCAGGGTTTGGTAAAATAAATACAAATTCCCACCAATATTTAAAATTTTTTGGGGGTAAACTATTATATACATAAATATTTCCCCCCCCCAAAAATTTTTTTTGGGGGGGGGGGGGGGGTCAACCTCCCTTTATCGCAGAAAACACTTATTGGTGCTTCATCCTTATCAATACTTTTGGGGCATAATTATTATTATTTTTTTTAAATCAAGAAATATATATATATATATATATAAATATTGTCAATACTGACCGCCTCGACGGGTCTGGCTTACGGAACGAGGCGTGTACGAGTGTGTGTATTGGGGTCGCCGGGGGGTTATTTTTGGCTTCCCTGGGTGGCGACTGCACCTGATGTGGGTGAAGAGAGCGCGGCTTCCAAGGTGAAACTTCTAACTAGGAGTTGCTAGGAAACCACGACGCGCGTGTGTGCGTGTGTGCGTGCGTGTGTTGGTTGTTTCCCGTTTGAAGCACACGTTACGGCAGGTGGCACGCAGTCTGATTCATATCTGGCCAATATGGGAAACAAAAGGCATGAAATATGATTCCATTGAAAATGAACGGGGGCGGACACTTGACTGCTTTTTGAGGAGGAAGGCGGAGAAAAAAAGAAACGAGGCGATGAGGTCAGCGCGCGACTTGTTTCCAAACTCCGCAGGCCGCCACCAGGAAGGACTTTTTTTTTTTTTTTTTTTTAAGTCGCAAGGTCTGCCAACCAGGCCAGAATCGACAACGAAGACCGCGTAGCGAGTACATCAAAGGAAAATTTACAGCTCACAGGAGCTGCTTATTCTTTTACAATAAGTTGGAAAATGTTGCTGATTTCGAGAGTTCACTTCAAAAAGTGAAAGTAATCATCAATTGATTCAATAAGCACATTTTTAAATACTTCCAGATTATTTTAACTCGGGCCTGGTATCGATTCTAATTTCCTCAATTGATTCGATTTTGATTCACAAGAGTTCAGTTCGATTCGATTCACTTCAATTCAATCCGATATTGATTCATTATTGAACAATAAATCATCTTAAATACCCAAAAACATGATTTAAATAAAAAAAAATCCACAAACATTGAATTCCAAATAAAATCTTGCAGCGTCAGTAACTGCTTAAATTATTTAGTATATTAACGAATTTAAAATGTGATATGATCACAATAGTGTTGCGCAATACGACGGCGTATTAGGGCCACGTATAAATGTTTCTTTTTTAGAGGGCGGGGCCAATATTCCGAGGGAAAAAAAAAATATCGGAAATTTGCGAGTTTATAAAGTGGAAAAGTTTTTTTGCTCTGAATATTGCTCCCGCCCTCTAAAAAAAAATAAAATAATTATACGTAGCCCTAATACGTTGTTGTAGCGCAAACATTGACATCTGCAAGATTGAGAAGACAATATTTTCACATGAATAATTGTAAAAAATAATTGTAAAAATAAATTAAAACGAGTGCAGTAAGTCAGGTCTTTCATAAATGTGAGAAAATAGTAAATAATAATAATAAACAGTAAATTTCAAGAAAACAGTCAAATAAAAACAAAAAATTGGCCTTTAAAATTATTTTTCTTATAAATTTATGGGAAAAAAAAAGATACTAAAATAATTGATTCATGGTTTTATGAATCGATATCAGGCTTAACACTAAGTGCTATAAAAGAAATCGATTATTGGTTAATCGACAACTAATTGATCGATAATTATTTTAAATAATCGATTAATCATTTAGAAACCAATTTTTTTTAAATCTTCAGAATTGTAGCCTCTTCACAGCAATGCGTTGAATGAAACCTTTAAATGATATCAATTGATATCAAATTTCATTGACTGTTCCCGACGTCCTCAATTTTCTTTGTCTAAGTATCGATGGCTGGTATCGGCAAGTTCCACGAGTACCCGTTACCTAAAAACAAGGCCGGGATCAGTTCGATACCGATAATATAAAGTCGAAAAGATTTTGCTCAATCTTTCTTTCTATGAAGTTATGCAATAAATAGAAACATGCATGCATGTCAAGTCCATTTTTATATATTTCTCAGCTATGTGGTCACAATTATTTATTTATTTATTTACTTATTATTTCCGTTCATAATAAACACATTGTAATAAAAAAAAAAATGTATACTACTATTTATTGTATGAAATCCGAGTGACCTATTAGGAGGCTGTGGGGTGCGTCGGCGGGGGTGCGAGACGGGAGGGGAGAAATCCATCCCTCATCATCAGCCCACCTCTGGAACTTTGAACCGCAACATTATTACGCCGCTCTGTTATATTACCACCCAAAAGCTAATGTATTCATATCATTCTCGCAGATGTAAAAAAGATGTGTTAGATAATGCCATGATGCGAGGGGGGGGGGGGAGTGGGGGGGTGGGCGTGGGGGCAGGGTAGAAAAAGAAGACATCTGTGAGGAGGAGGAGGCGGCGGGCGCGCGGCACAAGCGTGTGCACACTTTTGCATCGTCGCAGCTCGGGACCACCCGGGGTAGGGACGGGGCGGGAGTACACCGCCCCTGCTGGACGGGGGCGGGACGGGGGGGGGGGGTGTCAGGACCAGACAGTGATTGAAAGTGATGGGCAGAAGGATTTAGGCTGGGCATTAGAGAGGGAGAGAGAGAGGGAGAGAGAGAGAGAGCGAGAGAGAGAGAGAGAGAGAGAGAGAGAGAGAGAGAGAGAGAGAGAGAGAGAGAGAGAGAGAGAGAGAGAGAGAGAGAGCGCCCTTCAGCATCCCGCGTGAAGCTCGTAAAGTGTGCAAGAGGAAGAGGAAGAAGAGGAGGCGCGGAGAGAAGAGAGAGAGAGAGAGAGAGAGAGAGAGAGAGGGAGAGAGAGAGGGCGGGACGAGGAAGACGACGAGCAGCCTTCCCTCAAAGTCAACATTTTCTACTTTTGATACTCCATCCAGGACGTCCTCGCCCGCCCCGGCAACGACACCTTGTCCTTTTTCTTTGGGATTTTCCTTCCTTCGCGACTGCCTGCGAACACCCGAGCGGATGATCGGCGCCGGTCCCGCCAAAGGGAGGGCAGGACGGCGAGCGTCCCGCGGATGCGCGCGACTAGTAAGTGGCGAGCGAGCGAGCGCTTGGCGTGACTTTTTTTTTTTTCATGCGGCGGCGAATCCGCACCCGACGCCGGGAACGCGAGTACGCCTCTTCGACTTTCAAGTAGGGGGGAATTGACCAGCTGCGATACCGCAAAAGATCCGGATTGGGTTCAATTAAGACGCGCAAGTCCACGTGGTGTGTTAAGTAGGGCATGTGGTGGGTGGGGGGTGCGAGGGGGGGGGGTGCGAATGATGACAGGGGAAGCCCCCTTTTCAGTTGAAACCGAGGCTGCTGCCTAAACTTTGGGAAGAGAAACGAGAGGATGCAACGACCACTTGGAGGAAGGGTTCAATACGTTAACCGAGTGGGGAGGAAATGGGGCAGTGCAAGTGTCATCAATAAATGCAATGAAATCAATACATTGCTACAGTTTTTGCTACTTAATTCCATCAAATAGGAGTCCTATTTTCTTTACGGCTTAGGCGGCACGTATGATAACGTTTCATGGAAACTTCTTTTTTACGTCATGACAGATTTTGGGGTGGCCACGTCCCGTCCCGTATCCTCACCATAGGTCCGCCCCTGCACCAAGCGGCAGCCAGAACCAGAACATTTTAGTAATGAGATCTGCTCACGGGTTGGACTTTAACAACGAGGAAAGTGGAGGGAAATGTTTTTGCTTTGAAAAATGAACTTTGAGATGTTGTTACTATTTGTGGAGTAAATCGTTTCCTTTCAACATTAAATAAAACCAATGTAGTGACGAGGGTTTTGCAAAAAAAACAAAAAACATCCCACCTTTTTTTTTTTGGACAAATGCACTTCTTATGCTGCCCCACCTCCACATTTTTTTGTTTGTTAGTTTTTTCAAATTAAAACTATGCACTATTATATCTCATTTTTAGCATATGCTGCAAAAAAATGGAAGCTGGGACACAAACGGCCGTAGTTTGGACACCTCAGTACTAAATGGATCAAAAAAATGTCCCAGGTGCTTTTTGAGGTTTCACTTGAAATACATTGATTGAATCAACTTTTATTTTCGTAGTCCAAAAATAGACCAAAGAATCGTAAAACATATCTTACAAGCATCCCGGCCTAAAACGTCCCGAAAAGTTCTTTCCAACTTGAATCAGAAACTAAAATATCATTTCACATACACACATTTTTTTATACAAATAAAAACATAGAAACCTACGCCCCTTTTTCCGCCACATTTATCATATTTTTATACATTTTTCAAACGGTTTGATGGTTTAACTTGCTCTTGCACGGCGGCTTTTTAAATAATTGAAGGATCTTGCGACAGTAGATGGACTTACTGGCCGCCACTCAGGAGCGGCGCTAGCGATTTCAGATGCACTTCTTTCCCCGCATCAAATGTAAAAAAAAAAAATGTTTTCTAGTGGCCAGTGGCGGAATTGTCGCACTTTCCGAAGCACTTACGGAGCTCATGTCACCACACCCACGGGAAGCTGCGCAAAAGTGTGCAGATTGAAAACGAAGTTGATGTCTGCATGAGGGAAGGGGGGTTGTGTGTGTGTGGGGGGGGGGGGGTTACGTGTGTTGGACATTTTCAAATGAGTTGAAATGGGTGCCATTTTTGTCATTAAGATGGCGGTTTAATGGAGCTTGTGTATTGCTGCCAATGGTCAAATTGTCTGGCGACCAGTCCAGGGTGCCAACCCGCTTTGTCCAAAAGAAGCTCCTCACTTCACTTAAAAAATGTTATTCTTGTCACCAAGATGCCTTCAATTGGTGCTAAAAACAAAACACTGTCATTGATTATGAATTAAGCACAAAAAAAGAAATGTGTAAATTTTTCCTGCAACCTTTCTGGCGACCAGTTCAGGATGAACTTCTCACCCAACGTTAGCTGTGATGAGATCCAGCATTCTAACGGAAAGTTTCCAATTTGGAATATAGCCATCAAAAAAAAAATCATCAATAATTCTAATAGGAATTTATCAGAACTTTGTCCACCGCTTTGAAACCCTCCTGGCGACCAATCCTGGGTGTGCTCCAGCTCACCTTAAGAGGATAATGTCAAGAGGATAAGAGGTTTGCTTTGACAACAACAAACAAGGGTGTAAACTTGTCATGTTCCGCCCCGCAGGACAATCAAAGGGGACGATGTTGATCGGCTGGACCCAGGCCAAGATGCAGCCCCGCCCCTGCAGGATTTGAGGCACGCGGACCTGCGTGAACGCCGCCCCGCGCTCCCGGCGGCACTATGGTGAAAGCGCACGCCCGGATCTTTCCCCAAAAGCAGCCCCACAAGCCCCAAGCCAGAAAGGAAAAGTGTCCCGGATCGCCGGGGGACGTTTGCAGCCGCCAGTGAAAGTCCAGCGAGGATGCCCGGCGTCTCCCGATGATCGGCGCCCCATGCGCGCCCCCCCGCCGCCGCCGCCGAGCCCCGACCGCCGCCCCGCCTGCCATGCTCCTCCGGGTGGCGCTTTTGCTGCTGCACTGCTCGGCCTCCGCGCTCGGCGGCCGGTACGAACTGTGCAAGTCTCTGGTGAGCACGGATGACGGCTCCGTGTGGGAGCACTACGCGTGCCAGCCTCGGGCCGAGTCCATGAAGGACTACATGAGGGTCAAGGTGGACCCGCCCGGCATCACGTGCGGGAACCCGCCCGAGAGGTTCTGCACCCTGGTGAGTTTTTGGGAGAACTCCGAGGGCGTGGTTGGGTAGGGGGCAGATGCTTGCAAAAAGGGGGGGGGGGGGGGGTCTCGGCATCCATTGTATGAATGAATGAAGAATGAATGAAGTTAAAATGAAAATGATTCTCCAGATGTTTTCGATTATTTTACGATCCGAGTTTTGAGTTCATCCTTCCCTTCTTCCACTCAAAGTAATCGCAGTCTGTGCCTAAATAGAAGAAGAAAAACAAAACTCTGACAAAAGTAGAATTACCAGTTTGGACATAAATGCTGAAAATAATAATAAATAATTAAAAAAATAAAAATAAAAAATAAAAAAAAATTAAAAAAAGAAGAAAAAAAATAATAATAATAAAAAAAAATGCTGAAAATGTGCAAAGAAGGAGAAATAAGTAGTACGGAATTGTGGCGATATAGCAAACTGTTCTTCTACCATTCAAGCATTGGGGGGGGGGGTGTGGGGGGCGGGGTTAAAAAGTGTCACCAGTAACGCATTTCGGCATCTGGCATGAGTAAACTTGAGCAGCTTCATAAGCATCAGTGGTTAGCTGGCACAAATGTAGCATGCAGTTAGCTAGCTAGCTAGCTAGCTACGCCTCGAAAGACACAGCTTTGCTACAATTTACAAAACAGCATCGAGTCCTTCGTTAAATTCCCAAAAGTGGCGAGTCGAGGCTGCGGTCGGCCTGGAAGCTTGTTAGCTTGCAAGCTAGCTGGCGGCTAGCACCTCTGGTCACATGGCGTTCCGGGGTGGGATGCATTCCGATTTGCTAGACATAACGCGTTTTTACTTTGCAGGGACTTCAATTGTTGCTTCTATCAATTTACGCGCCACGTGACCCATTTTGAATAAACAACATCTCTGAATCTGTTGCCATCGTCGTAAATGCAAGTCAAGTACAAATTAGGGATGTGACGATGTCCAAACATCGCAATACGATATCACAATATGAAGGTCACGGTAAGATCATTCTCACGATATTGTAGGGAGGTTGGTGATAAAAAAAAAAAAAAAGGTCACAATGTTGTAAAAAAAAAAAAGAAAAAAAAAAGAGCTAATACTAAAAAATGCTAGCTTGCCATTTGACGGATGCGTCGTCCGGCAAAAATTGAAAATAGGTCTATCCCTGCGGGGGGGGGGGGGGGGGGGGCTCCGGCACGACGCGGCCGGTCCCGCAGTCGATCCGCAGCGCATACATTTGAACAAGCTGGTAGAACGGAAAGGAATCGTCTGCGCCGCCGGAGCGGAGCGTCGACGCAACGCACATGCGTGCGGTGTCATCCCGGTGTTGCGTGCACACATTGACCCGCGTCACAAGCATATTACGTCTTCATACGACCATTAGCGTGGATTTTAAACATAGAAGGGCCAAAACATGCCTTGTGAAAATTAAACTGCACCCCCAAAAAAAACTAGCCACCAGAGGGTGCTAGAACTGCACAAATGGAAATCAACGTGACTTTTTTTTTTTTAAACAGATGCGCTGCTTTTAATATCGTGACATGACGACGACGATATTGTGGCCGTTTTAATATCGCGACTTCACAATATCGCACAGATACCTAAAAAAAAATCCACTTCAGCAGAGTACTTGCTTTCTTCCCACCACGGAAAATAATCAGGAAGCTTAGATGACACGCAGGCAAGAGTGATTTAATTAAGATCTGCAGGCTTCTTAGCGAGCGCGATGACATAAGTGCAAACGAGCTGGCAAACAACTCCATGAAAGCGATCCCCGACGATATCGCAGGTCATCGTTCGCACCCGGACACTTTTGCAGATTTCTTTGACAATCTTTTTTTTTGTGAGGGGAATCGCCATGGAGTGCTCGATAGTGGTAAAAAAAAAAAACACTTTCAGCCGACAACACTCACAAGGAGCTGCTGTAGGTCACAATTTCCTGACATCATCTAATTGGCCACACCCCAATTTATGCAATTCACAGTTGGCCTCACTTCACTGTAGTTTTGCCGCTAAAATGCAGACATGGGATCTTTCTTTTTTTTTTTGTCTTTAACGCGGCAAGGACAACGAAGGGCAAAGCTCGGTGGGAAAACTCGTTAAGATGTCAGCAATATTTAACGCGCCCCAGCCTGCGGGCCAGTAGCCCCCCCCCCCCCACAACCCCCCCCCACCCCCGCTGAAGTATTCATATATTCAAGCTTTATGGACGAGAATTAAGCAGCGACACGTCGGTAGAAAGTCACCAGACCCATCTCGTCAGCTGTGAGCCCGCGCGTCTGAAAACAAGACGTTCCGCTTGTTTTCAAGCCGTCCTGTCCCGTCTCGTCTCGCGGACTTCCGGCGTCGTTCGCATCGTTCAGGATGCGGCGGACACCTAATGGTTAACGATTTGTTTCATGTCGACGAAGCAGAAACAAGAAAGCCTCTCAGATAACTCCTCCAGAGGGGGGGGGGGGTCACGTGAGGGGCGGGGTGGGCGTTATAGCCCAAGACGGCCGTGACATATTGACGTCCGCCCCCCTAATGGCTCGGGCCCGGAAAGTTCTGCAAGTCTGCTTCTGAGTGAGCTCTAATGAAATATTGATGGGCTCCTTAATGGGCTTCCTTACAAGGGTCGGTCGGCCCGGCGACGGCCCATCGGCGGAGAGTGCGCCGTCGGGCCAATGAGATGATGATGGGAGCGAGGGCGGGCGGGGCGGGACAGGACAGGACAGGAAGGAGCGAGGTCCGAGTCAGCGCTTTAACTCTGTGTCTGAAGTGTCTGGGGAATGACGCGTCGACGGAGCGGGTGCGCCGAGCTGAGCGGTGACAGTTTCCTTGGCAGGTGAGACGCGATGAGTGGGCGTCATTCGCGGACTCATTTATGACCAACTGAACGACTCTTTTGCCAAAAAAGAAAACTTTCACAGTATCTCCTTCAGGGAATTGGGATGCAGGGATCTTATCATCTATTTATCTCCATGTTTTTTTGGATGTGTACTTTTTAAGGTGTTTTAAAATTCCATACTTGGTACAGCCATCAACGTTTATTAACACAAAGTAACAATGAAGTCATATGTTAGCATAAAAATGTAAACAGTATGCCATGAAGGAAACCAGATCCATTAAGCTCATCTCCGAGCTCCCCGTATTTTGTGTACTTTAAAAGCGTTAATTTTCACATTTGACACATGGTTTATTAACACAAAGTAACAATGAAGTCCTATGTTAGCATAAAAATGTAAACAGTATGCCATGAAGGAAACCAGATCCATTAAGCTCATCTCCGAGCTCCCCGTATTTTGTGTACTTTAAAAGTGTTAATTTCCACATTTGACACATGGTTTATTAACACAAAGTAACAATGAAGTCCTATGTTAGCATAAAAATGTAAACAGTATGCCATGAAGGAAACCAGATCCAGTAAGCTCATCTCCGAGCTCCCCGTATTTTGTGTACTTTAAAAGTGTTAATTTCCACATTTGACACATGGTTTATTAACACAAAGTAACAATGAAGTCCTATGTTAGCATAAAAATGTAAACAGTATGCCATGAAGGAAACCAGATCCAGTAAGCTCATCTCCGAGCTCCTCGTATTTTGTGTACTTTAAAAGCGTTAATTTTCACATTTGACACATGGTTTATTAACACAAAGTAACAATGAAGTCATATGTTAGCATAAAAATGTAAACAGTATGCCATGAAGGAAACCAGATCCAGTAAGCTCATCTCCGAGCTCCTCGTATTTTGTGTACTTTAAAAGCGTTAATTTTCACATTTGACACATGGTTTATTAACACAAAGTAACAATGAAGTCATATGTTAGCATAAAAATGTAAACAGTATGCCATGAAGGAAACCAGATCCAGTAAGCTCATCTCCGAGCTCCTCGTATTTTGTGTACTTTAAAAGCGTTAATTTTCACATTTGACACATGGTTTATTAACACAAAGTAACAATGAAGTCATATGTTAGCATAAAAATGTAAACAGTATGCCATGAAGGAAACCAGATCCAGTAAGCTCATCTCCGAGCTCCCCGTATTTTAAAAGCGTTAATTTTCACATTTGACACTTGGTTTATTAACACAAAGTAAAAAGGCTCGACGCCACTCTCGAGTTTGCTTTAAAGCTGAAGAACGGTGGTTTCAATCCGCTTTCTCTCGCCTAAAATCGGAACACTTGTGCGTATGAATTGAAAGTAACGTAAAATCCCGTGTATAATAAAACCACCACAAAATCACCCTGCAAAAGCAGTTTTTGTCTTTGCACTTGTGACGTCCCCGGTAACATTCGCCACTTGGTTTATTAAAGGACAGAAATGGTATAACTCGATGCATTTTCTGCGCACGGTTGGGGATAACATTTAAGGAAAGGTGTACTTTTAATTTCCTTTACAATCGTTATTTTTAACATCTGCCATTTTGGTTTGCTTTAAAAAAAAAAAAGTAACAACAATGGTTAAAAAAAATTTTTTTAATCATGCTTGTAATGTTTGACATTAAAACAACAAAACAATGATGTTCCATTCTCTGTGGTAGCAAAGCGTGTCATTTTTCGGACATATCAGATGTTGATGTATAACGATTGCCTCGATCCACTTTTTTTTTTTTGGCGTTCGAATGTGATGGGCATCATTCGTCACTCGAGCAGATGATTAATTAAAGCGTACACACATCAGGAACGGAGATGCATTTTTATCTCATCTGCTTGTCTACTGTGCTGCTATCCAGATCATTTATTTACAGGAAAGAAGTCTTCCCCCCCCCCCCCCCACCACCCCCCCCCCCCCTTTCGCCGCTCTCCCTTCTTTTCCCGCCTGAAGGATTTGGCAGCTGTACAGAAAAGTTGTACTTCTTATTTAATTGCCGACATTTGCATGCCATCCCACAAGTCCAAAAGGAAAGATGGGGCACGGGAAAATGGGGGGGCCGGGGGTGGGGGGGGGGGGTAATCACCCCATGGGCAGAGCTGCTCGTCTTTTAATAAGACTTCCCACAAGCGACTGCGGAGAAAGATGCAAAATTATTGTTGTTGTCCCCCCCCCCCCCCCCCCCCCCCCTCCGCCTCTCGCTCCTCCTTCACCCCATGACGGCGCGTCCTAAAACTGGAGAGGATTCAGGGAGTTGGTTTGATGCGACGGTGCCTGCTTTCACTTTACTGTACTTCTCCACGCGGGAGGAATCTTCTCTTTTTTTTTTTCCTCTTTGATTTTTGTTACTTTTTTTTTTCTTCTTTTTTTGCCGGGAGCGCAACAAACTCTGCCGAGCGCGGCCCAGCGTGTTCAGCGCGTTGGGCTTCTGTCGCAGAAGCTTTGGAGTCGCTGCTGTACTGAAAATGTACAAAAGCAGACCGAACGCGTAGGTCGTCGTGAATTTGGAGATCTCAGCATCAATTGAAATAATAAGAACTCCAGCGCATCAGCGTTTATGTGACACAATTGCGACGGGCAGTTAACTAGCCAGCTATCTTAGCTTTCACCCTGAAATGCATACGCCCCCCCCTAGAGCGGCCCCGTTGTCAACCATGAGTGCACGCATGTAAAAAAAAAAAAAAAGGCAAAGAACGGGGGAGGATTTTGTTTTATTTTGTCCGACTTGACGGCCAGCATGTGGCATTGGTGCTCGCGCAGCTACTTTAGAGTGCCTCATTGTTGCCCCCATGGGATATTTTTTCAGGTCACAGAAGTGACATTGGGTTGACAGTTGAGAGTTGAGCAAGGCGCGCTTTAACGGGCGGAGAGAATGATTGTTTTATGATCTTTTTTGATCGAAAATTTGACATACTTTCAAATGTGGCCGATTTATTTGCACTTTACAAAGAATTAAACTTATTTTGTAATGCCTTTAAATTGTAAAAACACTTTTTTTTTTAAACTACTATCATACACAATACTAACTAATGATTGATCAGTAATAAGCAAGTCACTAATAGTTCGTCTCGTGGCACAGTTGCCCATATCATTAAAAAAAAAAAAAAAGTAACAACAAATTCCTTTGATTCAAGCTTTGCCGATCACAATGACTCAACCTTCAGCAAACATCTATCAAATGAAGTAAAACGGCGGCGCAGCTCAGTGGTATAGTGATTGCTTCCCAACCCAGAGGTTGTGGGTTCGATCCCATGCCATTGAGACCACAAGTATACTTGAGCAAGATGCTGCGTCATCAGTCGTCAAATGTAAAGAAAGCACTTGGAGGTTCTTGCAAGGTGGAAAAGTGCGACATAAATGAAGCAAACATTTGATTATAGATATTAGAAATGAGAAATAACGTTTCCAACTGCGCTGCCCGACTAAAGTAATGCGAGACGTACATCAATGTAAGAAAGTACAGAAATCAATCTATAATTATAAACATTCTCCATCCGGGTTGCTAGCATGCGTTTGCGCACGGCACGCCGTCGGCTTGCGGCCTCCACGAGCCGAGCCGAGCCGAGCCGAGCCGAGCCGAGCCGAGCCGAGCTCAGCAGAACCATCAAGTCAATACGAAACAAAATGGTCTTAACGCTTTCAAGAACGTTGCTTGTGATTTCAGCTGCGAAGCCAAACCTTCGCGTCCGGCGCTCGCCATCAGACCAGAAGATGCCAACGGGGCCGGCGCGGGAACATTAGCGCGCGAGAGTCGCTGGCGTCGAAGAGACAAAAACAACACACCGTCCCCGTTCCACAACGCCCGTTTTAGAAGGCGGAAAGCAGCCAGAGCTAAAAATAGACACGAGAAGGGAAAATGGGAGAGAAGCAGGAAAGGGGAGGAAGCAAAGGAAAGAAAAAGGGGGCGGGCGATGACAGCTGGCGGAGTGGAAGCGCGCGTCCCAGACCGGGCCAGCGGCCACGCTTGCTGCCCGCGACCCCTCGTGGGCCCCCCCCACCCCCCCCCCCCCCCGCCTGCCCGGCTGTGGGCCTTCAAGGCCGCGTGAAAGGGCAGGCCCCGAACCCAGCGGCCAAACCGTACGCCGCGCCTCCCTTGGGGCGGGGGGGGGGGTTGGATAGCATGCTAACTGGACGGCACGGTGGCGGAGTGTTTTACGCCGCCGGCCCGCAGTGAGAGGGGAACTGGGTCGATGCCAAAACTCCTGGGCTGTTTCTGGGCGGGTTGCTCTGGAAAAAGCTGGAATTTTTCATCAGTTAGACTTGATTTGTTTTACTTTGAATTCGTTTTTAGACGTGTTTGTCAGTTTTGTTTCAGTTTGGTCACTAGTCTTCGTATTAGTATTAGTTAGCGCCTGACTGATTAATTGCCTTGATTTGTGCACTTTTAAAATCGGCTGCTCTTTGCAGATTGCTTTTTTTTTTCTTTTTTTTTGACATTACAACATAACACTAAGATAATGACATTCAAACATTAATTAAATACCGATTCTCCCACCCTAAATAAATAATTAAAAACATAAATCACCCGATTTTTCTCTTTGTTGTAAAGTTAAAGTTCTGAAGGGACAAAGTATTATAAAACATTCACATTTTTAAGGGACCAAAAAAAATACATGGTTTCATTTTTGGAATATTTTTTTAAAAATATTAAATAAACAAAAAACATTAAAAACGACTTACTTCTTCTGTTTGGTCTTATAGTAATACTGAAATAAATAAACTTAAATTGTATTACTGTATTACAGCATTTATAGTAATTAATTAATTTAAGTTTTACATGAACAAAATGCAGCTCGATCACGTGACTTTCCAACGCTGCCAATCAAACTTTTGCGTTTCGTGCCCATTGAAATCCCTGAAAGTAAAGATGGGCACCGTCTGCTAATTATTTGCAGATGATGAAAAGTGCCCTCAATATCGGTTCAGCCCACAACACGTACTCACATGCGGAATTCTCAGCATGAAAAGCTCCCACAAGATAAAAGATGAACGTCATAAATGAAAAAGCAATATCCTTCGCTTTCATCCCTCCGAGGCTTTTTTAACAAGAGGGTCATTTCGCTTGATGTCCCCCCCCCCCCCTCCCAAAACGAAATATATTGTGTGTTTGCTCAGCGTCCCTTATACACTTTATTCCCCTTGCTGGTAATATAACTTATAGAATGTTCCGGAAGTGGCTGAGAGAGAGAGAGAGGGGGGGGGGCGAGTAAGGAGAAGAAAAGGCAGGAATGCTGTGTCATCACCGGCCAAATGTACATGTGAGTGTAGCGTTTATAAAAAATAAATAAAAAATAAAAAAGACATAGTCTCTCTATATGGCAGATTTAATGTGTTAGTCTTGAATGTGTACACTCAACAAAATGTAGCATTTTGAAGAGCTGCTTAATTGTTTCACTCAACTACTGTGACTCAGCAATGTGTAGTAATTGTAGTCATTTATTCACAGGGATAAAGTTCTGTGAGTATTAAATTGATGAATATATTTTCTGCTTATGTGTATTGTTGTGTTCAAAACATAACATAGCATTCCTTATAACATAGCATTGTTGCAATTTGTTAGCCCATCAAAGGCCTTTTCCATTATGTGTTAGCATTAAGCTAGCAGACTTTAAAAATAAATTTATGCAAAACGTGTTTTTTTTATTTTTATGGTTTTGACAGTAAACTTAAACCCGGAAAAACATTAGACAGCTTGAAGACTCTTGGGGAATAAAAAAGAAAAAAGAAAAAAAAATTTGTGAGCTCATATCTTAAGACAGCACTGCATAAATGTGTATGAAAAAAAACCAACATATTTTCAAATGTTTCACGCAAACAAGGAAGTCGCTTGAGGCCGCGGCATCATGGCGGCTTGTTGTCATGGAGACGGGATGGCGGGGAGGATAATTGCTGGAGGGGGCTTAGCAGTGCGGGCCACCTGCCGCAGCAGTTGGCTGGATCTCAGTGTGTGTGCGCGCGCGCGTGTGCACGTGCGCGTGTGTGTGCGTGCGCGCTGGCATAGATACACTGAGCCGATGCTGGCAGAGCAGGACACGAAGGACATGCAGGGCACACAAAGGGCTTAAACGCAACCTTGCGTCCCTCGTGGAGGGATAAAAATAAATAAATGAATAAATAAAATGCCCCGCCCCCCCGTACAGTATATTACTTCACATCCAGTGTCGTTAATTCCTCACAGAAGGTCACAAAAGGCTGATGAAAGGCAGCATTTTTGTGTGTATTACGGCGGGCGCTACCTTGACGTTTATTTCATTTCGTTGATTAATTTACTCGTGCAGCAAATTAATTCCCCCACGCAAATGAAGTGAAATGCCAGTAGTCCATTACAGCCTCGCAAAATAACGTTTTCACACTTTTAAAAAAAAAAGAAAAATTCAAATAGCAATTTATTGTAAAATATAAGTCTAAAAACACGATAAAAGAGAATGTAAAGAAATACGCAGATTTTGTGTGGACGTGCCATTAAGGGGCGTGGCCTAATTGTGACATCAGGAGCATTGACTCTAACTTCGTTTGGCCATTTTGCTCGCAGTTGACCGAACTAATGGCTGCTTCATTGTCCTTCGGAGTGGTTTCATTTCGTAATTGTGTTTG
The DNA here is from genome assembly GCF_054856555.1 of Leptonotus elevatus. Classification (NCBI taxonomy): domain Eukaryota; kingdom Metazoa; phylum Chordata; class Actinopteri; order Syngnathiformes; family Syngnathidae; genus Leptonotus; species Leptonotus elevatus. Next base: position 1,415,853 of record NC_141253.1, read on the forward strand.
GCTGCTTGTCCCGTTCAAACATTTTTTTGAAAATGCGTTGTTGGCTGTGGCTTGGAATGCAAATTCTGTCTGGTTAATTTATTTATTTATTGTTTATTATTTATTTTTACTCGACATCGGCTGTATATATATTTTATTTTTATATATATATATATATATATATATATATATATATATATATACACAAATATATATATATATACACATATATATATATATATACAAATATATATATATATACACACATATATACACATATATATATACACATATATATATATATATATATATAAGTATATATTCACGTGTATATATATATATGTGTAGTTTTTTATTTTATTTTAGTTATTTTTTCTTTTTTCAAATTCTATTTTTATATCCGTTTTTATTTTCACTTGTAGTCATTTCTTTATTTATTTAGTCATGTCTTTATTTAGAATGTCGGTCCTCCATAATGTGCGTCCCAACGCGCACGTCGGCTGCTTACCTCCATGCGAAAGGGAAGGCGGACGAGGCAAGGCTTTATCTGGGCCAACTGACAGTGGGATCACTTTCAATAGGATTTGTAGGTGGGGGGGGGGGGTTCATCGCGGGAACAACAAGACGGCTAATCCTGTCCGGCGTGTGTAAACGCGTGTATGAGCCGAGGTCAGGAGATGCACCGGCGGAGGGCACAACAAAAACGTACTCAAACCGTTTCACCCCCCCCACTTCCACCATCTCTCCGACCACTACGTCCGCTGAACTCTCGTTCACGTAAGCGAGTTGGGGAAATAGCGCAAATATGTCATCATAACATCATGAAAGAACTAAATGAATGAGTCTGCCTGGTGTGCGTATTTTGGCCACCAGGGGCAGCTTAATACATGCAGACACAAACAAAGTAGAATTTCTTAACTACCGTAATTCAAGCTGCAAGATGCAATAATTTGTCGGTTTTCGCGAGGATAAAGAATACATGCCTGTGAGTATTGTTATATTGTCTGTGTTACTGCACTGTTTAAATATTTGTTTAAGTGTTATAACAATGACACAAAACAGCAGATATGTTTTTTTTTTTTTTATTGTTAGCATCAAGCTAGCGGGCGTTCAAATGCACAATTGTCTTTATCTGTAGTTTGGCAGAAACTTCCACTGGGGTGGCAATAAAAAGCTTTAAAGTCCCAGTTTGAGGAATTCTTCAATATCTTTCAAACGGCTGCATGGTACGAAGTGACTTGTGTCGAGTTGAGTTCAAGGTCACCAAATTGAAAATAATAATAATAATAATAATGCCAAATAATGGTTTGCATCTCGAAAAACGTCACTTACGCCTCAAGATAAAACACATAGCTTTGCATGTTCTCACTCTACTTGCTTCAAGCTGATTGGTTGAAGGTTCCTGAAAAAACAATATTGCAGGCTATGCAACGCAGGAACCGTATCATTTTGTCGAACCAAAGTTTTTTTAGATTAATGCTAACATACAAGGTGAAACACCATAAACAGGCTAAAACTAGCATAGAATGTTAGGCAAATTCAACTTTTACTACAGCTTAATAGGGGACCTTCTCTGCCTCTTCTTCTTGCTCTTAATTAAGCTTCATCTCTCCGACCTCAGTGCCGCCAGCTTTGTTGTGGCGCAACGTGCTACGACACTAAAGGCCCGTAACTCGAAATTTGACATTTTAACAGTAAGTTGTCATAAAGAGGAAATACAAGGTTTTTATTTGTTGGATTTTTATTTTTTTCTCATTTTCCCTTTTGAACCATTCTCAGGTCTCATTTAAAGCCTCCTAAACAAGTTGTTGTGTTTATGAGCTCCGCAAAGTCCACGTGTTTAAGTACTGACAGTGATCCGAGACTGAGTCAGTACGAGGGAGATAATTAAGTTTTCAGACGTCTAAAGGCGAGCGTCGATGTTGCTCCAGTGCGGCACGTGACAGATTATCTTCGAGATACGCCGTGTTTTCACCCTCCATCATCTCAAAGCGCTCCCCCTCCTTCCTCCTCCGCTCAGCTCGAGTTTTCCCGCTCGCCGCTGTCGAAGTAAATCAGATGACGGAGCGCGCTTTGAAGCCTTGAAGGGTTTGTGCTGTAAATTTGCCTTTTGCTAGCAAGACCGCGCTCGCTACCTTGGGCGTGAGTGACGGCTCACTTTCGCAAAAACAAAACGCAGGCGGCTTCACGGAAACTGATGTTCGATAGTGGTCGTTAAAAACTGAAGCCTGTGCTTGAACGTCCGTATTCTCAGAAAAGCTCCTAAAACCCAAGGTAACAGGTCAGTGCTTTCTTAAAAACTAAATATCTGGTTATACTCACAGTTTCAACAAATGTTCCCCAAAAAGTGATTTTTATTTAATTAATTTTTTTTTTTTAAACACAATCTCCCACTTACTGCTTTTGCCACCTCTGTAATTTTTTTTAAAAAAAAACGGGAAAAAAAAACGGAAAAAAAAACCACACGAAAAAAAACGATTAAACGGAAAGAGACTTCTATGCTTCATTGTCAGGCAAGATTTCAAGATTTGCATTCCCACTCCTTGCGACTGTCATGCTCATTAGCTGGCTACGGGTGTTGTTGTTGTTGCGCGCGTGTTCAAATACTCGCGCCTCCCGCTGAGCGTGCAGCGGCCGCTCGCTACAAAAAGAACAAAAAGTACAAACAATATTAACCGTCGGCGGGGGGTAAGAGAATTGTCACGCGGGAGAATCGGAATACAATATACTTTGAGTGAGTGGGCTTTCTGAGTTATCCCTCAATTATAAAAGCATCAAATGAAATAAAAATAAATAAAAGGTAGACGAGACCTCGGCCTGCCAAGCAAGTCGGGCCAACTTAGCGCAACGCCATCGGCGAATCGTGTCAGGGCAGTGCTGCAACTTTATCCATTTCCGATTGAGCCAAACACAGGCACATAAAACGCAATGTAAAAGCGTCGTAAAAACCTGTCGTAAAAACTATATCGCTTATCATGTAGTGCTAAAAATCCAGCCGAAGAAAATGTGGAATAGTAACGGATGACGGCGAGAGGGAGGAAGGGTTATTTTAAGACTCTCCATCAGGAGCTTGTTAAGCGAGCCGCGCTAACGTCCAAAAGGAATATTGCATTAGCTGCGGCTCCGAGAACAAAAGAGCATAACATCCGCCATAAAATTGAATTCCAGGTACGAGGCCATCAGACCAGCGGGGGGGGGGGGTAAAACTGCCGTCGTCATTGCTGTTGAAATAATCAGTCTCCGATACGTGGAAATGTTAAGTAACGATTGCGGCGGATGGAATCAGCGATGGATGATCAAACAATTTCTATTACCGAGCCCACTTTTTGATCCAATGAATGGCTGTAACTAAACGTTGGGAGATAATAATCGTCTTGTGAGTGTCCCCGCGGGGGGGGGGGGGGGTTAATGATCATTACCATTGCGATAGCATCTTTTATTGCGCAAATGAAGCGCCGGGAGAGAATGAAAGAGAGAGAGACGGCTGCGGGGGATCTGTGGGATTTCTTTGTGTAAATATTGAACTTCTGCGCTGATGTAAAATGTCAGACAAACTGGCTTACAGCGGAGAGCTACATCTATTTTACAGAAACGTCCGCCGGGCTCGGAAAATACGTCAAGCCGACTAATCCGCGCTGGGGCGTCCCGGGATTTTACGGGATGAAACGCAGTGAAAGGATGATGAAGTCTGTTTCGCTGACATGCTTTCAATAGTGGGCCGGTGGAAGGAATTTCCTCGGCCGGCTAACACGCCGGCCTCGCAGTCACAAGGTTTTGGGTTGGAAAGCGCCCGCTTGATCGGTGACCAATCGGTACGTTGGTCGAGAATCCAGACAAACTCCAGATCTGCGCAACCCTGAACATGATAAGCGGTCCAGAGAATGGATGGAGGGAATCTAAACCGTCATCCACTGGCGACCGGTCCCGGGTGTTCTCGTCCCAAAATTTGCGAATGTCATCTGTGAACGTGAACGGGATACGCGGTAGAAAACGGATGATCGGATAAACTAAATCAAAGAATATTTTTGTTACTCTCGTCAAACCCCTTCATCAACTGGCAAATAGTCCAGGGTGTTCGCCAGAGTCACGAGAAACCCTAAAACAGGTTAGGTTGGAAAACAGATGGATCAACCAAATCCAACATTTTTGTCTATCTAATTGTAATTAATCTTCATCTAAACTTGCCAAAATGGCCATGAACAGGAAAATTGGTACAAAATTGACAGATGGATGCCTCAACCACATCCAATTTTTGGGTTAATAGAATGTAATCCGTTGTCCAAAAGCGGCTCGTCCCCCATCAACCCGAGTGGGACCAATCTAATGTAACCCTTCAGCGATTGGCAACCTGGCCAAGGTGCCCTCACCCAAAGTCGCCGAAGTCGCTAAAGTCGCCAAAGTCGCCAAAGTCGCTAAAGTCGCCAAAGTCGCCAAAGTCGCCAAAGTCGCCAAAGTCGCCAAAGTCGCAAAAGTCGCCAAAGTCGCTAAAGTCGCTAAAGTCGCCAAAGTCGCCAAAGTCGCCAAAGTCGCCAAAGTCGCTAAAGTCGCTAAAGTCGCCAAAGTCGCAAAAGTCGCTAAAGTCGCCAAAGTCGCAAAAGTCGCCAAAGTCGCTAAAGTCGCTAAAGTCGCCAAAGTCGCAAAAGTCGCTAAAGTCGCTAAAGTCGCCAAAGTCGCCAAAGTCGCTAAAGTCGCTAAAGTCGCTAAAGTCGCCGTTCCGTTCCGTCTTCAATTCCGCTTATCCGGGGTCGGGTCGCAGGAGCAGCAGCTTTAGCAGGGAAGCCCAGACTTCCCTCTCCCTAGCCACTTCAGCCAGCTCCTCCGATGGGATCCCAAGGCGTTCCCAGGCCAGCCGTGAGACGTAGTCTCTCCAGCGTGTCCTGGGTCGTCCCCGGGGGCCTCCTGCCGGTAGGACATGCCCGGAACACCTCCCCAGGGAGGCGCCCAGGAGGCATCCGAACCAGATGCCCCAGCCACCTCAACTGGTTCCGCTAAAGTCGCTAAAGTCGCCAAAGTCGCTAAAGTCGCCAAAGTCGCAAAAGTCGCCAAAGTCGCCAAAGTCGCAAAAGTCGCCAAAGTCGCCAAAGTCGCTAAAGTCGCTAAAGTCGCTAAAGTCGCTAAAGTCGCTGAAGTCGCAAAAGTCGCTAAAGTCGCTAAGGTCGCTAAAGTCGCCAAAGTCGCCAAAGTCGCCAAAGTCGCTAAAGTCGCCAAAGTCGCTAAAGTCGCTAAAGTCGCTAAAGTCGCTAAAGTCGCCAAAGTCGCCAAAGTCGCTAAGGTCGCTAAAGTCGCCAAAGTCGCTAAAGTCGCTAAAGTCGCTGAAGTCGCAAAAGTCGCAAAAGTCGCTAAAGTCGCTAAGGTCGCTAAAGTCGCTAAAGTCGCTAAAGTCACCAAAGTCGCTAAAGTCGCTAAAGTCGCTAAAGTCGCTGAAGTCGCAAAAGTCGCAAAAGTCGCTAAAGTTGCTAAGGTCGCTAAAGTCGCTAAAGTCGCTAAAGTCACCAAAGTCGCTAAAGTCGCAAAAGTCGGCAAAGTCGCATGTGGCTGTGAACAGGAAAGGCGCTACAAAATTGGACGGATGCATCCGCCAAATCAAAGAATATTTCGGTTTATCTAATCTAACCTCGCGTCTCCTCTTGCCAACCAAATGTCTTTCCTGCTGTAGGAGAACCCATACCTGTGCAGCGACGAATGCGACGCCTCCAATCCGGACTTGGCGCACCCCCCTCAGCTGATGCAGGACCGCGAACGCAACGGCCTGCTGACCTACTGGCAGACGGTCACGTGGCGGCGCCACCCGGAACCCCTGCTGGCCAACATCTCCATGTCGTGGAACAAAAGCCTGGAGCTCGCCGACGACGTCCACGTCACCTTCGAGTACGGCCGGCCCACCGTCATGGTCTTGGACAAGTCCACGGATTACGGCCGCTCCTGGCACCCGTACCAATACTACGCCGACGACTGCCTGGACACCTTCGGCGTGCCGGCCAAGCGCGTGGCCGACCTGACGCCCGCCAACGTCACCCGCGTCATCTGCACCGAGCAGTACTCGCGCTGGGTGGGCTCCAAGAGCAACAAGAACGTCACGCTGGAGGTGCGGGCGCGCTTGGCCGTGTTCGCCGGCCCGCGGCTGCACGACATGGACGGCCTGTACACGCGCATGGAGAGCATGAAGGGGCTGAGGGACTTCTTCACCTTCACGAACCTCAGGCTGAGGCTCCTCAGGCCCGCCCTGGGGGGCACGTACGTGCAGCGGGACAACCTGCTCAAGTACTTCTACGCCATCTCCAACATCGAGGTGCCTGCCAGGTGAGGCTCTGATCAGCTTCTTTTTTTTTTTTGTCTCCTTCGTCTGCGCCGTCAAAGATAAAACGTCTTTTAACACGAGCTTTTTTTTGGTGCGGCGGGAAGTGAAAAAAAAAAAGGTTTTTCCTAAAAATAACGCAATTCCTGCATCAAGGGCGAAGTGATAGTGCCGGAGTGTCTTCAATAATATTGATCTTAAAAGAATTTAAAAAATAATAATAATAATAATAATAATAATAATAATAATATTGATGCAAGTAGAAAAGGGGTCGAGATAGATGGATGACTAAAATTGATTATTGCAAGGTTCAAGTGACAATTCCGTATTTTTGCTCTCAAACGAAGCAACTGGATACGTGTCAAAAGTAGAGTAAAAGGGAGAGAGAGAGAGAGAAACGCAAGGAATCGGATATCCTCAGATCGGAACTAGGCTTCTTCCAAATGTGGATAAAAATCCAATAAGTATCGGATATCTGCCAGCGCGAAACCCACAGATCGGATATTCCCCGTCAATGTGAGCTTTCCGTTCTTTCCTTTGGTTCTTTATTGAACATATAAACACAAAAGAAAACACATAACTCGTCTAAAATATAAATTGAAGTAAAAAGGAAAACAAGAATAGGAAGAAAGAAAAGAGTTGATATGTTCAAAAGGGGGAAGTTAAAAACGAGTCCTGCCCCTTTATTCACTTTATGTTAATAAAAGAATACGGTAATGTATAAACCTAATCATATATAAAAGTGCACTTTAACATACGCACAAAATCAACAGACGTACCACAACGCATCGAAAAATCACATCCTCACATTCACACTTTTCTCTCGACTGACGAAACTTCTCGTCTTCAAACGACCGCAAAAATCATCATTCAAGCCATTGGGCCCGTTTTCTCACCAGCTCAGCCTCGGTCACACGACACAAGACGGTTTTGTTTATCGTCAAAGAAAGCTTCGGCTTCTGCCACCTGGAGGCCGCGTGCGGCGTTACGGCGAACTCTCGGGAAAAAAATCGATTATCACGCCCCCTCCCGCGTTGGGGGCCGTTAAAAAGACGTGGCACATACTCACCCACACACACACAAAAAATATATATATATATATATATATATATATATATATATATTAAAAAAAAAAAAAAAAAAAAAAAAGAGCAATGATGATGACATTTCCGAATGAACAATACTGGAAGAAAGAAGAAGAAAAAAAAAAAGACGTGGCACTTAAGGGGGGGGCTTATTGTACGCCGGGCGATCGACACATCCTCCGGCGTGACCGGCCGCGCACGCAAGGCGTTTTTCCACAACGACCCCATCGCTCTTCATACGCGTCCCCTCGCCGGCTCGCCGGGGGACGATGATTAACGACACGCAAAAAGACGCGGCCTCGGTAGTCGGACGCAAAAGCAGCGTCGGCGCGGGCGCCGAGGGAGCGCAAGGGGAAGCTCTTACGTAGCAACTTTGTGACAGTGACGGATGCTCGGGGCCGTCGCGGGGCCGCTTAGCAACCGCGACGCATCGCTCCAACCTTTCAGAATTATTATTCCAATCAATATGGCAGGCTGACATTTGAATGGTATTTAACAGCCCTTGTTGGGACGGGCCCGGAGTCGGACGGCGGGGGGGGGGGCGGCGGCGGGGGTTATCGGCCCGTTTGTGTGCACTCGGGGTCCTGGGGTGAGCGGGGGGGAAGTGAAAATGAGCGACAGTCGGGGGTTAAGGGGGCGCATCTTTTGTGCGTGTGCGTGCACAGGCGGTTGGTGTTTAATGAAGTCTTGGGTGGACGGGATGCTGACACAGCACACACGCACGCACACACGCACAAACACACACACCCCCACGCACACACACGCACGCACACACACAAACAAGCCACTGGCATCCCGTAAAAGGCCTGCAGGTATTGATCATTGCTACTTTTCAGTCTCAGCACAGAGGCAGAGTGAAGGGGGGGGGGGGGGGGGGTGATGGAGGTGCTGGGGCCGGAGCCGAGGCAGGGGGGCTTGGGCAGGGGGGGGCTTTCCCACCCAAAACCCAGAACGCCTAAAACACCTCAAATTTGCGGTCACATCCAACGCATTTAAGAACTAAAACGGGATCAGGGAAGCATGCGGGGCTTGTGTTCTTCCTTACAGTCAAAGGTTTTGTATTTAACCACTTCGGTGTGTGTCGTTGAAAGGATTTCAAAGGGGTGGGAAATTTCTTCCGTTCCGTTCCGTCTTCAATTCCGCTTATCCGGGGTCGGGTCGCGGGGGCAGCAGCTTTAGCAGGGAAGCCCAGACTTCCCTCTCCCCAGCCACTTCAGCCAGCCCCTCCGACGGGATCCCAAGGCGTTCCCAGGCCAGCCCGTGAGACGTAGTCTCTCCAGCGTGTCCTGGGTCGTCCCCGGGGCCTCCTGCCGGTAGGACATGCCCGGAACACCTCCCCAGGGAGGCGCCCAGGAGACATCCGAACCAGATGCCCCAGCCACCTCAACTGGTTCCTCAACTGGTGACCGTTCCGTTCCGTCTTCAATTCCGCTTATCCGGGGTCGGGTCGCGGGGGCAGCAGCTTTAGCAGGGAAGCCCAGACTTCCCTCTCCCCAGCCACTTCAGCCAGCCCCTCCGACGGGATCCCAAGGCGTTCCCAGGCCAGCCCGTGAGACGTAGTCTCTCCAGCGTGTCCTGGGTCGTCCCCGGGGCCTCCTGCCGGTAGGACATGCCCGGAACACCTCCCCAGGGAGGCGCCCAGGAGACATCCGAACCAGATGCCCCAGCCACCTCAACTGGTTCCTCAACTGGTGACCGTTCCGTTCCGTCTTCAATTCCGCTTATCCGGGGTCGGGTCGCGGGGGCAGCAGCTTTAGCAGGGAAGCCCAGACTTCCCTCTCCCCAGCCACTTCAGCCAGCTCCTCCGACGGGATCCCAAGGCGTTCCCAGGCCAGCCCGTGAGACGTAGTCTCTCCAGCGTGTCCTGGGTCGTCCCCGGGGCCTCCTGCCGGTAGGACATGCCCGGAACACCTCCCCACAGGGAGGCGCCCAGGAGGCATCCGAACCAGATGCCCCAGCCACCTCAACTGGTTCCTCTCAACGTGGAGGAGTAGCGGCTCGACGCTGAGTCCCTCCCGAATGACCGAGCTTCTCACCCTATCTCGAAGGGAAATTTCTAATGTACGAAAAGTTCCTGGTAAGAATTAACTAGAAAATGCGGGTAACTTAATAGAAAAGTATCATATTCTAGACACATAATGCAAAAAAACAAATGGCTGGATGGATGGATGGATGGATGGATGGATGATGGATGGATGGATGGATGGATGGCTGGATGGATGGATGGATGGATGGATGGATGGATGGATGGATGGATGGATGGATGGATGGATGGATGATGGATGGATGGATGGATGGATGGCTGGATGGATGGATGGATGGATGGCCAACACAGTGGCGCTTGTGGTTGGCAAGTCTGCCTCGAAGTCTCTCAGTTTCTGATTTTGGATCAGAACTTACAAAGAGTTTTCCTCAGAACGTTTTCAAATTAGGTGGACTCAAGACGCCAAATAATCCATAAACAGTTCCTGCCCTGCGACAGACTGGCTACCAATCCGGGGTGCAGTCCATCAACTGGGATAGACTCCAGCACCCTCTGACCCTGAATAAGTATCCAAAATGGATGGACGGTTCACCCAATCAGGGTTTGAGTCTCGATTTCAGACCTTTTTTTTCCAGGCAACTGAAGACTGCACGTTAGCATCAATGGTCTTCTGTGTCTCAAAGGGCGACCAATCCAGGGTGTAGTCTGTCCGCTGGGATAGACTCCCCGCGACCCTGAGCAGGATAAGCGGTAAAGAAAATGGATGGCCGCACGGATGGAATCTTCCGCTTACTCAACCAGAAAACGCCTTTGATAATGTAACTGTTCATGCGTAGATTCGTGCTGGCGGCAGCAGGTGATGTCGTGTCCAGGTGGGCTGGATCCGGTAACAGTGTTCCAAATATAGCCCCCCCGAGGAGATGACAGAGACCGGTCGCTCTTCCGTCCCTTCCACCCGTAACGTAATCGCCTATCAATAAGTTATTCTGGGCGGCTGCTGCGAGTATTAGATGATCGTGCTGTGGGAATTGGGGGGGGGGGTGTGGGGTGGTTTGTGGTTGGGGGCTGCAGTGGTCCTGAGCAGTACAGTACAATCAGGGCCGCCTGCTGCTTACGGCTGTGAAATTGATTTTTTTTTGGGTGGGGCGGGACGATTAGTCAACGTTCCCCGGACAAAAGGCTAAGCTATTTCATCTCATCTCATCTCATCTGGCCCCAGTAACACGTTGGGCTTTCCAATGCCTCAAATTTGAATAATGAATATTCGGCTCTGCCGCCGCTCGGGCGAGCGAGGGTGGCCGCGGCGAAATGGGTTTTATATACGATGGGAGGCCGAGCGGCGGCATGCCACAGGTCGAGGCGATAATGAGATACGGCGCCGTTATCGACGCAGAGGAGGCGGTGGTCACTTTCTTTTGGCGCACTGCAGCTCCTCGGGACTCAACTCGTCACCAGCCGGCTGTTCAAAGTAATTGCCGGAGGTGGGCATCGTCATTGACTGGAATTATTGATTGATGGAAGTGCCCACCTTTTGCCGTGTGCTTCAGCACTTCCAGCGAATGCTTGATAATGCGAAGCCTTGAAAAGCATGATCAAGCATTCGCAGAAAGTGCGGAAGCACATGCCAAAAGGTGGGCACTTCCATCAATCATCAATTACAGTCAATGACAATGCCCACCTCTGGTAATTACAGCGCTACCTCACCTTACCAGATAGGCCCTTAACGTGGCAGTTTTTTTTGAGTCTGCGTCGACAGGTAGATTTTTTAAATGGATATTTTTTTGCGAGCCCAAAATTTGAGTTTCGAGTATTTTCGGATACACCACTTCTTGGGTACTGTAATGCCCCGGTATATGGGCAAGGAGAGCCACAGTCACCTATGCACTTTCCGATGTTAATTTAACGGGACAGTCAAACATACAAACACAAAATGAAAACACTCGCGAGGAGCAACTCCAATTCCAGCTCCTGATGGCGCTCACTAGGCCACGCCCCTTACAGGCACACATCGAACACGCGTCAATGTCGTAGCAGCCAATCAGATGTTTTTTTTTTTTCCAGTTGTAAACAATCTGAACGACTGAACTAATTTAACCCTTTTTTAAATGTTTCCCGTGCGTACAAATTGCCGACCATGACAGTGACACAAACGTACGATGTTTCGGATCTCAACTTACCCTGAACGAGCCGAGCCCTCTTTAAGCTTCCAGCTCTCAAACTTTCTGACGCTAACTCGTCTTAAAATGCGGTCATCGAGATGAGCCTTTGTCCAAAGACAATGCCTAAGCAAACAAGTTCTCCAGAATTGATTTGATGTACGAAAACTTGAAAAAATGAAATTCTAAAGCACTGTAACACTATTTTGACGTCCGTGCGCCAGAAACTTTTCCTCGGATTAATCAGTCAGCGATTCGTTGTTTTTGTGCTTTTTTTTTTCTGAACCGCCCCCGAGATGCCACCAGATGGAGCCAAAACTTTATCTAAATAGGAACGTTTGGTGTGAAGGAAGCGTTTTGAAGGTTATTTGAGCAAAACACACTGTACGGGGGGGGGGGGGGGGGGTGTATCTTCTTTATCTGACGTTGCACGGCAAATTGCTGGCGCAGGTGCGCGGGAAAAAGCCAGGTGCTCAGCGCTTCATAGTGCTGCCGTATCAATAACCGCGTCACCGGATAGGACATGAGCTCCGACGCGAGGGGAGGGTTGCAATTTTAGCTTTCAAAACAAAACACTCAGCGCGCTGGAGGTTGCGCGGAAGGAAGATTTTGCAGGCGAAGGGCGGTCAGAAGTTGGAGGAAGGTCAAACGCGGTCAGAAGTTGCGAAAAGACTAATTGAAGGAGAATCGATAAGAATATTCCGCAACGATTTTCTCACTCAAGGTTATCCCGACAACAACGAGAGTCCGAGGTGTCGGCGCTCGGCTTGATGCCTTCCCCTTCGATCGGGGGGGCAATTTCCATATCACTCAAGGCGAAAGCCATCAAAGAAAGAGAAGACGTTCTATCAGGGTTCGGATCAGCGCAATCGCATTCGGCCGCTCGTAAGCGGGCGGGGGCTCTCAAATTCGCCCTCCGTCCTCCTCAGCCCCGCCTCCTCCGCCGCCATCCGTCAATCCGAAAGCGAGCGGCCTACGGTCTGCGCGGCCGCTCGTCTGCATTATAGATTAGACGCCAGAGTCGGAGATTGGAGCCTTTTAATGAAATAAGAAGCGGGTCACGCGGTGGGTCTTTATAATGGAATAAAGGCAAAGGCTGTAAACTCAGGAAGAGCCGACTAAGTGGATTAGGGCCGAGACGGAGGAAAGGAGATTAAGCCCACTGACCAGGAAGTCGGCGTCGTTTTTCTTTTGCCGCCTCTGACCCCGCCCCCCCCCCCCCCCCCGCAGCATATCGTGGCGCTTACCCGCTGACTTTTCATTTTGATTTGACTTGCTTGATATGAGTGGGATGAAGTATAAAAGAAGCCAGTAACCAAAAACAACATTTTTTGGCTCCATCTGAGGCCGCAGCTGTTTTATTTCAGTCCTCCAATTATTCCGTTTTTCCAGGAAACTTACTTCTTCGGTACATTGTAATGTCAACTTATTTGAGCGAAGAAGAAAAAAGGATGCAATCGTCCAGTAATAACCAGACCTCCATTGCTGTTCACAACCTTAGCCCCGCCCCCCCAAATACAGAGATCTCAGAACGACGAAGATGTCGTACTTCCTTGACACTGATAATCTCTCACTTCAATGTTAATGAGCAAAATCCTTGAAGCTTAAAAAATGACTTGTATTCCATGTATTGTGGTGTGTGTGTTGATTTTGTGTTACATTTACTTTTGTTGACATACATTAACGTATTATTTCATTAACATGAAACAAATAAGGGGTAGGACTCGATAGGTTTTTGACTTTCTCCTTCGCCTTTTGAACATATAAACTCTTTTCTTTCTTCCTACTCTTGTTTTCTTTTTTAGTTCAATTTATCTTTTAGACTTGTAATGTGTTTTCTTTGTGTCTATATGTTCAATAAAGAAAACAAATCAATCAATTGCACATACCAGAAACCGCCAATGAATTGAAGAACAGCTAATCATCAATTCATTTGAGATAACGTGATCAAAAATCACATTGCTAAGCTCTAAAATGTCAATAACAGAAAATATATATATATATATATATATATTAAAAAAAAAAAAAAAAAAAAAGAGCAATGATGATGACATTTCCGAATGAACAATACTGAGCTCTTAAGAGAGAAAAATAAAAATAAAAAAATAAAAAATAAAAATAAAAAATAAAAAAAGATGTCAATAACAGATAATGTTATAGTGTTCCTGAACCTTTATTGAGCCAAGGCGCATATTTTACACGAGAAAGGACTCGGGTCCCCAACGTCCTCAAATAAGGGGGAAACCCTCTACTTCTCATTTTGCCTAATTTCAATGACCCTATTTATTCCAATCAGGTTTACTACCTCAATTAATCTTCCAATAGCGAAAATTAGCCCTTCATTTAAATGCTAATGCTGTTTTTTTTCACATGCATTTCATGCCAGCTTCGGCGCGTTAAGTTTCCGTTGTCGAGGCTAACGCGCCGAAAGGTTTCAGTCCTCCGTCTCAGTTGCGAGCAGCAGCAGCAGACGGACGCCGAACATTTTTGCCGCTCATCAGAACGTTGCGGAGCGCCGGCCAAAGCTGTTCTTATGGCGTCGCTCCTGGAACGGCAGGTGCTTGTTGTTTGCCGCGGCGATTCTGCGACAGGTGCCGCCGGAGTATTTTGGAAGGCTCCTTTTCCAAGGGGGAAATATTTTGCCTCGCGAAACCAGATGCATTTCTGTAAATAGTAGAGAGAACTTTGCTTTTCTCCAGAGCAGCTGATGACAGTACAGTAGTTGTGTACACGCAAAAATTCACCAACGAAGAAAAGTTGTCGTAGTTTGAAATCCACTAATCAATTTTTCCTTGCTGTGTTTACGCTACTGGCTGCGCATAGCATAAGATATTGTAAAGAAAATGTTTTGACATTTTATGCACCGTTTCCACCAGGTGTCTGACGAACATGCCAACAATGAAATGCTTTGATTTTCACGGTCATGACGGAAAAAAAACTACAAACCCAAATCCACAAAAGTCGGATTTGTATAGTGTCGCAACTTTTTGGGGAATTGGGTTTGTATGATGTGACCTGTGTTGAAAATGATTTTGACTGGTGAGCTAACAAATACACGCACGCACGCACGCACATACACATACTCACCCACACACACACACACAAAAAAAATAAAAATAAAATATATATATATATATATATATTAAAAAAAAAGAAAAAAAGAAAAAAAAAAGAGCAATGATGATGACATTTCCGAATGAACAATACTGAGCTCTTAAGAGAAAAGAAAAAAAAAAAAAAAGAAAAAGAAAAAAAAAGAAAATGATTTTGACTGCTGGGGCTGGGTTGGGGTGGGTGGCGGGGGTGGATGGGGGGCGGGGGGCCGGTGGGGTGCCTGGCGGGCCTGCAGTGCCCCGTCCTGCTGCGTTGGGTCGGGGGCGCGGGCCGTGTTGGGGCGGGGGGGGGGGGGGGGGCGCTCCTGCTCCTGGGTTTGCTCTCCGGCCGGTGGCCCTGGCGGGGCCCGGGGGTCGTCCTTTGGCGCTGCCGCGGCCTGGGGGGCCCTGAGGTGTTGCGCTTGCTCTGTTCCGGCGGGGGTCGACGGCTCCCCTCTTTGGTGGAGATTTTCATGCATGCCAGATCCGCCACACCAGCATCTACCGAAACTCAGACGCAATCCTTCCTTCCTTTTCTCGGTCTCTCCTTTGGTCTCTTGAGGCCTCCCTGATTTTATGTTTTTGGGATTTGTTGGGGTCTGGATGTTTCTTGGGCTGGGGAGGAGTTCTGGTGGGGGGTGTCTGGTCGGTGCTGGATTTCACCTTCCTTGGTTTTCTTCGGTCCCCTCGGGTCTCCTGGTGTTCGGTTTAGGTGAACGGTATGAGATTTTTTCTAATAGGTTTTCTGGTGAGCTAACAAATACACGCACGCACGCACATACACATACTCACCCACACACACACAAAAAAAATAAAAATAATAAAAAAATAAAAAAGAGCAATGATGATGACATTTCCGAATGAACAATACTGAGCTCTTAAAAAAAGAGAAGAAAAAAAAGAAAAAAAAAGAAAATGATTTTGACACTTGAGCTTCCTGGTAGTAAAAGTGTAAAGTTGAGAATGAACGGAAGGTGGCACGGAACACCCGGGGTTAGTCAAGATGATTAAAAAGTAGTAGAAGTCCAAAAAACCTTGAATAACTCTCAAGTCACCGCGCCTCCGGAGTGATACTAATTAAACCCTGACCGGCTTACGGCGACTTCCGGGCTACAAAGGTTTATTGTCCGGGCGCCATTGAGCTGGACGGCGCCGCATCCCGGCGGCTTCCGGGCTCGTCCGTCTTCTGTGAACACGCGCCCCGTGTCCTCTTGCTCTCTTCACTGCCGTCGGGTGTCTTTTCCACCCCCCCCCCCCCCCATCTTTTGATTAGCCGCGGCTTTGACTTTGCAAAGCAACTATTTTGAAATAAAAGTTTTTGCCGTGCGCGTCGTCCTCTGCCGACGCGAAGGTGAGCGTACGGGAGGTATAAGCCTGGATCAAAGGCAGAGCGGGAAAGAAAGAGGGAAGCAGATGATGGATTAACTGCTAGTTTCATGGGACGAGAGCTGTGTGTGCGTGCGTGCGCGTGCGATTCCGCGCTGGATGATGTGAGGCCGGCTCAATATTATTATTCGGCCGTTCCGAGGGAGGCCGTCGGGATCGCCGACCCTTCGCGCTTCCTCGTCCTCGCCGGCTTCGTGAGAGTGATAAGCGGGCGGCCGCGTAATGCGACCGCTTGCGCGTTCGAATTGTCAGGTTGTCCAAATATTTGCTTCCAGGAAGACTTTTGTCCATTGGCCCCTCGTAATTCAACAACCAATTACATCGAACCCCCTTTTTATAACAGGAATACGTTCCCGACCCATCCGTGATCGGTGAAACGACACACTAGCGTAACCAAAAAGTTTATTTTATGTACACTCAAGAAAAATATAAATTCAACACTTATGTTTTTTGCTCCCACTTTTTTTATGAGATTAACACAAAGACCTAAAAGTTTTTGGGAGATCTGGTGTGTGCTCACGCGACACCTTTTTTACGGCATACAGTAAAACTCATTGATGCTAACTCATTATTGTTAGCACCCTCTACAGGTGGAAAGTTGATAATACAGTCAAGCAATGAAATACGTGGCTAGGAATCGGCTTAATGTCTAACGACTTCCCTATATATTTTTTTATGTTTGAGTTGAATATTAGTGGCTTTTTTTTTTCCCAAGCTAATCTTCAACGCTCAACTGAAATCCAAAGCGATGCAACGTCGCCATCTACAGGGATCTGTTATTCATCACAGCGGCTCACAAGCTTGAATTTCACGGACAAGCTGGTCGAGTCCCAGTTGACGAATATAACTGTCCGTGGCAGTCAATACATTAAAAATGATATGACGTAATCATTTATTGCACATTATTTTACAGACCCCCAAATTATGCCCCCCCCCCCAATAGATGTGAGCTGAGAACCGCAACATTGACAGCAGCAACCAGAAAAAAGGCCCGCTGACAAATGTGCCCTCATATGTGAAGATTTATGAGACGACGCTTGTAAGTGATTTGATCAACGCAGTTGATATCGTCTCACAAGAGGAAAGCCAAAGTCAGCAGATTCCTTGCTGACGACCCCCCCCCCCCCCTCAGCCTTTAAACATTCTTTCAAATGCGCAAATACAATCACGAATCCCCCCCCCCGTTCTGGCCTGCACTGTGTCTCAACCCGGGCGTCCGACATACGGGGGGGGAATCTCTTGATGCCGCCAGCGCCTCTTTAATGCTGAAAGGCATGCTGGGAATCCAAAGTGGAAGAACACGGGGCGAAGGGAGGGTTGTCCTTGGGATGATCATTAATTAGCATCGCATTATTAGGGGGCCGCGCCGCGTTGCAAAGCGCCGCCTTTACCTGCGCGTAAACAAGTTTTTTTTTCTTTTTTTTTTCTTTTCTTTTTCTTCTTTTTTTTTCTTTTTTTTTATTTTTTTTAAGAGCTCAGTATTGTTCATTCGGAAATGTCATCATCATTGCTCTTTTATTATTATTATTATTTTTTATTTTTTTTATATATATATATTTTTGCGTGCGTGCGTGCGTGCGTGCGTGCGTGCGTGTATTTGTTAGCTCACCAGAAAACCTATTAGAAAAAATCTCATACCGTTCACCTAAACCGAACACCAGGAGACCCGAGGGGACCAAAGAAAACCAAGGAAGGTGAAATCCAGCACCGACCAGACACCCCCCACCAGAACTCCTCCCCAGCCCAAGAAACATCCAGACCCCAACAAATCCAAAAAACATAAAATCAGGGAGGCCTCAAGAGACCGAAGGTGAGACCGAGAAAAGGAAGGAAGGACAGACGAAGCCGCGTGAACAAGTTTTGTTGCAGGAATGCAAACAATTGCAAGGTTGAGCCGTCGCTGCTTTTTGTTTTGTTTTGAGCGAGTGACGGAAGGACGTATTTTGGTGTAAAGTTTCAGACCCAACCGCCATAAGTGAAAAGTTCCGCTTGCATGCCAGGCTCTCATTTGGGACGCGCCGATGACAACGCCGGCCGTCACATTCTCAGGTGAGCGACCACCTGTCCAATTGGGAGGTGCCATTTTGTTTAAATGCCAATTTGAATTGAACCCGGACCTCTGTTGGTCCATTCAACAGAGACTTGAAGAGTCCACAGAAAGGATTGGAAGTGGTCATCCTTGGAAATTTGGATCAAACACACCTGTTGTTGATTTTACTGCCCAGATCCTTGTTGGGGAACAGCAAGCTGTATAAAAAGTATTGAGACTTCATAGGAATGTATGACATTTCCGAATGAAAAATACTGAGCTCTTAAAGAAAAAAAAAAATTAAAGAAAAAAAAAAAAAAAAAAAAGGAATGTATGACCTGACTTTATGATTTGACTCGTTTTTGTTGTTATTTTCTGGCCACGGTAACTCGGGACTTGCTTGAAACATGAAGATTAAGACTTGACATTTGAATTCTGATCATGTTCGGGACTCCGACACCTGTTGCAAATGTTGCCGTTGGACATGTTGGAAAGGGCAAAATGTTGAACCTTTAGTACAAGGTTCCAACGACCAGTCAATGGACTGGTACCAAAAGGGCAAGAAGAAAAAAAAAAAAGATTTGAAATTATTAACAGAATACATTTTGTACAAATCTTCTTCATTCAAAAGTTCTAAGAAAGTCAAATTAAGTTGACCTGTAAAGATTAGAATGCATTTTTTTCTTTTTTGATAAATCTTTTTCCCGTGAGATTTTTCACGAAGGCTCAACAAATATTGGGAAACCCGCCGTTTTTGCAAAGGTACATTGAAGCACAAGAAAAAAAAAATACACATACAGAAGGGCACTTTCATGACACATCCTTTTTTGCTCTTAAAGATTGCAACAAGAAAAAAACGGGAGTTTACGTAGAGTTTACCAACTGAATTATTCAAGAAGCGCGCTAGGCTAATAAACAATGTCATTTCTGCATTTTCCAGCACTAATTGTCTGGCTAACTGCGCTGCGGTGTCGTCACCTCGCCTGCACCCATCACCCTTATCACCCCCCCCCCTCCCCCTTTCTGGCCCTGCGGCTTGGGAAGCTCTCGTCTTGCTATGACTAACGATGTTCTCTCAGTCTCAAGGTTTTAGCAGGATAATTATATTAACCCTTTGTCCTCTGGCTGATCCCGGCTCAGCTCCTTCTCCTCGGGCAGCCTCTCTTGACACAGTCTCGCCGGAATTAGAAGCTAATACAACCCCCCCACCCCCCCCCCCCCCACCCCACCCACCCCAACCCCGCAAGGGCGCTTTGCACTTGTGTGTGTGTTTTGGTTGCCTTTTTTTTTTTCCCAGGCTCGTCATTGAAAACCAGGCAGAGGAAAAAAAAAAGGCTTGTGTAAGAAAAATGGAAGCCTTGTGTGTGTCCCGTGTTCAGGTCCTATTTGTTCTAAGAATCAATTAAAGGCTAGCATGCTAACAGTTGGCATGCTAACATATAGCATGATAGACACCTGAGTAAAGAAAGCGCAAAGCCTAACGAGAAGGATTTTTCCCTCTCAACCTGTATCAGGACTACATTTTTTGCTAGCATCCCGAGAGTTTATATGCTAACCCGAGGTAGCAACCAAAGTATGTGAAGTGGTAAGGAAGATCGACAAAGTTTTACGTCTTGTCCTGTGTTCAGGTCCTCTTTGTTATAAGAATCAATTAAAGGCTAGCATGCTAACAGTTGGCATGCTAACACATAGCATGATAGACACCTGAGTAAAGAAAGCGCAAAGCCTAACGAGAAGGATTTTTCCCTCTCAACCTGTATCAGGACTACATTTTTTGCTAGCATCCCGAGAGTTTATATGCTAACCCGAGGTAGCAACCAAAGTATGTGAAGTGGTAAGGCAGATCGACAAAGTTTTACGTCTTGTCCTGTGTTCAGGTCCTATTTGTTCTAAGAATCAATTAAAGGCTAGCATGCTAACAGTTGGCATGCTAACACATAGCATGATAGACACCTGAGTAAAGAAAGCGCAAAGCCTAACGAGAAGGATTTTTCCCTCTCAACCTGTATCAGGACTACATTTTTTGCTAGCATCCCGAGAGTTTATATGCTAACCCGAGGTAGCAACCAAAGTATGTGAAGTGGTAAGGCAGATCGACAAAGTTTTACGTCTTGTCCTGTGTTCAGGTCCTATTTGTTCTAAGAATCAATTAAAGGCTAGCATGCTAACAGTTGGCATGCTAACATATAGCATGATAGACACCTGAGTAAAGAAAGCGCAAAGCCTAACGAGAAGGATTTTTCCCTCTCAACCTGTATCAGGACTACATTTTTTGCTAGCATCCCGAGAGTTTATATGCTAACCCGAGGTAGCAACCAAAGTATGTGAAGTGGTAAGGCAGATCGACAAAGTTTTACGTCTTGTCCTGTGTTCAGGTCCTATTTGTTAGAAGAATCAATTAAAGGCTAGCATGCTAACAGTTGGCATGCTAACATATAGCATGATAGACACCTGAGTAAAGAAAGCGCAAAGCCTAACGAGAAGGATTTTCCCCTCTCAACCTGTATCAGGACTACATTTTTTGCTAGCATCCCGAGAGTTTATATGCTAACCCGAGGTAGCAACCAAAGTATGTGAAGTGGTAAGGCAGATAGACAAAGTTTTACGTCTTGTCCCGTGTTCAGGTCCTATTTGTTAGAAGAATCAATTAAAGGCTAGCATGCTAACAGTTGGCATGCTAACACATAGCATGATAGACACCTGAGTAAAGCAAGCGCAAAGCCTAACGAGAAGGATTTTTCCCTCTCAACCTGTATCAGGACTACATTTTTTGCTAGCATCCCGAGAGTTTATATGCTAACCCGAGGTAGCAACCAAAGTATGTGAAGTGGTAAGGCAGATAGACAAAGTTTTACGTCTTGTCCCGTGTTCAGGTCCTATTTGTTAGAAGAATCAATTAAAGGCTAGCATGCTAACAGTTGGCATGCTAACATATAGCATGATAGACACCTGAGTAAAGAAAGCGCAAAGCCTAACGAGAAGGATTTTTCCCTCTCAACCTGTATCAGGACTACATTTTTTGCTAGCATCCCGAGAGTTTATATGCTAACCCGAGGTAGCAACCAAAGCATGTGAAGTGGTAAGGCAGATCGACAAAGTTTTACGTCTTGTCCCGTGTTCAGGTCCTATTTGTTCTAAGAATCAATTAAAGGCTAGCATGCTAACAGTTGGCATGCTAACATATAGCATGATAGACACCTAAGTAAAGAAAGCGCAAAGCCTAACGAGAAGGATTTTTCACTCTCAACCTGTATCAGGACTACATTTTTTGCTAGCATCCCGAGAGTTTATATGCTAACCCGAGGTAGCAACCAAAGTATGTGAAGTGGCGGCCACTTTGCCTCAAAGCCGCGGCCCGCATGGCTTCTCTTGTCGACTACAAAAGCTCAGGGGTCTGACATGCGTTCACACAAAAGATGCATCACCTCGGGGGGGCTTTGAGGCAGGACTTCTTGGGGGTTTCGCACAATAGTAAGAGCCTCCCGTCTAAACTCACCCGTGACGTCCTGGAGATTTTTTTTTTTCCCCTTCGTCACTTTTGCCGTCTCCTTTTACTTCTTGTGTGCGGGCGTATCTTAAATCATTGGCTCTCAACTGCTGTCACTCCGGGGGCTCGTGTTTTCCTTTTGCCGTCAAGTCGCAGCCAAGAACAGCAAAGAAAACGTATTGTTCAAAAATAGCTTTTTTCGATAAAACATACTGTACATAGATTCTAGATAAACCGATGTCTTTTTTTTCCAGAACTGATCAAGAGTCAAAGGGGATCAATTAACCAATATTTGGTGTTGTTATTCATTTTCAGTAAAGCGTCTCTTAAAAGGTTCGATACAAACGTCAACAAGTAAATAGCTGCCTTTTAAGTTTTTTCAAAACAACTGGAATTTTTCTGAATTCCAAACAATACCTTTTTTTTTTTTTTTTTTTTTTTTTTTTTTTTTTTATTAAGAGCTCAGTATTGTTCATTCGGAAATGTCATCATAGACAATACCGATACATGTACGTATATAAGTAATGTACAAGTAAGAGCCCGTACATTGACACTCACTCGCACCCGAACCCCTCAAATGGAACCCAATTCCCCCACCAGGTGTTAATCTTGGTGGTCATTAACTCAGCACTCAGCAGCAGGGGGGGGTTCTACCATCTTAATATCCCGCATAGTCACTCACTGATCCAGGCACAGTCGAGGTTTTTCAGGGACGAGGGACATGACCTCAAAATGACATCACATTTTTAGAATAGGTTACAAAGAAATAAATGGCACTTAACAGAAAACACTTTTTTTCTGGGATAGTGTCAATTGTGATGTAATACCCAAACGGAGCCATCTTTACTCTTTTGCTACTCACATTACTACCTTGTTAACGCGTGTTGTACCTACTGCTAGCATATTAGCATTTCATCAATTCTTAATACAAATTGTAGCATGTTCTTATTTGATCATTTATTAGAAACAAAAAAAATGTAGTCCTGATAGAGGTTGAGAGGGGAAAATCCTTCTCGTTAGGCTTTGCGCTTTCTTTACTCAGGTGTCTATCATGCTATGTGTTAGCATGCCAACTGTTAGCATGCTAGCCTTTAATTGATTCTTAGAACAAATAGGACCTGAACACAGGACAAGACGTAAAACTTTGTCGATCTGCCTTACCACTTCACATGCTTTGGTTGCTACCTCGGGTTAGCATATAAACTCTCGGGATGCTAGCAAAAAATGTAGTCCTGATACAGGTTGAGAGGGAAAAATCCTTCTCGCTAGGCTTTGCGCTTTCTTTACTCAGGTGTCTATCATGCTATATGTTAGCAAGCCAACTGTTAGCATGGTTGCTACCTCGGGTTAGCATATAAACTCTCGGGATGCTAGCATTACAGCCACTCATTATATTGGTATTGTTTGTTTGAAATCATATTTAATCACGTGCGTCAGTCAGTAGTCATTTCAACCGTGTGAAAATCCAGCCCGCCGATCCCATCGTGACGAGATTTTTTGCCTCCCGGGCCTTCGGGGGAAAGCTAACATTAGCACTTAGCAAGAGCGGCGTGTGTAGATGAATTAATAAGGGTCACTCGCGCGGTGGTCAGCAACTTGTGAAGGTCATTCCATTCCCGGCTGATGACAAAGAATATGCTGCAGCCTGCGCAGCATAATACATTTTGATTAGCAGCACGCCAAGATACGCTTGCTTTGTCGCAGGTTGTCATCTGGCATCTCAACTTTTTTTTATTTTTTTTTATAAAGATATATACAGTCATTACTGAAGTAAAATGACTAACATTTCAAAAATATGTCAGGTGCGGCTGCGAATGAAGTATGAATATATTTTTTTCTAAATGCTTGAAAAACAACAACAGCTGTGCAAAGGCAGGATGTTCAAAAACAGAAAATCAGAATAAATCACCAAACAGCAACCGGCAAAATGAGTTGTATAAACAAAACATGAGGGGGGGGGGGGGGGAAGAATAGTAAAATACTGGAAAAAAAATCATGCGGTAAAACATCAGGCGTACATACCGGAAGAGCAAAAATGTGATCTGCTGAGATATTGTAGAAGTCAGCCATGACAGAAGGCTGCGGTGCTTTTAAAAGCGCTTTAAAATCAACACAATTGGAAGCCAATGAGAAGCTAAACAAGGATTATCGGCACTTGGAAGTTTAAAAAAAAAAAAGGGAAGAAAAAACGACACTTGACTGCTGACTTTATGCCACAGTTGTAAAATTGTGGCCTCTAATTGCGCTAACATTTTTTTTATCATCTATTGCAAAAAAAAGAGGAAAAAAAAGACTTCCTTTGACATCAAAACTCAGAATCAACAATAGATTCCACACAACATGCTCAAAAACTTACACATTTTTTTGGTGCCTCTTGGTCAAAATGTAAAGTCAACAGGGCCCCTTGGAATGTTTTTCTCGTTAAGCAAAGAAACTAAAATAGCAACAATTTCATTAAGGTGACTAAAATAAAGGTCATTATGTAACAGAAGGAAAGATTTTAAACGTATGACGTGATCTTCAAGGAAACACTTTTTTTAGTCAAATGCATGTTTTGTGAATTTGTGTTTTTAATTACCCGGCGTATTTATAATGACATGAGAAAAATCATCAAGCATGTTGAATAAGGTTTTCAAAAGTTGAAAATTTGCATCTGGCCATGGCGAGGCATTTCCGCACCGCAACAACGGGGCGCTCTAAAGTGGCCACGCCAGTCCAAAAGCTGCCGCCTTTATCACTGTGATGTGCGTGCACTCACGGCCAACAATGAGGCACTCGAAGCAACTGCCTAACCACCTTTAAGAGAGAAAGCGGGAATGTAACATTTTCTGAAAATGGACACCCCCTGGTGGACAAGTCAAGAATCGATAGATGCAAAATCTTACGACAAACAAACAAAACAAAATCCTGTTTGCTAAAAATCCACTTGAAGTCATCCCAGCCCGTAGCCTGCTGTGCTCACGACACGGGTCCTTTGAGGTCTGGACTCGAGGACACGATGTGCCCGGCCGGGTTCCATTATTTAGCGCGCAGTTTGCATACTTGACAACGCTGGTGGCTTAAAGCGGGGCCGGCGTCTCCGCACACAATCCGACCAATCGGAGAGCCCGTGCGAGGCACGCACGCCACTGCCATTTACGGACTCTGCCGTAAATAATTGATGGCCGCCGCCCTCTCCATCTGAAGTATGTCGAGTATATATCTGGTTTATAATCTCCGATGCAAACGCACTTTTTAGATGAGTGAAATTGTGCGAGAATAATGAACGATGTCACACAGGAAAAACGATGAGCACGTGAGGTAGCACGGACTGCAAGGTCTGACAAGGTCATTTGAATGTTTTTGCGGGAAAACAGAACTTTCCACTCGGGCAAAATTCTGTATCATGAATGTATACTAGTTGTGTTGGGTCGGATTAGGGAACAATACAGTTTGCTACACGGTTTAAATTGAATTTCATCTAATAAATGAAAAACAATTGGTCATTTATTATTATTATTAGTTTTTATTTTTTTATTTTTTTTTCTTATTTTTTAAGAGCTCAGTATTGTTCATTCGGAAATGTATCATCATTGCTCTTTTATTATTATTATTTTTTTATATATATATATATATATTTTTTTTTTTTTTTGTGTGTGTGTGGGTGAGTATGTGTATGTGCGTGCGTGCGTGCGTGTATTTGTTTGTCATTTATTATTGAGTGAAACGTGTTATTTTCACGTCTGTGAAGCAAGCAAAACAAATATATCTTTCATTGGATTATTGTGAATACCAACAAATTCGATAGCAGCAGCTCAAGTTGGGAGCCAAAAAAGTAGGTTGCAGGCAGCTAGCAAAAAAAAAAAAAAAAAAGAGTCAGATATTCAGATTCAGATTTTTTTCCCGGTACAGCACCGGCACGTTCCCCGTACTACCCAACAAAAGGTTTAAAAATATCATATTGTGCATGCTTTTAAAGCGAAACTTTTTTTTTGTTTTCCAACTTGTAATGCTGCGACAATCGGAAAACGCATCTCAGGGTCGTCTCAGTTCTGCAATTAAGAGCCAAAGCGTGCTCACGTCAAAGTTGGCTTTGCCGGTCACAGTTGACCTTTACTGCAAAAAGTGAAGGGAATTGTATAGTTAAACACCAAAATGCTGTTCATGTCATTTTATCTTACAAAAAAACGCTAAATGCTAACCATTCATGTGAAATGTGAAATTAGAAATTAGCACCGACGCAAACCTTCAACAAAATTCTACTTTAACATCCACGAAGAAGCAACGGGAGCGACTTGCTCTCCGGCGTGTTGCTCGAGGACGCTTCGGCATTGGTCACACAGAAGCTCAGAATTGAACCGACAACCTTTGGGTTGTTGCCCCAAGCTTGCATATTTCGCACGACAAGAGAGAAATTGTAATTTCCCGCACAGATTTGGGGACAGGGGCGGGGGGGGTCATGGGTTATGGATTACCTGCTTGTTCTGGAGTCTGGAGGGAGTGCATACGTGAGGGAAAAGATGGATGGAGAGGAAGCGGCCCACATCCGCAGACGGAGACGGCACTTGAGCAAAATCGATTCACTGCCTTCAGCGGCAGAAATTTATGAAGCTACAACATAAACGCAGTCATGTCCAATTAGCTTCTGGGAATTTACAAGGCGGGAAGACGGCGGCGGTAACGGTGAGGCGGGGGGGGGGGGGCGGTGGGGGGAGGCGGGGGGGCACGGGTGATAAAGACTTGAGTTGAAACCAATAAGGCGTGCGACTGATCAATGATCGCAGCTTCACGTGGTTCCCGCGCTTCGCTTGGTCGCTTCCCACTGCGCTAGCGACGGGACGCGGGACACCCAACCCCCCCCCCCCCCTCCCCCTCCCACCTGCTCTTGCCCCGGTGGGCGTGACGCTCCAGGAAGTTGTTTAGTGGAGCTTGGCAAAGCGTACCCGCATGGGCCGGGAAAAGTGACATTTAACACCAGCAAGAAACACGAGACGAGTGACTCAACGACCGGAGACAAATTGTCTGTTTTTGAACTAAGGTTGCTCTCCAGTAGGGGGCGTCTTAAATGATGATTGATTGGTGATTGGTTGATTGATTGATCAAAAAACTAAAACTAATACAATAAAAATTTGATAAATAAAAAATACAAAAAACGAACAAAAACACAAAAAAAATATTAAAATAGCGTGGTTCAAATGATTACAATATGTTGACTAATTAATTGCACAATTTTTCCATAATTAATCGCAATTGATCAGATTTTTTTCTTCAAAGCTTGTAAGAAATATTTCCTTGAGTAAAATCTTGGAATTCATGTAAAATCATCAAATAGGAAGTATACTGTATTTATCATCAAAGACTAAATCAAGTGCTGTCGCTATTGAATATTTTTAGAATCGATTAATCTATCGATTAATCGGCTTCATTTTAATTTTGCATTAAACCTTTTTTTTTTCTATGAAAAAAATGGCTCCAAACGTTTACTCGATTATTAAAACAGTTGTCGATCAATTTGATAATCGATGACTTGTCGGTTAGTTTTGACAGCTCTACTTTGATCCTTGAATCGAATACTTCTGTAAAAAAAACAGCTGTTAAACAAAACAATCAAAATGGACTCGCCTCACTCAAATTCTCAGAACTTCTCGCTTACAGCGACGCCCCGTGGAAGCAACTTGAGCAGGGAATTTTTTGCTCTGAGATGAGACGCCAAATATGCTTTTTTGAATTTGGCTCGACAAAGTTCGCAAATCACAGCTCTTCAACAAAGCATCATGAAAGTAAATCCAGAAAGTAAACGACCTACAGTCTTGTTTATTCACGTTCATGCCAAGACTCCTCCGAGTTTGTCTGCTCGCCGAGTTCAATGTTTTTAACGCTTTCATTTTGACAGCCCAAATTTATTTGAAAGTCAAAACAAAATAAAAGCGAGCTGTAATGAAAAGTTCAAAACTCTTCTAGTCCCAATACAGTCCCCTCGTTCCTCGGCGAGCGCCGTACTGGCGGCTCAGCCAAACACCCCCCCAACCCCCACCACCCCCCCCCCCTCCAATTTGCTACTGCCGAAAGAAAGCAGCGGAGCATTTCGCAGTCGTCGCATCGCTTCGGGGCTACAGACAATCAAAGCAGAAAAGATATGACACGAAGAGTAAAAAAGCAGGCACAGCAGAAGTTTGCGGGCAGACTTGGAGAGAAAAACACAAGGACGAGCGGGCGGTTAGCGATGGCGGTTAGCGATGGCGCTCCCCCCCGCCGAGGGACGGCGCAATCTGGAATCGGCGACTACAGTAAAGAGACAGTAAAGGCCCCCATTAACGGCCGCTTCCAGCTGCTTTCTCGGGCTTCGCCGCCACACGACTCCCCCCCCCCCCTTTGATGTCTGTTTATCTTTCTTCTTATTTATACCCGTAATTGCTACGCCGCTGCCCGTCTAAAAACAGGCAGCGGCCGGCGCCATCATTAAAGACGCAGCCGCCGCTGACGCGACTTCACAGAGGCGCGTGCTCAAAAGCCGAGTCGGGACTTAAAGGATACGAGTGGCAGGCCAGCGAACCCATTCATTGGTCAGGTGTTGTTCCAACGTCGTCAAGTCGTGTCACCGCGGTTACGGTGAACCCACGCGCTCTTTGATTTCGTTGTTCACGCCGCGGCTATATTATGGCACAATAATGCTATTTCCCACCGATGCGATAAACCAAAAATTTGCGCCGATGTCGATGACCGATAAGTAAGCCGATAATTGATCGAATGAACTTGAATACAAATATACTTTCGAGTCCTACAAATACATTCCGTAAAGCAACCACGAAGAGACATTTTATTGGTCGATAATTGCCGATAATTATCAGCGGATTTCTTTGTTATCCATTTTGACGTCAAATCGGTCGATCATTGCTGATAATTAGCGGACACTGATTATCATGCATCCCCTCCCTAATTATTACCTTTTTTGGGGGGGGCGGGAAATAGGCAAGTCCAAAATTCAAAAATTTCAAGGATTCGTTGATATTACGATAAAATTGACTAGAAATGAACATTTGCATCCGTTATGAGAGTTAAGTCAAGAGGGAGGCAGAGAACGAAGCATGGCTAAAAATTAGCTTGTTTGCGCTCTGATGTCACTTAAAGCAGAGAAGTTGCAATTTGACTGTTTTACTACTTTAAAAAGAGTTTTAATAAGTTTGTGTGTTAAAAAAAAAAAAGTCCTCTCTCAGGTTTTTACCTATCATCGGTGAGCCTGGGACGTACGGTCCAAGGCCCCGCCATAAACAGGGATCCACTGCATTCCGCCATTTTGGGAGACGATAAACAAAGTACGTCTCATCTCACATTTGACGGTTCGGTGCGATTCATCTAAAAACCAACCTTAACCAGAGGGCGCAGGCGCAGGCTCGTCCCGCGGGCGTGCGTCCTTTCCCGCCTGACAAGAGCACAAAAATCCGACGAGATGCGAATGACAGCTCACAAATGTGCGCCATCACATTTTTTGTGTCGACACAAAAAGAAAGACGACAACTCGGCGGGTCTCTTTGGAACTCCGAGTAAATAGTTTACGCCGGGATCCCGCCCTAAATTTGGCAACTCCTCAACGACAAAAGCTGAAATCGTTGCACATTAACATGTGATCACAGCCATGTTTTACGTGCGTGTGTGGGGGGGGGGCCTTAAGAGCGAGGATGTGGAGAAATCCCACCGCCAGCCGTCATTCCAACGAGATCGACCAGACCAGACGGAGGCGCTTTGGAAAGTCGAGAGCGTCGTGAAAGCGTGAGAGATCAGCGGAACCGCTGGGTTTCCAAAAATTGGGTCGACGTGTCTGAAAAGTCGCCAAAGTCGAACACAAAAATAGGTCGACGCAAAAAATGTTTGCCCCCGAATCGTTACGGCATCCGCGCCGACATTTCCCGTCCGCAGACCCATCAGGACGTTAAGCGTTGG
The DNA here is from genome assembly GCF_054856555.1 of Leptonotus elevatus. Taxonomy (NCBI): domain Eukaryota; kingdom Metazoa; phylum Chordata; class Actinopteri; order Syngnathiformes; family Syngnathidae; genus Leptonotus; species Leptonotus elevatus. Next base: position 1,445,263 of record NC_141253.1, read on the forward strand.
TTATTCCGTCGGTTATTCGATGGAATAATCGACAGGATAAGCAATTCTCACAAGATTAAATAAAGGACGGACCTCGGACTCGACGCTTGAAGGTTCACAACTAGCATAGCATCTACGCTAATTTACATTAGCCAGCATTTGGTGTTTCGCTAAATAGGTTAGCATCACGCTACGCATGAAATTTCTTGTGTCCGTTTTAGAATTGTCAAAATGTCGGAAACACTTGAAGGGAACAAAAGTTTTTGTTTTAATAAGTTTTAAGTGTGCTTAAAGCGAATCGCTGGCGATCAAGAAGGATTCTCTGCAAATCTTTGCGACAGGCAACGCAGTCAAAACCTCGACATGGCGCCTTCCACTTTTTGAAAAAAGAACGGTTGGTCAGTTTTAGAAGATAAGACGCGGCGGTATGTCAGCCGCCGTCACTCACTCAGCGCCGGCGTTTGTCGCCTCCCGGTCCGTTCGGAAACACACCCTGTCTCATTTCGCCAAACGCTCAAGCGACCCTCGTGTTCACGCTAGGATCAAAGCGACCCCCCCCCCCCCCACAAAAAAAGAGACGTTCAATTTCCCTTGTCGTTTACGTGGACAGCTCGTGTCCTTCAGCGGTGAAGGCGAGACAGCTGCCTGATGGGGATTCTGCCTTGCGCGTCCTGTCAGACAGAAAGCGGGACTAATTCATTGGAAGGAAAAACAAAAACAGCATATCGACGTAAAGTCCGGCGCTGATCACCAATTTTTTTCAAAAAAAAAGTCGGATTAGCGCGAGAAGGGGCGAGGTTGAAGTGGCGCCTCTGAATATTTGATGCGGACGGATGCGGTTCACTCCAGTGGAACAAACTGCAATCGGAATCCAGTCGCTCATCTGGAAAAGGTTCTGTAATGTGAAAATGACGGCCGCCGAGCGGTCCTTACCGTCCTCATTTTGTCTGGGAAGACAAATTCGACACTAAGGAACTTTTCGACCTTCATAAAATATTTTCTTACCTCTTCCGATGAAACATGGACTTAAAACGAATTGATTGGTACCTTTGCCATGGCCCGAGGGCGTCTGTAGCATTTTTTACTGGCACGAAGCAACTTTGAGGAGGACGGGAGGAACACTGACACACAAAAAACTACAAATGTGCTACAAAAAAAAAAACGTATGGCTACGTCAAAAGCTACCCCTGATGAAAGGACAGTCAAGGAAGGATCAACATTGACGCCAAAAAAACACGCAATGCGCTTGCCCTCATAGGAAATGTGGTCCTCCTTCAGACATAACAATACCGCTTTTGTCCATATGGCGTACGAACGTACCCTGATCGGGTAGCCGAGAGAAGCCGAGCGATGCCGAGTTGCTAACGTTGCGCTCATTTCCAGTCAGAGCGGGTAAATACTCCCCCGGGAGGCGCTCTGTACATTCGCGAGTGCGTTTGGATTTTTTCCCCGCGCCAATTTTCTTCGACATGGGCCCAAAGAAAGACGGCGGTGCCAGTGGCGGCAAAGAAAAACGCACAGTGCTGCGAACCATCGTGGATTTAGGATTTATCGCGCCGACTGTGACTATTTCCATAAACATGGCAAAAGGACCCCTTAAGTAAGCTAACAATAATAAATAATAAAAAAAAAAAAAATAATTAAGAATAATAATAAAAAAAATATATTAAAAAAAACTAACAATATACCCGATGCAAAGTCAGCACGGGACTAAAGCGTGCATTAACCGCATTTTTCATCCACTCATGCCATCGCACCACAACAACAAAAACAAGCCTGTTTTTAATTGTTTAAAAACTCTACAGGGTGTTTTTTAACATCAATACAAATTAAGATAGGAATTTTCTGTTTTTGGAACTTGGGAGCGAATTCATTGCATTTACATTATTTGCTATAAGTTTCAAATGTGACATGGCCTTGATGGCCGATTGGGTCCGGAACGCTTGGGGGGGGGCGCACTGTACTTGTACTAAATATATAAAGCTCCCTGATTTGATGTTTTTTGGATTTGTTGGGGTCTGGATGTTTCTTGGGCTGGGGAGGAGTTCTGGTGGGGGGTGTCTGGTCGGTGCTGGATTTCACCTTCCTTGGTTTTCTTCGGTCCCCTCGGGTCTCCTGGTGTTCGGTTTAGGTGAACGGTATGAGATTTTTTCTAATAGGTTTTCTGGTGAGCTAACAAATACACGCATGCACGCACACACGCACGCACGCACATACACATACTCACACACACAAAAAATAATAATAATAAAAAAATAATAATAATAATAAAAGAGCAATGATGATGACATTTCCGAATGAACAATACTGAGCTCTTATAAAAGAGAAAAAAAAATAAAAAAAAATAAAAATAAAAATAAAAATAAAAAAACATATAAAGCGTATACTGTAATTCAATCAATCCCTCCAAACAACAACATGCAGCGATGAGTCGATGCGCGCAGCAGCAGTCAGAAGTTGCACTTTTTTATTTCCTCGGAGGCAAAAAACGGAACCTTTTAATAACCCGCGTCGTCAACACAACGCCGTCAACGACTGCGACGACGGCGCGACGCTTACATTTCTTTTCCTCTTTTTTTTTTTGCTCCTCTGTCTCGATGCAAAGGTGCAAGTGCAACCTCCACGCCTCCCAGTGCCTGCTTCAGGAAGGGAACCTGCAGTGCCAGTGCGAGCACAACACCACGGGCCAGGACTGCCAGCGCTGCAGGAAGAGCTTCAAGGCCAAGTCGTGGAAGGCCGCCTCCTACCTGCCCACGCCCAACGGAACCCCCAACGCCTGTACGTACACCTCGCAAAAAAAAAAAAATGTCTGTTTCTCGACACGCTCGGATGCCGTCGGCGCGGCGTAAAAAAAGTGATACTTGGCTCGTTTCGGCGGTCAAAAAGTTCATACTTTTGTCTGCAATTCATTTCATAACTTCATTATTTTTCCCGTACAATGAATACTTTTAAGAACACAATGACCGAACCGGTAACATAGTACAATATCAATCCCTCTTTTTTTTATACAATACACAAAATATAAAATACGAAATAAGCACCAATCGCTGGTTAATAAGTGATACTTGGCTCGTTTCGGCGGTCAAAAAGTTCATACTTTTGTCTGCAATTCATTTCATAACTCCCATTATTTTTCCCATTCCAAAAACATGCATGGCAGGTGAATTGGACACTCCAAATTGTCCATAGGTGCGATTGTGAGTATGGTTGTTCGTCTCTGTGTGCCCTGCGATTGGCTGGCAACCAGTTGAGGGTGTAACCCCGCCTACTGCCCGAAGCCAGCTGGGATAGGCTCCAGCAACCCCCCGTGACCCTTGTGAGGACAAGCAGTACAGAAAATGGATGGATGGATGGATGGATATTTTGTTAACGAAATAAAATAAAAATTAAAATGATTTTTAAAAAACAAAAAAATGAAACTCCATCCATCCATTTTCTGTACCGCTTGTCCTCACAAGGGTCGCGGGAATTGATTGGCCCTGTGATTGGCTGGCAACCAGTACAGGGTGTACCCCGCCTACTGCCCGAAGCCAGCTGGGATAGGCTCCAGCAACCCCCGCGACCCTTGTGAGGACAAGCGGTACAGAAAATGGAGGGATGGATGGATGGATGGCATTATTTTTCCCGTACAATGAATACTTTTAAGCGCACATTTTGCCACTTGCTGTTGACTCAAGTGACATCGCACGTGCTCAGGAAGCGGGTGACGACCAATTATTGCTAACATCAAACGCGGGAAAACGGGGAAGCCGTGATTAGTCGGGTTTTCATCCAATTGTTTGGAATTTTTTTGAAGCAAATTTACTGAAAATGCGCAAAAACGGACATGGCGACTTCTGCCCGTTTCCATCTGTTCTTCTTTTGCGAATCTTTGAGAGGGGACTCCGCCGCTGTAGGTGGCGCTATACACCATAGAGATGGGCTCCACCCGCAATTTAAAAGAAGAAGAAAAAAAAAAAGAGCAATGATGATGACATTTCCGAATGAACAATACTGAGCTCTTAAAAAAAAAAAGAAAAAAAAAAGAAAAGAAAATAAAAGAAGAAGAGGAAGCAATGACCTCGTATGAATTTGCTTTTATAATTCTTGATCAACCGTATGCGATGGGATATTTCAAGATGATTTTCAAGGCGGTAAGAGGAAGTTTGGACAGAGCTCGCCGGGTTTGCGTCACCTCAGTCGAGGCGGGAGTGCGTGGGGGGGGGGGGGGGGGAATCCTGTCGGGAGAAGGCTGCCAGCTACAACAGCTAGCGATGATAAAATAATAATCTAGGGCAGCGGCGTCTTCCCAGTTTTGTCCTTTCAAACGAACGGCGACACGCTTGGCGTGCGCAGGAAGAGGCACGCACAGGCGGCCACGCGGGCACAAACGCACCTGCGCCTGCGAGCGCCGCAGACAAAAAGGGTCCGATTGTCAGCCCCCGTTTCTACTCCTCAGCTCAGCGCTAATGCTAGCGACACGCAACACTGGCGCTTTTTTACACTCGCCGATCCCCATTAGCCCAATTTAAAAAATTCAAAATGTTTGCAGCTTTGCTTGGCGGAAGCGCAACGCACAAAAGTGGTGGCGGCTCACGGAAACTTTTGGAGTTTCCGTACAGCACAATTATCCGTCGGGAAGCGTTTAATATCACGTTTTCATTTCTTTCCTTCCAGTTGAGGTCACTTTGTCTTATGAATCAAAGTTACTATCTACGTAATGACACTTCGAGAGCTGTCAAAATTCATCCATTAATGGACAAGTAAACGATTTTAAAAATCGAGTAATCGTTTGGAGACATTTTTTAAGTCAACATTTCCAAATCCTCTGATTTTTACAGTAGTTGACTGATTTCTGTAGTCCTTCACGAAAGAAGACTGAGAATCTTCTGTTTAGTCAAAATAAGACATTTGTAAACATCTGTTTTTACTTTTGAAAACAATGACCGAACCGGTAACATAGTACAACATCAATCCCTCTTTTTTTATACAATACACAAAATATAAAATACGAAATAAGCACCAATCGCTGGTTAATAAACAGTAACAAGGGTGAAAAAAAAATGCTTTTTTAATACACTTTAATGTAAAATTTAAATGAATCCGATGAGTCGATTAATTTAATAATCGATACTAAAAACATATTTGATCATGACAGCACTAGAAACTCCTCTTTTATAACACTGTGGGAAAAAAAAGCGTTTAAAAAGATTTCATATTTAAAAAGAGGACAACTTTTGACATTTTGCATACATTAGTTTGAGTTTTGAATGTTTGAGAAGAAGATGAAGATTCGGTGGAGGGCGAGACGCCGGGCTTGTAAACAATGTTCTGCTACTGATTGCTAAAGAAAAATGTAAGAGAAACACTTTTATTCCTGCTCGAAAAAAAAAAAACGAGAGCGTCCGCTCTTCCTTTTGTAGGTCCGGCGCTCACGTCGTCACCGTAACGCATCATTTCTAATGCTCTCGAACGGCCAGCAATTTTGCGAACTCTGCTTTTGAAAATGGCTGACAGGTGAATGAGTTCAAATTCCAGATCGAGAACGCAAAGTTCTGGAGCCAAAACACGCTTTAGTCAGTCAAAAAACGTCAAGCCCTCCCCTTCCTCCATGTGATCCTCAAGACGAGCCTTTGGGCAAAGTCAATGCATAAGTCAACAAGTTCTCATCTTCTTCTCCTCTTTTTCTTCTTTCAGGTACGATTGCTGGTTCGTCCTCCGGTTCTAGTAAGTAATAATGCAAAGCAGAGGAGATTTCGCTGCATATCTTTTCTTCTTCTTCTGTGCCGTTTTTCCAAGTTTGAACCCCAACGGGAACGCTCCCGACACTCCCTGCAGTCACCCGCTTCCGTTCCCCCTGCAAGTCCTCTCGCTTTTCTCGCTCTTTCCATCTCTGCTTCATTATTAATAGGCCCCCTCTGTCGGCCATGTTCTTTCATCGCCGCACATCACACAAACCTGCTCAGGAGGAATTCTTCCACAGTTTTCAGACTACAGACGATGACGGACTGAAGGAAAAGGGAGTTGAGCGCAGACAGTTGGTAGAGTGGGCGGTGGTGGGGGAGGCAAAAAAAACGGAAAAAAAAAAACGGCATATGCATGTGATTCCGGGTGAAGGGCTTGAGGGAGGTGGGAATAAAAAGGGGAAGCTGATTAGGGATTCTCTCTGTGGAGAGTCTCTCAGTCTCGCAGCTTTTTGCACACAAGCCGGCGTCAAAGTGGCGACGTCGACTCGGGCTTTTATGCACGTGGCCCCTTTTTCGCGCCGCATAGAAGGCACCGACGCGGAATGGGTGGGCCCGAGTCCATCGATGGCAATTTTTGCACTTTCATAGGCAGTAGCAGAGGCGTGGTGGCACCGTCAGCCGGGACTGACTGAACCGCTGTTTATCATGGGGGGTACGGTTCAGACTAAGTGGAAAATCAACAATATAGAGAGAATAGGTCAAATTATATTTAATATATAAGTAGCACGTAACATGGTGAAGCAAAAGGCTTAAGAAAAAATGGACAATATTACAAACATTTAAATACTAGACAAAAAATAGATATTACAAGAATGTCAAAACTAGACAATATAAAATAGACATTACAAAAAAATAATAGAAAATAGACAATATTAAAAAAAAATGGATATTATAAAAACAGCCATATTTCTATTAGTTTAACTTTTTTTTCCCCACTTGTGTGAACAAGAGTATGAAAACTTAGGAAAAAAATATTTTATTGTACATTTAGAACAGATATAAAATTTGCGAAAAATTAATTGTGAGTTAACCAGGGGTGCGAATTGCCTAGTACCTGGCAATTCACGATTCATAGGCCACGATTCGATTCGATACCGATTAATCCCGATACAAATCTATAAATTGATTATACACTGTAAGATTTGTATGAAAATGTATTTATTTATCTGAATATAACATTCTTCCATGCTTAACGTGTAAATCCTAACCCTAAGTAAGACATTATGTTGAATATTCCCATAAAAAATTGATAGTGGAAAAATCGATTCGAAAATTGCGCGCTGTAATATTGCGATATATTGCCGAATCGATTTTTTCTGACACCCCTCGAGTTAACTATTGAAGTCATGCGATTAATCACAATTTAAAACCGTAATCTCCTGACACCCCTAATCGCGACACTCTCCTGTACAAACATGTTCATGTAAACACGGTCGAGCTGGCAGTTTTCCAGCTTCAGAGTGATTGCTGTTGATGGATCTTTTGATTTTGCAATTTTGCACAATGGCTGTCAACATGTCTGCACTTATTAACATCTCCAGCAGAAATCAATTTCAACAAAGATTCAAGACAAAAAAATAAGCCTGTTGCAGCAAAATGGCCCCCGTCCGCCGTCTTCTGTGAGCATTTTTCAAAATCATTACACATCAACATCTGGGTCAACACACGATCCCCGCAGATTCGTAAGCCTCCCTTGTTTTAAGCTCCGGCGCAGCGAGCGGAATTCATCTTCAAGCCTTCGCCGTTGTGCGCCCGAGTCGGCGAGCGCACACCCGTGGGGGCGTATGGCGCGCGCGTGCCAGACGGCGGACTTACGGATCACCTTCGGAGGTTTTTTGGTGCCGACTTATATAACTTGTCGTAGTAGCGGACCCGCTTACGTCAGTGAGCGCGCTTTGCGCGAGGATTAGGTTGGCAGGAGAGTCTGATCCATCCAGGCCGCATCCTATTGGTCAGCTGGACAGATGGGCAGATCCGCCAAATCCGACTCACGTATTCCCGTAACTAACCCCCGCCATCCACCATAACCTCGACCTTATTTTTCCAACGCAGACATGGCCGACAGACATGGCCGACTTCAGCTCCGAATGTCACTTCGGTGTATTTCCTTGGCAGCAAAAAGACACAAAATGGCGCCAAAGCTTTTTTTAGAGCGTTTCATAAAAAGCACAAAAACAGCAAATAGACGGTTTTGTCAGCAGATCACCGAGGATGGACGCGACTTGAGTGCGATTGGTTGTCAAAAGATGCCTTGTGATTGGCTGGATACTTCAGCTTCTTCTCAGGTTCCAAAAACATTCACGTTAGCTTCAAGGGGAACTTAAAGGCAAAAAAATGTCTAGCCTAACCGCAATATTCTGATTATTAATATTGATACGAATTAGGCAGACATTCGATCCAGCACCGCCCCCTGCTGTCGACTGAAAATGACGTCAAACTGCCCTTGGGCTCGCATTGCGAATGTCACAAAGCCAAAGCTAGAAAAACGGTGAGCTGTGTGAAAAGCGATGAGCTGGAACCACTGAGCTGGTATCCTATTGGTCAGCTGGACAGATGGGCGGGGTCACCAAATCCTAGTCGCTGTTTGCGAGTAATACGGAACAAGTCCTACCGAGAAGAGCGAATATTGGCGCCACCGTCGCATTTTTTTTAAATTTCCCTGGAGCAACCAAAAAATGACGCCAAAGCACTACTTTTTAATGAAACTGCGCTTCGGAATGACTAATAGAAGCTCCTTTCCTCACTTCAATACAATTCCTTGGCACCAAGAAGCCACAAAATGGCGCCAAAGTGCTACTTTTATCTTAGACCAGAGGCCATATATAGAGATGGCTCAAGATGGCGTCCGTATGTCATGTGACAAGCAGTTGACCAATCACGCCGAGTTGGCCAAACTCTTTCTATATACGGCTCTGTCTTAGACAGGGGCTGTAGCGCCACCATGTGGCATTTTGGGACACTTCAGACACAAAAAGAAAGGTTGCAAAAACAAAAGAATTAAAGTCTTACGTGTATCCTGAAAATGTTGGCCCGCTAGCCCATCGAATCAAAGCCTTTATGGGTTTTTTTTTTTTTAAATACTCAACACTGCCTCGGTCGGAGCAGGATGATGGGAGCATGCTTGGAAAATCATGTGACACATTAAAACAGCGTCCACGACCACCGCGAAGGCGCGGACGCTAACCGGCGGACGGCCGAATCGCAATGTCTTCATTAGCCGGCGGCCGAATCAACGGCGCGCCCTCAACGTCGTAATAGGACATGAGGATGCTGCGAGTGACAGGCGGCATTAGGGCGATGATTGCGGGCGTTTGGCGCGGCGGCGTAACAAACGATCTCATTATATGCAAATGCACTGCGAGCGCGCGTGGATGTGTGTGTGTGTGTGTGAGCAAGCGGGGAAAAGCGCATGAACCCACGATGTTGTGTGTTCACTTAAGGCTGTGCGCGTGTGTGTGCGTGTGCGTGTGCGCCGTGAGACAGTCCATCTGCACAAGTCAGACAGGCGGGCACCTGTCAAATCACCGCGCAATAAATCCGCTTTCATTGCCATAACCTATTTACGAAAACACAATATAAGCATATGGTAGGTCCTTCGATGCATTTTCTATCGTGCTGGATGGCGGGTGAGCGGGAGGTTCCCAATCCCGGCGGACTTTGGAGCGAGAAGCGGCTCGGGATGGACCGATTATCGGCCGGGCTGATGGCTGGTTATTTTGACAAATATCTGCATCGGCAGTCATCACAAGTCCGGGCTTCGGCCTTCCTGGGTGGAGTTTGCATGTTCTCCCCGTGCCTGCGTGGCTTTTCTCCGGGTACTCCGGTTTCCTCCCACATTCCAAAAACATGCACGGCAGGTGAATTGGACACTCCAAATTGTCCATAGGTGTGATTGTGAGTATGGTTGTTCGTCTCTGTGTGCCCTGCGATTGGCTGGCAACCAGTTCAGGGTGTACCTCGCCTACTGCCCGAAGCCAGCTGGGATAGGCTCCAGCACCCCCGTTAAGAAAATGGATGGATGGATTTGACATTATTTTACATATTACAACATTTTTACATGATTTCATTGGTTTAAATTTTAAATGGTTTTATATATTTTGGTTAGAAAAAAAATATTTTAGATATTTTTTTAAATTGAGCTTTTGTATATTTTTGTTCATTTGGATTTTTTTATTTTTTTTTATTTTTTTTGGTTGTTCGTCTCTGTGTGCCCTGCGATTGGCTGGCAACCAGTTGAGGGTGTACCCCGCCTCCTGCCCGAAGCCAGCTGGGATAGGCTCCAGCAACCCCGCGACCCTTGTGAGGACAAGCGGTACAGAAAATGGATGGATGGATGGATCTGCATCGGCCTTTTTAGAAATCTGAAGGCCGATAAAGCTGGTATCTCGCTGAGCGGCGAATGCTTGCGAACGTAGCGAATTCAGGCTTTTCCTGAGGATGTGTAAGATGTTCCAGTTCGTACATATTCAGATAATTTTTCACTAGTCTACGAAGATCTTTTGACACCAAACCTAGAGGAGGCGCCGTGTACAACAACAGTGTGCCGTCCCAATTGTGTCACAAGCTGTTACGCTAACACTCTTGGCCCGCAGAGGAGTTTGCACTGCTCCCGTTCTTATGACTAATTAATGATGGAGCACTCCGCGAGGGGTTAAGGCCAATTCATATTTGCCGTGATATTAACACAATCAGACGCCCAACACGGACACTCCCACCTCCAAGTCCCTTAGACCAGGGAAGCCCCAACCACCAGGCCTGAGCTTTTCTTTTCTTTTTTTTTCTTTTTCTTTTTCTTTTTTTTTTTTTTTAAGCTTTTCTTTTCTTTTTTAACTGTTATTTTATGAACGCCACGTTTGTTTCTCCTCACACATTTTCTTAGCAGATTCAAAACAGACATTCACAAAATTCCCGACTTCCGGGAAGCCGTTTTCCCAGCGTCGTTCAAGTGACATCAAACCAAAATGGAGCAATTAAGGTACTGCGCTGTGATGCCATGGTAGGCGGGCAAGGAGACCCCTCAGTCGTCAATGAACTTTAAAGCCATCTAATTAGACATGACAAACAGTGAAACGCACGCTCCTGATGTCACTCGTTAGGCCGCACCCCTAAATGCTTTAAAACGAACAAACAGCGCAACGTCGAGATTAGCCTTGACGACTTCGGATGTTTCTCTGCAGGATAAAAAAAATAAAAATTCTCCCAGTGATGGCTTGTGGAACAGCTTTGGAATTCAGTCTTTGTCAGCAGTGTGAAATCACACTCTCCACCGTGCGAACGCGCATCACGCCGCGCATGTGTGCGTGTGCGTGTGCGCGTTTGAAGGGGAAAGGAAGATGAGGCGTTCTCTGGATAAACAATCTGAGGCAGCATCTCCTATGCTAATTCGCATGCCCGCTCAGCAGCTCTTCGTTTGCATTTACATGCCGTGTCCTCGTGTAACTGATGCGGCGCAGCTTAAAACAAAAAAAAAAAAAAAATTCAACGCCAATTAAAAAAGCCCCCAGACTTTTTTCAACAATTACGAGCACCTGGGATCTCTCCCGGTACGGTTAAAGTATGAATGCGCTGTACATGAAATATGTGCAAGACAACTTCAAGCTGCATTGTGTGACTTCTGTCTCTCCCTTGTGGAGGCCCCGTTTTACTGCTGCTCCATTTCTACGTGAGCTGTTAAGAGTCAATCCTCCGTTTACGTAAGGGGTCAAGCTGCCACTTGACTTTCAACAATATCTAATGTGGGTGAAATTAAAATCTTATTCAGAATTGGAATGAGTCACAGTTAAGTTTTGGCAGAGAGCATTTAACAAACTGAACTGCTGAAGACAATCGTAAGGCAAAGAGAGACATAAGGCAAAGGAAAGAACGGAACTAAAAGGCTGTTGGTTTTTAAAGATATGCGAGGAAAAAAATTTTTTTAACATGGATTTAAAAGCATTTCTACTTGAGGCTGACTTCATATTTCATAACATTGATGGCAACTCTCCCGTTTGCATGCAGCATAACAGCTGAAAGCCGATTCATCATGTTTGCTTTGAAACCTGGGCTCCACTAATTGACTCGAGTCTTCGGAGCTCAGAACCCTACTGGGTTAATACTCAATCAGCATTTCCTTAATGCATTCAGAACCCAAACATTTCAGTGATCTGTAGACCAGTAGCAGAATTTTAAAATGTGATTCTCGAGCTGACCGAGTGAAATCAAGCAGTTTTTGAGTACACGATTCTGTATTCCCACAGGAGTTTCTCGCCACTGTTACGGTACGTCCTCACGCGTGCGCGAATGCGGTGACTTTGATGAGATTGCGCAATGGCGTCGTGCCAGTCATGACGCCAACGATGATGCGGGGCCGCAGTGAAAACAGCTGCTGGAGCCCCGGGGAGGACGTTTGGGGGGTGGAGAGTGGGCGGCAGTGAGATTTGCCCGGAAGTGGGATGCTTACAGGATGCCCCCCCCCCCCCCCCCCCCTCCGAAGGGAAGCCACTGGAGACGGGCACGGCCCGTGCGAAAAACACCTCCAGGGGTTGTGGAACACAGATGGAAGCATGCGGCGCGGTGGTCTCGGGTGGGCTGCTATGCTCTGGCCACTCAGCGACTGGCGTGTATTTCGCCTTGCATGCATTCGCAAAAATGCTAACCCTCCCCGGGACGGAGAAAATCTATACTTCTCACAACTTGAAAAAAGTTAAAAATAATACTTGACCTTCGTTACGTGCTCTCTACCCAATCACAATGCCAGCGGAAAGTGTCTCGACTTAACTTATACATGAACTGCATCATGATGATGATGTCATCAGTGTTGTATTGATACTTTAACTACATTGATAGCTTCAAAGCTAATTTAGCACACCCCCTGTTTCAGACGAAATGTAATGACCGAAAGCTGTGCTCGTCATCGGTACAAATCGAATGCAAGGTGTGCTTGGTCTGAAGAAGAAGTACTGTACTTGGTTTGAAGGGCTAGTTCTGGTTTAATCAGTTGTGTAGCTTCACAATCCCACGGGGTTGTCATCTGGCAACCACGACACAACAAAAGCTCCATCTGAACTAAATTCCCATCTCTCTCCCCTCTCCACACAGTAGCCCCAAGAACGGCAGAACAGAAAGGCAAAAACGCCCTCTGGGAAAAGCAGAGCGTGGAAAAATGCAGGGGGAGGAAAAAGGGCGGAAAGGAAGGGGAAACGTTGAGATAGTTAAAAATGCATAAGCGGGATGTGTGTCCTCGCTGGTCTTTACAGGCTCTATCGATTGGAGGGGTTCTTGGCAAGGTGTGCTTGCAAGAAGATGTTACAGGATATGGTTTTTAAAACCTTTAAAAGAGCAAAAGTGCATAGGTTTCCCACTTCCTTTGTTAATGGGAAGAACAAAGATAAGTGGGCGAGTCATCAAGTCATTTCCGGGTAAGGGTTGCATTGACTCTCTTAGCAGATGCCTTGCGAGAGGTCATCCCAGCAAAGTGTCAAGATTCTGTCCTTGTCGTTGTACCATTGGTGCACCAACACCCCCCCCCCCCCCCCCCCGATGGTTTCATTGCGACAGCGTCCCCCCGCAAGCCTGAGAAACACGAGACTCATGGCCACAAAACCTTATCTGAGCACAATGAAAGGCGGAAGGACAATTCACAAATTCAAGGTAGTGCTAACTTTAGCGTTAGTAGCGACGACAGCAGACTCATCTTGGAGATGAGAATGTACATTAAAATCAGATCCTCAATGAGCCTTAAAATTAGGGGGGGAGTGGGGGGGATTACCAACATCTTTGCTTTTCTTTGGCATTTCAGTCTCTCACGTGCTTGACGAACATGAGACTCAAGACCACAGAGACACTTTTGCATTGGAACACAAAGACGACATACATAGAAGAGTTTCCTTTCCTCGTGAGAATCATAAACAAGGGACGACAACCTCATTTGAACATGAGAAAGAAAGAAGAGATGAAGGTAATGGCATCTCCCCACAGATGCAGCATTGTAGAAAGTAGAAATCCTTTCCTTAAACCTGACGACTGAGCTTGGTTGCTAGTTTCTCATGTGCTTGAAGAACATGAGACTCGTGACCGCAAAGGCACTTCTTCATCTCACCGCGAGGACCACAGGGGGGCTACCATTGAAAGACAAGTTGAAAGTGAAGGTATGACTTTTCAAAGTAGTGCAGTACTGCCTTTAGCAGCCTCTCATCTATACATGCGAATCAGTGTCTCGGCAAGTCTAAAAAAAAAAAAAAGAAAAAGAAAAAAGAAAATATATCAACGTCTTTGCTTGTCAATGGCATTTCAGTCTCTCGCACACGTCAGGAACATGAAACTCAAAGCCACGGAGGCTCTTTCTCATCTGACAGCAAGGAAGAAAAACAGAGAAGATTTTCCGTTCTTCGTGAGAATCTTGGCCATGGGACGACAACCTCATTTGGGCATGAGAAGGAAAGAAGAACTGAAGGTATTGCCATCCCCCCATAGATGAAATCTTGTAGAAAGTAGAAGCCCTTCCCTGAAACCGTAGAACCCAGCTTGAGTCCAAGTCTCCACTTTTTTAGTGTTAGTTTCTCATGCGCTTGAGAAAGATGAGACTCACGGCCTCAAAAGGCACTTTTTCATATGACCAAAGAGGGTCACGGGGAGGCTCCCAATCAAAGTGAAGGTATGACTTTTCATCAAAGCGGTGTAGAAGCTACTATAAATGCCTCTCGTTTTAGAGATGAAAACCTACATGAGAATCATTTCCTCAATGGGGTTAAAAAAAAATCTTTTGTTCGTAGATGGCGTTTCAGTTTCTCAGACACCCGAGCAACGCGAGAGTCACGGCCACGGAGGCCCTTTCTCATCTGAACATGAGGAAGACAAGCATAGAAGGGTTTCCGCTCCTCGTGAGAATCGTGGCCGTGGGACGACAACCTCATTTGAACATGGGAGCGAAACAGGAGATGAAGGTATTGCCATTTCCCATAGATGAAGCGTTACGCAGCTTGAATTGAAATCTTCACTATGTGTAGTATTAGTTTCTCATGTGCTTGAGGAACATGAGACTCATGGCCCCAAACGATCTTTCTCGTCGCGCCACGAGGACCGTTGGCGAGGCTTCCCAATGAACGACAATTTGAAAATGAACGTATGACTTTTCACAAAAAAATTGTGGCTATCGCAGCCCCTCAGTTTGGACATAAGAATGTCCATGAGACTCAGTTCTTCAATGAGCCTTAAAAAGTTAAGGATTGCGTCGACATCTTTGCTCGCCAATGGCATTTCAGTCTCTCGTGCACTTGAGGAACGCGAGGCACGTGGCCACGGAAGCACTTTCGCATCCGAACTTGAGGAAAGCAAGCATACAAGAGTTTCCCTTCCTCGTGAGAATCGTGCCTATGGGACGACAACCTCATTTGAACATGAGAAGACAAGAAGGGCTGAAGGTATCTCAGGTGCAGCACTTTGGAAAGTAGAAATCCTTTCATTACAACCTTACAACGACCTTAAATGTACATCTTCGTTTTTTTACAGTGCTAGTTTCTCATGTTCTTGAGGGACGTGAGACACACAAGCACAAAGGCACTGAGGACCACGAGGACCACGAGGACACTCCTAAGAAAAGAGTTGATACTGACGGTATGACTTAACACGTTAGCGTAGTAGTTATGATAGCAGCCTCTTATCTTGGGAGATGAGAACGTAAATGAGAATCAGTCTCTCAGAAATCAGTAGAAAATGTATCACTATCTTTTCTTGATGGTATTTCAGTCTCTCGCGCACTTCATGAAACTCATAGCACTTTCTCACCTGAACACGAGGGAGGCAAACATGGAAGAGTTTCTCTTCCTCGTGAGAATCGTGGCCATGGGGCGACAACCTCATTTGATCATGAGAAGGAAAGAATAACTGGAGGTATTGTCATCTTCCATAGATGCAGAGTTGTAGAAAAGTAGAAAGCCTTTTCCTAAAACCTTACAACTTAGCTCGAACTTAAATCTTCCCTTTTTACAGTGGTCATTTCTCATGGTCTTGAGGAACATGAGATTCACGCACACGAAAGTACTTTCTCATCCGAGCGCGAGGAGGATGGGGAAGGCGGTGATAAAGAAAGAGAAGCTGAAAGTAAGAATATCAAGTTGGAATGTATAGCAGTAGTCAGAATAGAAGCAGCAATAGTGGACCGATGTAAATTGCTTCACTGTTTTGATCGTCAAAGACCTCCGTGAGCGTGAAGAAAATGAGACTAATGGCCACAAACGTGCTTTCTCGTCTGAGAACGAGGACGAAGTTGATGAAGGAGCCAGCCAGAAGAGAGGTATCTTTTTTGATTGTTTCCATTGGATTTGTAGTGAGTAGTGCGCTGCAACCTTGCTTCCCTTGAAATGGCAGTTTCCCACAAGTCCGAGATACGCGGGCATGAGACCCGTGGCCACAGCGCTTCCCCATACATGCTTGAGAATGACGTGGAAGGTGAGGAAAAAGTCACGCAGAGTCAAATGAGATGTATCTTTTTAGAGTCTCGTATGATGGGGGAAAACATGTTTTGTCCATAATAAGCCTCTCACAGTTCTGAAGGACGTACACATGAGACCCGTGGCCACAACGGCCATTTCTCATCTGCACATGAGAATGGCAGACTGGATGATGAAGAAGGCAGTAGGATGAGAGGTATTTTTCTACGGTCCAGTCGTAGTGAGGAATGTGCTCTAGTTTTTAAAAAATGGAAACTCTTGTTTTTGCTTGTCCGTCATATAGTTTCGCACATGTCTGAGGGACATGGGCATGAGACGCATGGGCACAATAGCCATTTCTCATCTGAGAATGAGAATGGCAGAGATGGTGAGCAAGTAGATAGTCATTTTTTAAGTGGGAAAGAACTCATGGCTTTGCTTGTCCGTCAAATAGATTCGCAGAGGTCTGAGGGACAAGGGCATGAGAGCAATGGACAGCGTACCTTCTCATCTGTGCATGAGAATGACAGGAAAGGTGAGAAATTATTCAACCAAAGGTAAATTAGAGGTGTCGTTTTAGAGCTTAGCAAGACGAAAACTCGCACACCGGTTTCCCTTTTCCGTGGCAGCCTCCCACAAGTCTGAGGGACATGGGCATGAGACACGTAGCCACAATGATCATTTCTCATCTGAGCATGAGAATAACAGAGAAGGTGAGGAAGAAGACCATCAAAGTCAAATAAGTGGTATAATTTGAGAGTATCCAGAGAAAAAACGTGCACCCATCCACACCCCCCCCCCTTTTTTTTGCTTTTCCATGACAGTCTCCCACAAGTCTGAGGGACACCGACATGAGACTCATGGTTATAGTGACCATTTCTCATCTGAGCTTGAGAATGAAAGGCAAGGTGAGGAAGTCAGACAGTCAAAGTATCATTTGAAAGTCTAGCAAGACAGAAACCTGCACTCCTTGTTTTGCTTTTTCTGTGAAAGTCTCCCACAAGTCTGAGAGACATGGACATGAGACTCGTGGTCACAGCTCTTTCTCACCTGAGCATGAGGATGCCATGGGAGGTGAGGAAGAAGACCATCGTAGTCAATTGAGAGGTGTTCAGCAAATTGAAAACTTGGCACTCCTGTTTTGCTTTTCAGCGACAGTGTCCCACAAGTCTGAGGGACATGGACATTCCTCATCAAAACATGAGGATGACAGACATGGTATCGTTTAAAGTTCCGTAAAATAGAAAGCAGTGAGCTACAACCTGCCCTCTTGGCTCACTTGTCCATCATTTAGTTTCCCCTAATTCTGCAGGACACGCACATGAGACTCATGGTCACAATGGCTACTTCTCATCCGAGCATGAAAATGGCAGACGTGGTGAGGAAGAACTCGGCCAAATGAGAGGTACTGTATCTGAAAAGGGAATGTGGCCTGAATATAGTCGTCTTCATTTACAGTAGATTGTAAGGTTTTTGGAAAGTAGTACGCAGATACAACAAACTTTTCACCATCGGGTGGGAAGAGATGAGACAGGCAGACGCTTTGAATACCGCAAAGGGAGCTATGCGCCGATTTTTATTTGAGGTGATGAATGCCGTCCCTGGACTGCCTGTTTACTTGTGACACAACAATGAGGCTCGATATGTTTGGCAGTGTAAAAAAAAAAAAAAAAAGGGGGGCCTTGGAAATACAGAAAAAAAAAGGGGGGCCTTGGAAATACAGAAAATAAGATTTGCTGCTGGGACAGCTACAGTTATCAAGTTTTCACAAAAGAGTAGCGTCATTGTTATCCCGCCTGAGGGCCAAAAGGGAGACAGAGTGAAGTTTGCTGCTTGTTTGTCTGTGTGGATTCTCAGTCGTCCAGGTCATGGAAATCCTGGAGCATTGAATCAAAGGAAGGTTGAACGCATTCTTGAGTTCGATGAAAAGCTCGACCTTAATTCCAATTTAGAACTCTGCCGCGAGGGAGACCAGACAAACACTTCAACGCAACCTCTTCTGTATTGTTGGTCATTTATTTCTGAGCATTTTTGGTTGAACCCCCATCCAGCACGTACACATTTCAGGCCACTGCAGCAAGAAGAGTAGTGAGGTTTACTTCCCGATCCCCGTGCATAACCGTAACCTACATCCCAGACAATCGTCCTGTAGATTTTGTGATTGTTACTTTTTATCGTACGGCAGAACGGTGAACCTCAGTTTATCATGGGAAATGCATTCCAGACGAGGCCGGGTAGGTTTGGAACGCGTCTCCTGCCAGAAACCGGAGTTCCCTGCGGCAGCGAGATTTTATTGTTCAGATCTGCGGCACATGCTTTTTTTTTTGTCGCGTCAATGACAAACAGCGGTTGTTTCAGTCTTCCGCAATCTTAAGGAACACT
Organism: Leptonotus elevatus; assembly: GCF_054856555.1. Taxonomy (NCBI): domain Eukaryota; kingdom Metazoa; phylum Chordata; class Actinopteri; order Syngnathiformes; family Syngnathidae; genus Leptonotus; species Leptonotus elevatus. The sequence goes on from NC_141253.1 coordinate 1,463,756, forward strand.
CCCAGGAGACGCGCAGTCGCAAATCAACAAGTTCCACTGACAAGGAGACGCATCGACACAGAAAGCCCGAGAGGAAAAGTATCTCATTGTAGAAGCGTGGTACCAAATAACTGCATGATTTGCTGGAATTTGAAAATAAACGGGAAAGGGGGAAGGATTTGCGTTGGGGCGGGGAGGCTTGTCATAAATCATTAGACGTTGCCGTCTTGCCAATCTATTCCGGTAAAATATCCCGAGCTCGTGAGTTTCACGTCGATACAAATTGATTTGCGAGATGTTGCTGCTTTGTAGCGCACCGCGGCGAGAGGGACGGAGGCGCTCGCGAAACGCCGGACTCCTTTGGGAACCACGATGAAGACGGAGAGGAGGAGGAGGAGGAGGAGGAGAGGAGAGAGAGAAAGCAGAAAGGTAGAACTGAAACAGGATTAGCCGTCACACAAGGATTTAGAATCATCACCATGAGGTTAAAAGGTTATCGAGGTTTTCCTTCCTCTTTGTAAGCCAAAGACCCCGCTAACAAGTTTTTTTTTGTTGTTTTTTGTGATATGTGCTGTCATTTGGCCAATTTTTCCGCTTGGACTTGAAAGCAAAGATTAAAGATACGAGGGCTTTATTGACAGTTCTTTAAAAAAGAGGCTTCAACTTCTTGAGTTGACCTTTAGTGTCAAACTTAACATAAAACAAATCTAATTACGCATGTATTTAAAACAAACATAACTTGGCCTACGTCTGCTAGCTTAATGCTGAGACGCAATGCGAAACATCACAGACGGGCGCTACTGAAACGAGCGTCGATGTTGTGGCAATTACAATCCTTGAAGTGCCGTACGTATATTTGAACAAAAAACGGAGCATCAAAAACTGCGGAAGATTTTGAGCCTTTCTTTGAATATATAGCCGGCATCTGTCTTAGACTGATTCCTTTTCCTTTTGTTCGATGCCCCCAAAACTATTAGAACCCAACCGATTTTCGAGACGCTTAATTCGGAAGTGTCACAGGCAGGTGGCATCCTGAACAGCTGCCGTATTGCTCCCCCGTCCGTCCCTTATAATTGACATTTGCCCCTAAATTCCCACAGTTGTGAATAAGGACTTTTAAAACCAACAAGCGCACGGGGAATCGTTAGCACACTTTTCAGTCAAATCCATTCAGTTCTTTTTAAAGCACGGTAGGTTAGTCGTCAAAAGACTGAACAAAAGGGCAATAAAAGAAAAGTGGTGATAAAAGCAACCGTGCGACCATCGCACGGAGGAAATAACTCAGGAATGGATTCCAATCATCGCAATTAGCCAAGTAAGATTAGTCAGCGGCGCCTTGATTTACGAGTTTAATTAGTTCCGTGACCATGCTCGTATCCCAAATTATCGTTCTCCATTGAAATCAATAGAAGCGCAAGCAATTAGTTCCAGGCTCCCAAACCCAACAAAAAATGTTGCATTTAGTTTTTTACTGAAGTAAATAGCACTCTAAAATATTTACTTTAGAAAACTTATATGTAACACTTTGCACATTCTGATTAATTTATTGCGACTTTTTGGTAAGCGCGACTTGGCCACTGGGGGGCTTTATAATACATTCATAAAGAAAACACACAAGATTTTCACAACTACAATAAGCTTGAGGATTGTTAATAGTTTTTTTTTTTTTTTTTTTAAACATCCGATGCTTAAAGGGTAATTGCTACTGCCCATCTATGGCGTTCCCCATTATGTGTTAGCATTAAGCTATTTTTGGGGTTTTTTAGTACACGTAGTTCTCTGATATTTAGTTTGACAGTAAACTTGAAATCAAGAATTTTGCTCTGACGATTTACTCGCTTGTACATGGAAATGATGTCAGGGGAGCAATTACGTCCTTCGTTTTTTTTTTCTGTAAAGAAAGAAAAACATTTTGGCCATTCGTGCTGCCGACTTCAGGCCAGCAAACGTGTGGCCGAGCAAACTCTCAAGCGTAATTCCTTCACTCCTCAAGGGCTCCTGAAACTTTTGATGTCGAGCCAGCCCGGGGCGAGACATTTGTTTGGAATCATATATGATCATTTCAAAGGTAAGAGACCAGCGGAGGGGCGTCCACTACACGGGCGTGGGTGCGTGGCGCAAAAAATGTGAGGATTGCCTGTGTCTGTAGTTTAGGTAGCCTTTCATCACACTTTGATGAGCTCGCAGTACTTTAAAAAAAAAAAAAAGAAATCTGTGGAAAAATTCCTTTCATTGCCTGTTTTCTTTTTTTTCTTTTTCTATCCCCCATCCATGCATCTGAGACTCTTGTGTGGTTGTGTTTGCATTCCGTGCATGATCAAGGTAAGTGTGGGCCAATTTGCACACTTAAGCCAGACAACCGGCAAGCTTCGATTTCATACAAAATGCTTGTTAGCGGGGGGAAAAAAAAAGATGGTCGCTCGCGATTGATAAATAGCAATAAAGCAACATCTTGACTCGTGGAGTTGATTTGGTGAGCAGAGTCCCGGTGCCTCTCTCAAGTCTGCAACGTAATTAGTCATTTATATTTAATCAGGTACTTCTTCTTCCGACCCCCGCCCCCCGCCCCCGCCCCTGCCCCCGCCCCCGCCCCCTCGCTTCCCTCAGTGCTGAGAGAGGCACTTTACGGCACCACGTTCGCAGACTTCCTTTAAACTTGCTCATTCATAATTCACGCCGCGTCGTCAACCAAACAATAATAAAATAATAATGCGATGGCTGATTAAACAGCTAAACCGCCACTTTTTAAATGCACATTCAAATGCACATTTGCATAAACATGCCTGATAAATGACTCTTAAAAAAGGAGGCGACGCCTCGCAGCTCGCCGTCGGTCGCCGTCGACGTCTGACGCTTAATCTAAGCGTAATTAGGGCGGCAGGCTCGGTGAGAAGAGTCGCGTCGCGGCGAGAATGTGGGGCAGTAAGCTTTCACTTGGAATAAATCGCCAGCCTTTATTTGGCGGTGCGGGGGGCCCCGCCCACTTCGCTCATCTGTACTGCTGCTTGAGATGGGAAAAGTCTCGCTTCAGCATTCCTACAAGGCGGGCCTTTCTGAAACTTTACTCATTTGCTTCCACCTTGTTGGCAATTATTTTATTTTATTTTTTTTTTATTTTATTTATTTTTTGTTGGCAATTATGTGGACGGCTGATCTTTTTATTATTATTTTTTTTTTCACTTTGCAGTGAACCCCCAACTATGCAAAGTATACGTTGATTGCTTGCACCTATATTTTGTTTCAGGTATCATTCAGACAGATGTGAGGCAATCACCATTTCACAGCTTTGCAGTTGTTTTTGTTTTTTTTTAAAGATGCTTGCCAAATTGCCAAATTGTCAACCAGCAAGAAGTTGGAGAAGCTTTACGGCAGTGACACGCTGCTGCAATTTTATACATGGCAAGTTTCTCAAAAACAGGATCTGCTGTTGACAAACCACGCAGCGGAGGACTTGCTGCTGATCAAAGCGCTGAACTCCTAAAGTAGGCGTTTGCGCAAAGTCAGGGAACATCCATTCCGAGAGCTTGCACTGGAACTGAGCAGCGACAAACGCTTGCTCCAGCGGAGGCTTTGTTGAGTGATGAAACTTCCCTTGAAGCTTTTGAACAAACTGAAGTCGGTACTGTTGTCGTGAATTGAGCCGAGTTGAGTCCAGTGCACACGTCAACCAGTTCTGTGCTACCACCAGTGGACGTAGTAGTCGCGTGGTTAGTGTAGAAGAAGACAAACCCGCCACGGATAGCGCAAATTGTTTTGGAGCAGTTTGACGGCGATAAAGCGGTTCGAACCGATGGTACGGCGAAACTTGTTGACGGCGGCGATTTGGTCTGTTCATCGTGTTTCTTCTCGATGGGGATGCGACCGATGGGTCCAATTTGTCCACGGGGATTCGACTGACTCCACTTTGCTTCGCGGGGGCGTGGCTTATAACTCCAACCCCGCCTGCGATCCATTTGTGTCCGTTGTTGTTTGAACGAGGTAACCACAAACGCGCTAACAAACAATTCTCATTTCTCTCACCCGTAGCGTCCACGTCTGCGACTCTTTAGCTAATAAGCAGCTGATGACATGACATAACACGTCCCAAACACAATTAACGCGCCTTGGCTGGCGCAGCTGCAAGCACGCGTATGCAAACAAGCAGCGGAGGCCGGCGGGCGGGCGGGCGGGGCGGGGCGGGCGGAGGTCCCAGCAGTAATCAGCGCGAGCAGCCAAGCCGAGTCAGCGAACTGCGAGCGAGTGTCGTAATGGTGAGGGAGTGGTCCGTCTTTATTGAGCCAATATGGGGCTCATAAAGCACACCGAGGGCCTTCCGTTTGCGCACCGACGTGGAAACCTCCCGACATTTATCACTTGCCCGCTCTCCAAGAATCTTATTAGAGAGCGCCGCTCTCCCGTCGCAATCTCTCTGGGCGACTTCAAAACAAAAGCAGGACGTCGCCCCCCCCCCTCCCCCGGGGGGGGGGGGAATAACTTCCAACTTGTCTCACCCCCTTTTAGCTCATCTTCACCCGTTGTATTTTTTGTTTCCTGCATTTCTTCAGACTGTGAATGCTACGGCCACTCCAACCGCTGCAGCTACCTCGAGTTCCTGAAAATCGTCACGTGCGTCAGCTGCAAGCACAACACCAGGGGCCAGAACTGCCAACACTGCAGACTGGGATACTTCCGCAACGCCTCTGCCGAACTGGATGACGAGAGCGTCTGCATCGGTGGGGACCTTGCGCGCGTGCGCGTGCGTGCGCGTCCATTGTGAGCCCGTTTCTCGCAGAGGATACGCGTTTCCGGTCATATAGAGAACGGCGCCGTTTGTATTCAAATGTCAGTTGCTTGAAGCATTTTAAAAGAGCCCACATCCATGCTAAATGTAAAAAAATTATAATAATCGCAAAAAAGCAAGGATTGAGGTGTTGCCCGATGGGAATTCGGGGGTTGTAATTTCGTCTCACCGGGTCGGAGCACAAATGAGACCCCGATAGCAAGCGGGTTCAAAGTCTCCTGGGAAAAGCCAGCAACTAAGCCAGGCCGCCGCTTGTAATCCCGATGTTAATGCACATGACCCACAAACACACATACCAGCCGCATCGCTGCCATATTGCGTCATCTGGATTTGCCACCCAGTTTGTGTCAATATTTCATTTTACAGTAAACAATCCAATTTGGATTTTTAAGCAAGAGATGAACCTGCCAGCTGTCCTCGAGAAACGAGTCGACACTTGTGATCAAAATGGCAAATTATCGGCGAGCGACTCATCAGTCGGCCTCGGTGAAAATGTGGAACGTATTTATGTCATAACGCTAATCCAAAGACTAATGAGGATAGCTCAGCGAGGATTTTGCGTTTCAATAAAACCAAAAAGCACTTTGACAGATGGCCATATGAGACGCTTTATTTTTCGACAATTACAGCTCCTGCCTCGGCGTTTAGTTACTCCAAACTCTTTGGAATCATCGCAAATGATGGAAGGATAGTTTTAAAATATGAATTTCATTTGTTCAAATCATCTTTCCTCATTGAATTGAATGGAAGTGTCATTAATCTGCTCCAACATTCCAAAAACAAAAAAACACAACCATGTTTTTCTAATTAAACAAAAAGCACTGTATAAAATTGAACATTGTTCAAACAAAAAGCAAAACGAATGTAAAGAATTAAACAGTTTTTTAGTCAATGTTTTAACAATTGTTCACAATCTGCCAAACTGTTTTTGTTGTTAAACGAGTTGAGCACATTGCTACCTTACAGCGCACACGTTTACGAATTTTGCTCATGCATCCAAACAAAAATAAATCCCTAAAATAAATCTGTATAAATGTATCTTGAAAAACTCTCAAGTTGGGTCACTCTTATCTCAAGGCACCACTGCATTCCTCAGCTAAGTTTACTCCAGATCTCCCCAAATAAGACGCTTGTGCTTATTTATTTGCAATTCTCAATTGAAGTTTACTGTAAAACTGACAAATGAGACGACGACAACAACAAAACATTGCATAATTAAACACAAAAAACTTCAACCAAACTATACCACTACATCTAAAAGACGTCAGCTAGCTTAATGCTAAAATATAATGACAAACACTATAAGACACGCTAACAGAAATTAGCATAAATGTTGCGCAGTATGTAAAGCTTCAAATAACACAAGCACACATTTGGACTGCTCTGTTGAAACAACAACTATTACTGGAGTTTAGTTGGGGACCTTCTCTACACCTCTTCTTTGGTCTCCCAGTTGTAATCGGGAGCACCTGAGGACAAGCCTCGACTTAGACGGCAACGCGGTGTCCAGATTGCTCGTGGTGATACAGAACAATGACTTTGTGTGAAAAGGGCACGCATGCTTCGACACAAAGTCAACCTGCCTGGAATACAAATCAACACGCGCGCCCGCAAGCCCCAACATTAACAAACGTCTTCTGGCTCGCTTTTTTGCCCCCGTCAGAGTGCAACTGCAACCAGATGGGTTCCGTCCACGACCGTTGCAACGGCACGGGCTTCTGCCAGTGCAAAGACGGCGCCACCGGGGCCAAGTGCGACGAGTGTCTGCCGGGCTACTACTGGAAACAAGGCTGTTATCGTAAGTGGCACACACAAAAAGATGGCGATATGTATTATGGCCGAAGGTATTTAAAAATAATATATACATTTTATTTTTTTTTAATGAATAAAGACAAAAATGGGGACAGGGTCCAAGCCCTGTCACAAATAGCAAAAATGTGCGAGTAATCGACTCTTCCTATAAAAAGGTTTAAAATTGTCTATACAAATGTCTTAAGATGGCGCCAAAGCACTTTCTATAAGACAAGGTTATGTCCTGACTAAATGAAACTCTTACCCTCAGTTCAACGCACTTGCTTGGTACTCAATATTTTGGGCCTTTGTATGTTTCAGACTCTGTATTTATTTAAGTACAGCCTCACTTATAAAAAAAAAAAAAAAACTGAACCCCACATGAGCAAGCAAAAAATGTAATCTTCAAAACTAGGGAGCAGTCCAGTAGATTTAAGAGTATTTAGGTAACTTTTAGGAAATTTTTGAGGACATCCAGATCCTCAAATTTTTGTTAGAATTTTCAATTTTCAAAGATGTCTATAGACTAAAATAATTAAAATAAAAAATAAATAAACTCCTATATTTTTCAAATCTTTAAAAAATGTTAAATAAAGTAATGTTTACCAAAAAAAAGATGAGTTGGACTTTCATTTTTTTTTTAAATTAATAAGTATTTATTTTTACACCAATATTTTCCCTTTTAATGAAATATAAAATCAGCTCCAAATATTGGTTATCGGCCTCCTTGAATACTAATAATCGGTATTGGCTCTGGAAAAAAAAAAACATTGGTCTATCTCTAATCCATTGGCGCCAAGACCACCGAGTCATTTAATTTGGAACAACTTTAATGGTCGACATTTATGGTACGTTCGCTAGCACAACAAAGCAAGCATGTGGTTTGCTCCAAAACAATTTGCTGAGTTGTTTACTTTTGTCTTTAAGTTGGGGAACAAAGCCTCTATGACAAAAAGATATTTACGGGGCGCTGGCAGGGATGCTTTTTGTGTGCAAAATGTCAGCCCTGTTGCTGTTGCATCCTTCCGGGACCTTTGAGCCCCCCCTTGCAAAAGGCCCCGGCGAGTGCGCCGCGACGCGTATGCTTTTGTCCAGCCCCGAGGGGAATAGATCATGTAGCTCATTAGCCGCGTCAGCTGCTACCTCAATTGATGCCGCTGTCGCACCTTAACCCCATTACGGAAAAGCGAGCGTTCAAATAGCTCCGCCTCCCCGAGTGCTCGTGACACCTCCGCCCCCCCCGAATGCACTCGTTTTGCACGTTGCTGTGTGCCATGAGCAGATGTGGCGAGTGAAAAAAAGAAAATAGTGAAGGTAGAAGTACAGTTTCCTTCTTTTTAACTTAAGATGGCGCTCGTACTGAGAAAGAAGCATAAAAATAGGAAAATGACGGCAACTGTTTTCATTGGCTGGCGACGACATGCTGGTGGAAAAAGGGCCGGGGGAAAGAAAAGAAAAATGTGTTCTGGGGGGAAACAAACGCACGCAGGTGTTGCCTGTTGTTGTCCCTGAGGCAAAGGCAGGGGGATTCATCTTCATTTGCTGGCTTTTTTTTTTTTTTACCAGCCCCCCCGCACCCCCCATCTTTGTTCTCGTTGTCCTGAATTCTTACGGTTATATTTGCAAGCGACGCTCTTTTGCTCCTTTCCCCCAAACCCCAAACATTTTCTTGCCGATAAATATGCTCCACGTGCTTCTGATGGCTGTCTATAAATATTAGTAAAAGCACATTTATGGATTCTCAGTTGTAGAAATATAGATGTTGAAGCAAGGAATGAAATGAAGTTTTTAGATATTATTATTATTATTATTATTATTTTTTTTTTTTTAAGAGCTCAGTATTGTTCATTCGGAAATGTCATCATCATTGCTCTTTTTTTTTTTTTTTTTTTTTAATATATATATATATATATATATATATATATATTATTTTTTTTTTTTTGTGTGTGTGGGTGAGTATGTGTATGTGCGTGCGTGCGTGCGTGCGTGCGTGCGTGCGTGCGTGCGTGTGTGTATTTGTTAGCTCACCAGAAAACCTATTAGAAAAAAAATCTCATACCGTTCACCTAAACCGAACACCAGGAGACCCGAGGGGACCAAAGAAAACCAAGGAAGGTGAAATCCAGCACCGACCAGACACCCCCCACCAGAACTCCTCCCCAGCCCAAGAAACATCCAGACCCCAACAAATCCAAAAAACATAAAATCAGGGAGGCCTCAAGAGACCAAAGGATTAGATATTATTATTGATACACATTTCACATGGAAAGCGTATATAGAACATGTCAAATCGAAGGTATCCCAAACCGTAGCCGTTAAAGAATCATGGACCAAGAATGCTTTGTTATTGTTGTATAATTCATTGATTGTTCCCCTTGAAGTGTGGGGGTGCGCCTGCAAAACTTATACTGAACTCTTTTACGGCGCTATTCGTTTCTGGATGTGGATACAGAGACCACACAAATGCAATATCTATACAACGAAAAACTTCAAATAATGTATAAGCCCATCACGAAATGTTACCAACTAACATGCAAAGTAAAGTACAAAGTAAGAGGAGCCGATATTTTTTTCCAAAGCTAAATAGTCAAACAGCCAACAGCAGAGGTTCTGCAGAGGACAAAATGGCAGAGACGAGTCTGTTTACATTTTGGCCTTTTCCCCTTTTGAGGACGCAAAAACGGGAAGCCCATTTCCAGCGGATGGTAAACGGTCGTAAAATGAAGACGACGGCGTTGCAAATGCTGCACTTTCATGTTCGTAGCGAGGCTGCATGCTTTCAATGAGCATTAAAATGGACACAACTTGGGCCCAACCCATAAGATTTTTTTTTTTTTAGGATGAAACAGATTCTGGTATTTGGCTAAATACAATTCTGCCCAAAAATGTTTTTTTTTTGCAAATCTTAAAAGAGCGAATAAAAATCATCATCTCTTCGTCTCACTCGACGGCTCTTCCCCCAGCTAACGTTTGCGACGAGGAGATGCTCCTGTGCCAGAACGGCGGGACGTGCCACCAGAACCAGAAGTGCGCCTGCGCCGCCGACTTCAAGGGGCTGCTGTGCCAACAGCCGCGCTGCGAGGCGGGCAAGGACTGCAACGGCGCCGCCGCGTGGCCGCCCTCCGCCGCCGCCCTGCTGCTCTGCACTCTGCTGGCCCACCTGCTGGCCCCGCCCCCCCACTGAACCGCCCCACGCACGCACGCACGCACGCACAACACCGGCGAGTGTCCGTACGCGACTCTGGGAACGTTTGACGTATTTGGCTTTGGGTGCGAGTTCAGGGTGAACCTAAAATGCACACGAACCTGTAGGAACATTTCACTTTTATTGTTTGTCATTCTACAATAATACTCCCCAAAATAAAACAATAAAATTCCAAATACAGTCTTACTACTACTGGTTGACGACAGTTAATTGCTCTTTGGGGGGCCCCCAAGTGGTCGCATGTGTTTCGTCAGCCTATCGCGTGGATCAGCTCAGGTCAAAGTTCACCTATAAAAAGGTTCAAGTGCGTTTTGAGTTCACCCTGAAATGTCAGCCCAAAGCTAAATATCCCCAACCTTTTTGTGAGTTGTGCGTACACATGAGTGTGCGAGTGCAGCACTCACCAAATGTCACACGCACACACACACACACACACACACAAGGACACACAAACCCACTAACACACCTCACAGGATTGATGGAGTGTGTGCTCAGGTGCCAGATGGACAAAAATATGACAAATAAAAACGTGAACGTGAAAGACACGCAGGCTAAAAAAAAAAAAAAAAAAAAAAAAAAAGAATGATATATATATATATATATATTATGTATAATCATACCAACCACTGTTCCCTTTATTCCTGAACAGGAGCAATGTGCATCAAACCAAAAAAATAAAAATATAGCAGAATCACCTAAATCACCACTGATTCACTTGAAAATGGAATGGCTGTCAACACGATGACATTTTTTTGGTGTCTGTTTTGGGGGGCTCTGCAGCCCCCCCCCCCCTCCCCCCGACGAGGCAAGGCCCACACGCTCCAGAACAACCACGTTTTATTTGTCCCAAGAAAAAAACTGACTTGTACACTTTCTGCTGCATTTTCTGTTCCAACCATATCTTAAGTCCGTGTATCTAATGTGCCCACTTAACAGTTTGCTGAGATTCTACATATATTATATGATATCATAGCCAACGGGTTACGGCAGATAGATTTAGTCACAGTATTACGGTTGCTATGGGAATGAGTGGCTGCCGCCGCCGCCGCCACACTTTAGCCAGTTTTAATCTTCACACAGTATACGGGCAAGAAGTGTCAACCGGAGCGAGAATGAATAATATATAGCATTATTTGAATATTTTTTGTAGAAATTATTTTTCCTTTCAGGTTACAATAAATTATGGAGGAAAAAACAAACAAGAAGTGATGTTTGCAACGAGCGACGTCCACGTCTTGCAGTAAATGACTTATTTGCCTTCTTTCTTTCTTTCTTTCTTCTTTTCCCATAACATTGACACACGCCTATTTTAAAAGAACATTCTGCTTGTCTGACAATCACAACAACAAGAAAAAACGCAAAATGCACGTTTGGGTGAAGGGCATCGTTTCATTTGCTGACGCCCACGTCACTCACCAGGCCCGGCCCCGCCTCTTAATGCCATACACGCTCACAAGTCACAGATACAACAGTAAAACCGTGCCCGTTATTGTAGTCAACGACGTCAAATCAATTTTATCCGAATACTCAATTATTCTATGACTGCTTGACTGCCTGATTGTAAGAATTTAAGACTTTTCCATTTTCTTTTCATGCTTATTTTGCCTGTTTTTTTGTTGTTCTTGACACGACGAGAGTGTGCAAACATTTGGGTCTGCTCACAAAGTGGAAGATTATCGTTATTTTAAGTTTTTACATGTAAACAAAAATGCGGTCTGTTTTTTTGTTGTTTTTGACTCAACTTCTCTTCTTGGAGACGTTAAAAAGCAAACATTTCGGTGGGGAGACTCGACCGATACGTCAGAAGCTGAGAAAGTAATTTATGAATCGATTTTTGAATATCAAATAACATTCCGGAGGGGCTTAACGCCCCGCCGGTGTAGCGCCATCCTTAGTTGTCATGAAGGTGAAAATATAACATGCGCTCTTTTTCTCCCCCCTTGACGTCTAGTTGAGTAAATAATCCAAATGTGGCTTAATTGGTAATCAAACAGAAGGCTTTAACGCCTCAAACAAAGCGCATACAATCCATTAATACATTGTTAAACGGGACACGAGTGAGGCGTCGGGTGAATTAATTGAAAGTGTCAAACGACGCGGCGCCTCGAGACAAAAGCTGTGACTAATAGTCGAGCGACGGTTTGTCGGCACAATGAAATGAATAATCAGATCGTGAAATCAAGCTCCCAAATTCCATTTGCGATGCCGACGAGCGATTAACGCTGGAACTTGATTGGCGGCAGGGGATTACTTGGGCCTCCGCAGTAAGTAGTAAGGAACGCCACGAACCTGCTTCATGGACATCATTTCCACAACCACAGGCGGGATCTCAAGGATTTCTCCAACTTCATCCAAGTCAAGTATGGCTCCTCCATGTGCAGTTTGAAGTACAGCGAACGGTTCTTTGTCGGGGATATGTTGCGCAATTGGTGAAATCTGCAATATAAGCAATATGTAAACATCTTTTTTTAATAGGGTTTAATACGGTTTTACTTCTTCCACAGGCCTTAAAAAGGTTTCAACAAACATAAACAATAATATTCATAAAAAAGGTCAAATGTGTTAGAAATACAGTACCTCTTGTGACTGGCTCCCTCTAGTGGTAGGCCAAAGAATCACTATCCAACTGAAGCTCAGTTGTACGGAGCAGTTGCAAGCGCAATACATTTGCTTTTATTTTTTTACAAACTCTATTTTTTATTTATTTAGGTACCATTTTTATGTAACCTGTCAAATGTATTTTTAATTGAATCATTATTTCAATAGTTTTATTATTTTGCCAAGCAAGAAAAACTACCTGAAAAAAGTGCAGTCACAAAGCACGTGTGTACTTTATTTCCCACCGATAACTTCATATTTTCATTCCCACTATTTATACCCGTTACTGTTTTTAGGTGATGCAAAGTGAATCAGTACTTTGAGAAGCACTCGAGTAAATTAAGTACATTCTTATTCTTATCAAGTACCTCAGTAACGTCTCCAACAGGAGCAGGTGGGCGGTTTTTGTCCAATATTTGGCAGTGGTTTGCTTCCGGGTTGCAACAAGTCCAAATGAAGCTACTGGGTTAGCAAGATCGTTAACAAACTAGCTTTGCATGCTGCGTAAACAGCGACAAAACAAAGTTCGGGCGGAATTTCAGAACACAAACATGTCCAATCGCAAAAAAAATAATAATAATATTGGACCCTGACCCGCACCAAAAAATATCATAAGACAAATCATCCCATATAGAAAGTTTGCGCCTCATTTCATTTGGTTCAAAGCTGCTCCTCCCACAACAAGCCAGCCAGCAGGTGACAGGAAGCCATTTTGTCTATTTCCAGGTCACGCATACGGTTGTGAGCCAAAATGGCTTCAGGTTCACACAATTCAATTCACTCTAAATGGACAATACATGTTGTATTGTATATGTCTATTTAATAGGTGCGCCTCAAATATATAGGCCAAATTGTTAGCAGTCACATAATTACATCATTTTTTTAACATGTTTGCTCTTTGTTGTATTTGCCATTTGAAGATACGCCAAATTCTGACATAGACGCCAGCAAGATGCAAATACTTCTGAAGCAAGATGTTTGCTTTTTCTACAGTGCAAAAAAAAACCCACACCAACCGCCACAGAAGCCACAGGCAGGTGTCAACACGTTACAGGCAAATCGGAGGCGTCGCCTGCGTAAAAACGACTGACGCAAGCCGCACCCATACACCCACATGTATGAATATTTCATGGCAGGCTGAGCTGATGCTGCAGTGCCGTGAAAAAATCAGATGCAAATTCCACCAGTTGGCGTCAAAAGTTCGCCAACATCCAATCAGTGCGCGGGCGCCTGTGCTGTTTTGCGAGCCGCTCTTCTCCAGTTGAGTTGGAGGCAGGACTGGAAAATTTTGCGGTAAATTTCCACACGGGGTCAAGATGGGGAGAGCTCTGGAAATAACGCTAGTCACTCACCTTGATGAAACGTCTCCAACGGGCCTTTTAGCCTGAGGCCAAGCTGAAGGACTTGGCAAAGACCCCCGATGGTGTTGCCGCACATCAAGAGCTACCAGACGGGAGGTGGGGGGCCCTCAGCAGATGTTTCCTGAGGAGCGAGTTCAAATCTATGAGGTACGGTGCGCATACAGTACACACAATAAGTTAGGTCGTTCGTTAAGGTCACGCGAAAATGGCTAAATCGGATCAATCTTTATGGGTTGCGGTGGCAAGTCCAAACATCTGCACTGCAATATACAGTAGCAGTTCACAAATCTTTTTTTTTTTTTATATAAAATCCATCGTACTCACCACAGATGCTTATTATTATGCTTATTTACAAAACCCATCTTCTGTTGCCAACTCCCTGAAAAATAAATAAGGTCGCATCGACAAGGACGGCCGACCTGATTGCCTTCAACATTGCGTGATTTTTTTAAATGGAATTCACTACCACCTCAACTCAGAAACAGACTCTTTTACGCAATTTAAATCACAACTCCAAACACACCTGTTTAAAACTGTATACCCAACTTATATGTTAAACTTCTGCTCTTCTACTTTACCCCATTTTTATTTTATTTCTTCCTCTCCCAACTTACTGTACGGTGTCCTTGAGTGTTAAGAAAGGCGCCTTTAAATATAATGCATTATTATTATTATTTATTTACTTTGTAATCCACTTGTTTAAGCAAAGGGAATGTGCCTTAAATTGCACTCAGATGTATTTTTCATTACAAAAATAAATAAATAGAACTTTGCCTTCATTTATAATTTTTTTTTTTTAAACACTAGCTTAAAAAACAAACAAAAAAACATTCAAAATGTCCAATATGGGCATTTGGATTTTAGGAACACAACTCCAAGTGCAATATAACATAAGGCAGGATACCTTGTTATTTTATACATGGACCATGTATAAAATAATGATGTATCTTGCCTTATATTGCACTTAAAGTTGTGTTCCTAAATCCGACAAAGTTCTATTTATCTGATTTCATTAGATTGGGGGGGGGGGGGGGGGGGTTTATCTGTGACTTTTGTGATCCGTTGCATCACTAGTTGTTTGGGTCCAAAAACTATGAGGTGGTCAACAACAAAAAGAATTGCAGTATGTCCTAGATTAGATTAGACGGAGACCTTCAAAGTTAATTCAACATCTGAAGTTACACAAAGAACAGTACGTAAGGTAATGTCAGTTGTTTATCGGCTAATCATTGTTACTAGCTGCGTCGTTAATGAGACTGTAAACTCACTGGTAACACATTGCAAACACGGCAATCTGTTGCACCGCTCTGGGTTCACTCTCCGAGTCCCTGACTCCTACTTTGATGCTCACCTCAAATAATATAATTTACGATGTTTGTTAAAATGACTCGAAAGGACTTGAAACTCAAAGTGCAGGACTTGTGAATCGCTTGAGACTTGTCAGTCTTGCCTCGGGACTTGACGGCAAAGACTTGAGACTTACTTATGACTTGCAAAGCAATGACTTACTCCCATCTCTGCTTTCTGCCGCTGCCGGTCGCACATGACGCTCTTCTGCCATGTACTTCCGCAAGCAACTTTAGGTCGACCAATAAAATGAGCGGATTCTGTATCGTCATACTCGGATTGAATGTGCTGTCAGCTCATTGGTCACAGAGCAAGAGGTCCTTGGAACGTTACCGTAAATTGTCACATAAAGGGCACTGTTGTTCATTAATCCCATTGACATTTTAGGGACTATTTTTTACTTTCACGGTATTACGGGACAAAGTGCATCCCTTGACAAGTCAATACGAACGCGCACTTATAGTTCTAAATACGGGACGATTCAGCAATTCAAGGGACGGTTGACAACCCTAGGTATAGTCAAAGCTAGGTAAGATAGTTATGTGGGCATCGTCAAAGCTAGCTAACCTAACTGTTTGCTAAAGTCAAAGCTAGGCTGTGTTTGGTATAGGCAAATTTGGCTAAGCACACTGTGTTGGGTAGCTAGCTAGCTAACTATGTTATAGTCAAAGTTAGCTGCTCTGGACGTGGCAAATAAATCCGTTACCGGGTTGAAAACAAGCCAGCTACCACCCAGTTAGAACCTATCATCACAATGTCCACTTTAATTTGAAAAGCCCATCTTGAAAATGACTTTTTAGTCATTTCTAACATTCGTCCTCTTCTGTTCAGTCACCTGTATTGCAGTGACACTAAATTAGCTCTGATTAACCAATCAGAGGACTAATAATAATCTGTAATGTAATCTGTCTTTGTTCAGATCGATTAAAACATTAATATTTCTACAGTGTGTATGGGTGTCTGACGCCAGCGCTCATGATTCTGGTGGCACTGGGTAGATTTAATTTACCTGGCAACACTTAGAAGCTGAAATCTGATTGGACAATTAAAACAATTAACCCAGAAACAAATGAAAGCTGCATAGCCAAGACAAGGTTAGTCCGTGACAGGATTGAAAATGAGATCTTGACATGAAAAGTCAACATAATCCTTTTTTTCCCCTTATTTTCTTTCAAAGGCGGCAGAAGTGGGACGGTTAACTGCAGTGGCCATATTTGGACGCGCCCTTGGGACAGGGGGGGGGGGGCCCTTATTGTCATCCTCATTAGGACGATGCGATAGGCGTGGAACATGGCCGGTGACAAATGGTGTCACTCGTGTCAGAAGTTAGTTGGCTGTAGGATAAAAAGTGAAAACATAAAATTAAGGCAACATGAAGGTCAACAAAAAGTGGCACAAGGAATATTTTATTCCCCTCAAAAAGAAGAATGTTGCCAAGGGAAAGGAAGTCGGCTTTATCAACAAAGAGCTCACCAGATTTAAGGACTGCAGAGTAAACATACTTGCTGTCGACGTCACGTGAAAAGCGGCTGAGATTTGGTTTTGTTCCTCACGCGTCTCAGCCTGAACATGAAGAAAGCGTCTGAAACAAACAAGACGCCGCCTTCTCTTCGGGGAAGGCCAACAAAGAGCCGCAATACTGTATCCCGGGTAACGCCTGGCATGACAGTAGTTTGACTGGTGGCGCAGAAACTTCAGCAAGATCATTTTCCTTGACGTTACCCCGTGAAAATAACGGCCATCTTCCAAGTTGCGGTACAGTCCCCAAGTCGAGCTCAATGAGTAAAGACCTCCACGGGAGTTCTCCAACTACCCAAGACTTTAGATGCGCAAAAGTCTTACAGGGTTAAAAGGGGGGGGGGGGGGGGGGGGGAGAAAAACACAGCAGGCGGGCATTTAAAATTTCTGATTGATTGGAGAACTTTTGAACATTGCTAAAGAGCCACGAGGGGCACGTATACATAATACGCCTCATTTAAGATGTCTGGGACTAACGAGATCTGTCAAATGCGCTTGAGATGGAGTCAGTCAGTTCAAATTCAGTATAGTGAACGCTTGCTTATTCTTACTTTGCATTTCAGAACAACCGCCACAGGTAAAAATCCACAATCTCGAGAGACCACACACTTGAAACACTCATTAAAACACACTTAAACGTGTTAAAATGCTCAACAATATCATGTAATTGGTCAAATAAACATGTTAGCTGCTCGGCTTACAGAAATTAGCATATTGTAGATGTTATGGTAATTATAAAACATTCAAACAACTGCTGCTACACGCGAAGCCGCAACGCATACAAGCAGTGCGTTCCAAAAAAAAAAGTAGAATTAAACTTGGTTGGTATATTTAACATTGTTCAACCAATGTAAATGAGTGAGTCAAATGAAAATCCGCTAGATTAATGCTAACAATTAGGCAGGCTAATGAATTTAGCATGACGTTCATTTTAAGCCTTCAAACAACTGCTAACGGCGCATAAAACAAGATTCGCAGGCATTCTTGGTGTATATGTGGACAAAACGTAAACACACTTTTAAATTACAAACACGTTTTAACACAATATATTGTAAGACTAATGGATGTCACGAAAATATTGATCAACGTATCAGTGTACTGATAACCGCTATTGTATGTGTTTGCAGTCAAGAAATCTCTTCACTTCATTTATCATCCCACTATATATATATATATCAATAATCATGGCCAAAGATGTAATTTATTAAATAAACCCACAAGTCGTTGCTTTTCTTTGAGGTAAAAACAGGACTGAAGAGGGTTTCTCATTAGAGAAACAAAAACTGTTAGGTTTTGCTGAAATACTTCCTGTTTTCACTCTTCTTCTTTCAAATTTACAGTGTCAAACAGAACAGTGTGCCCTCTAACGGCTGAGAGTGGAATTGCACCCAAAACAAACGGGAGGCAGAACAAAAATAGTGATCAACTGTAAAAACAAAATCTGCGAAATAGCAGCAGTACGATCCCGGAACCCACCATTGTGGGGGTTTGCCCTACTCATATTTTTAGTATTCTAATAAATATTCCTGCTTCATCCACTCAACCATGCCGCCGTACTGGACGGAGTGCGTGCTGCATGATTTTTTGGCTCGCGCGCGCGCGCGTGCAGCGGAAATGGAGGAGAACAGGGTTACTTGTGTAACATGAGCGCCTCGCCAGCGGGCCGCCTCCTGGGCGCCGAAGAGCGCCATCTGCAAGCAAGTCTGCTTCGCCGTTTGTCACGAGGGCATGTTGGAGCAGACTTCGGCTCCGTCTTTAGCAGGATGCTAAATTATTAGCATATGCCATTTTTGTACGGTAAAGAATTCAAGTGTTGTTGTCACAGTTTGTTTGCTTCAATTACAATTGTCATTGTGCCGAACCTTCTGATGTACGCGCCTTGGCCACCCGGGGGCAGTATAATACACACGTACGGCTGTACAGCTGCCCCCAAAAAAAGAAGAAGAAAAAAAGCCGACAACATAGGAAACACAAGGCGTCTGTAAACTTTTGACCGGTGGACATTTTCGCATTTCGCAACTATCCATCTTTTAGCCCCTCATTCCATCGAGAAAACTCTCGGTTCTAATCCCAGACAAAAAGCATGCTTTCCAAAATGTTCTCACACAGCTCATTAAAAGCGCCGCCAGCATTTGTTGTATTCCCACTCGCCGGAGGTCGAACCTGAGCTAGCGGGATTTAGAGCTAAAAATACGCTCGCTAAACATTTCGTCAAGTTGATGAGGGGAAATGACTTTTGGGGGATTTCACATCGGCATCCCTAAATAACCTGTAATAAGTCATGTTCGACAAGATTACTTCTACAAAGCTATTTTCTGATGATATTTTTACCTTTTTTTACTCAAGTATGGCTGCCAGGTACTTCCTCTCCTCATAGGAATGTCTTCAATGTTTTTGCGATACCTGTGCACACCTGAACCCAACACGTTTCCATTTTCCGCCACGACGCGCTCCCAGTCTGAAGGCTATTTGGTCAATGCGGTGGTTGACTTGTTTATCAGGAAAACATTTATATTTATCAGGGGATTTTGATTCTTTAGCGGCGCCAGTGCAATAATCCCACAAATGGGATCCGAGGCCTGATACAAAATTGATGAGGGGCGAGCTGGTTGCTTCTTTTTTTTTTATCCCATGAATATGATCACAGGAAGATAGTGGTGCAGCGTGAGACAATTACCAAACGGAGCAAACGTATCCAGCCGACCATGTGACCTTTTGCACAAGGACAACAGTCTGAAAATGATTTTAATAATATTATTATTATTCTATTATGTTCAAGGAAGACTTTTCAAAAGAAGATCGAAACAATAATAATATCCCGTACCAACCGGTCCAATCGAGAAAATAAATAAAAGCTACTTTCGCGTCACGTCCATTTGTTAGTAAACTGAGCCGAGATCATGTTTATTCCAGCATTCAGAAGAAACTTTTTGCGACATTTTTTTGTTTGGTGTCCCGTGGCACGTCCAATTGTGATCAGAACTGCTTCCACACTCCCACTTATGTAGTCAAAGTACGCCCTCTAGTGGGCTGTGTTGGGCACGTTATGTACAGTCAAAGTACGCCCTCTAGTGGGCTGTGTTGGGCCCGACATTAATAGTGTCAATTTCCTGCTAATCTTTCTGAACAAGTCAATCATCTCAACACTTTCAAAGTTATTGTAAAAGGTTACAACTTTAATCAACATTAAATAAAGTTGAATATCTGGAAAGCTCGCACGTTGGTAATTCCACTATGTCCTTTGCTGACATTTTCATTCATCTTGGAAATTATTTCTTCAAAATAAATAGATGTACTTTTTTTCCAGGGGAAATGAAAAATTCTCTTATAAACAAAAACACAAATTTATTTTCATTTTAAAATGCAAAACCTTTTTCACTTAATCAGGTTTCTTATTCTTCAGAAAGACAGTTTGTGTTTTAAGGCTTTATTTTAAAAAAAAATTGAACTTTTCCCCTCAATTTTGTGACTTTCCAGAATAAAAGAAAAATACTGTTTGTCTTAAACTCTCAGCATTTTTGTTTTTACAAGAAATATGAATTGTACTTTTATTTTTATATGAAAAAAAATCAGCCTTGTGAATTTTTCCTGGTAAGACTAAAACATTGCTTTTGGAAAGATCACCCCCCCCCCCCCCCAACAAATAATCTTCACTTCCAATTTACTCTTGTGTTTTCTCCGAAAAAGTCCCAACTCATGCCTGCAACTTAATTTTAATTTCTATATTTTCCTATACTTGCTCTTCCGTCTATTCCAGCTGTGCATCGCTCCTTTATTTGGTTTCCTGGAGCCGAGATGCTTCGAGTAGCAGAAGAAGTGGGTCAGAATCATCCTTTGAGTGGACCGACGACGTTGCCTGCAGGCGCTGCACGTTTGTTTGTTTATTTAACAGCTATTTTTACACGGGTTGGCCATCTTTGGAAAATGTGCACGGTCAAGTCATTTACATTTTTTTTTATACCTCGTTTTTGCTTTCCATAGGCAAACGTTGCGTTCGGGTTCTCCATCGTTAATGTTGGCGACAATTTTGTGCAATAAAAGATGAGGCCTCTCATTTGAACGTGACACCGGAAGCAAAACTTTGTACGTAAACACGTTTATTCAGCCTGATATAGAATACACATGGAAAAAAATAGTCATAATTCTACTTCCCTTTTTGATTCTTATAACACTTTGATCGCCGGTGATCCAAGGAATTCCACATCATCAAGTGCTACGACCAACCGTGTTTAGGTATTAATATTTTTCCCTTCTTTCAAAAATGATGAGTTAAAAAAAAAAAAAAAAGGAAAAGTACACGCTGTTTAAAAAGACACGGAATGTCGCATCGGAAATGTAAAAAATAAAAATAAATGTGAACAAGAAAAATGATCATTACAACAACATATTTATATATATATATGTAGAAAAGGAAAAAAAAAGTCCCAGAATTGTGTTTTTCCGGACTGCTACAACGCGAATGAGGCATAAAAAGCAAACAAAAACACCTTGGTCCAAAAAAATGACCTGCTTTTCTGTAAACGTGAATTTACACACAAACAAACGTTTCATTAGGATTGCAAAAGAAAAAAAAAAACCTCCAGAAATTGTTAACTTTACAATGAAATAAATTGGGAATGACATGGAATTTACAGCAGTAAACTTAACAAAAAGAAACTCCAAAAAAAATGAATGAAATACAGAATTGAGGTGTATCTCAATAAATAAAAAACAAAAAAAACCATTTTCAGCAGCTCAATTGAAAAAAGTGAAACTTTTAAATTAGATGTTCATTAAACACACACAAAATACTTTTTCAGAAGGCAAAATCTGAACTCACTTCAATGTTAAAAATCAATGTGACTGTTTTCTCCTCAACTTCGGGTTCCTCGCGCTGCGGGAGGCGTGCGGCGTTTTGTCGCCTCAAGATTCAAAGTCTGCCGATTCATTTCGTCAGCTTGTCATTTTATTTAGTGCGTCGCTCGTAGCGCTACGATTTTTGACAAAGAGGGAGATTATGTAATTTTTCTCTTTTTTTTTTCTTTTTTTTTTTTTAAGAGTATGAAATTGATGTTAGTGCACAAGGATAGATGGCAGTAAGAGATAATAGCAACTTGAACAATGTTGGGTTTGTTTGTTTTTCTTGAAAAGTTATGATTTTAGAGATATGATGATTCCACCCTGCAGCAATGTTAGGTTATATAGAAATGTCTTGCAAAATGATGTATGCTATAATGAAGACATTTCTTTTAAAAAAAATTAAAAACAACTTTTCAATTGAGCTACTGTAATAAACATTTTTTTGTACATGTCTATTTCATTTCTTGTGTTAGAATTTAACTAAGAAAAAAAAACATTCAAAAAAGGGTGCTAATAAGAATTTAAAAAAAAAAGATTTCTTCCTCCCATGACTGTTTGTATACGTCATAATGTGCAAAAACGGCCATTAATATTTCCATTCATTCCCGTGGAACGTTTTCAATAAGTGATGATGATGATTATGATGATGATATGAAAGTCATTTCTTGAAATAGCCGATGTGTCGCCCGGGTGATGCGTGTCGAAAGCGCACGACGACAGGGCGGTCCCGTGTTCACGACGCCCAGTTTCAAAGAATAATGGGAGTTCACGGGCAGACTTAAACCCTACAGAGCATGCGTTTTGCCTGCTCGAGTGACGAATAATCCCTACAAACAAACCAACGTGAAAAAGCGTTACAGTGCAGGGGGCCCCTCGCTTTACGGCAATTTGGTTTTTTTTTTTTTTTATTTACCGCCATTTCTTCATCCCAGTAAAAGGACGATTGGGGAAAAAAAGATTCTCATTTGCAGTTCCGACCGCCAACATGAAATGTGTTCCGCTTCTCCGCTGGG
Source organism: Leptonotus elevatus (assembly GCF_054856555.1). Classification (NCBI taxonomy): domain Eukaryota; kingdom Metazoa; phylum Chordata; class Actinopteri; order Syngnathiformes; family Syngnathidae; genus Leptonotus; species Leptonotus elevatus. The sequence continues at coordinate 1,486,187 of NC_141253.1, forward strand.
GTTGCAGTCATCGGTATTCTGTTCTAAATTTAGAGGTGCGTGTTGGAATGCGTTTTAGGCGTGGAAGGGACAAAAAAAACTGTTTTTATAAGTATCACCAATTTCAGATGGAACAGATGCCTTGCAATTGATTTATTCAAACGAGCAATGCAACAATTAATCAACAATTCATCGAGTATGTAATTAATTGCTTTTGTTAACAAGTCAATCGTTATCTTCTTTTTTTTATTACAAAAAATTAATTTAATAAAACTTGTCCACGCGCTTGGCATTTCAGATTCTCAACAGTAAATCATCTCAAATGTTTGTAGTCCTCCATGAGAGCAAAATTATTTTTATGTTGAAGCAAAAAAAACTTTTCTTTTACTTTGGAAAGCAATGATGAAGATTTGCTGCTTTTTTCACCAAACCACGAACTGAATCATAATTGACTTTTGTTTCTACATTTTATGCACTGTCAATGTTTTATTTTTATAAATGAATCATTATGCAAGCTTTTTTTCTTTTTTAGAGATTCATGCATTAATCGAGAAAATCAACAGATTAATTGATTAAGTATCGGTTGCATTTCCAGGTATCGAGTACTCATGGAGGCTGCTCATACCAATCCATCAATACTTAGGGCAAAATAAATAAATACAAATCTGATATCGAGTACGTGCTTCTTGCCAGTCGTTGGTGTTATACGACGACGGTTTGACACATTGGCAAAATTTCGTCTGCTTAACTCATTCACTGCCATTGACGGCTATAGACGTCAAAAATTCATTTGAACCATTAGTTTAACATTTTTTCCCACTTTTGTTAACAAGAGTATGAAAACCCAGATTGTTTTTATTGTATTAGAACAGATATACAATTTGTGATTAATCATGAGTTAACTGGTGAAGTCATGCGATTAATTAAGACTACAAATTTTAATCGCCTGACGCCCCTAATTTTTAATAATCTTTTCTAAAAAAAATAAAAATAAAAAAAAATAAAAAAACATTAAAAAAATAAAAATGTTTTAAGATTAAAAAATTAGGGGCATCAGGCGATTAAAATTTGTAATCGTAATCAATGGCATGACTTCACTAGTTAACTCACAAATAATCACAAATTTTATATCTGTTTTAAATGTACCCTAAAAAAAAATCTAAGTTTTCATACTCTTATTAACAAAAGTGGAAAACATTTTAAACTAATAGAAATGGTTCCAAATGTATTTTTTAAGTCCATAGCTGTCAATGGCAGAGAATGAGTTAACGTATGTTCCGTTTTATAAAACGTTGCAAATCGAGGACACCCCCTGCAGTTGTGTCATCATCGCACTCATAACGGCACGAAAAAGGGCGGGGATATTTCTTAACATTTAACGAGCCCATCATTAATTAGTTGCTTCCATTTTTCTTTTACAAAGTGCTTTTTTTTTTTCTTCTTCTCTCACATGATAACATCACAAATTTCTTCAACGTTAAGAAAAAGTCAGGCCTGTGTCGGAATTTGAAAAACAAAAACAAAAAAAAAAACATGCTGCAATGAAAAGCCTCCATTTTGGCTCCCGGGGAATGTCAGCTGACCCATCGGCGTGCATTCCGTTCAAATATTTCATCCATCGTTTTAATAGTTGGCCTCTTGCATTTAGAAGCTGTACAAGGACCAGGTGTGTGTGTGTGTGTGTGTGTGTGTGTGTGTGTGTGTGTGTGTGTGTGTGTGTGTGTGCGTGCGTGTACAAGCTCAATGCCAGCCCCTCCCCCGCTTTGTTTTTTTTTCTCACCCGGCCGGCAACCCGAGGCCAGAAGTCCTCCAGTGTTTTTCTGTCCAATGCATGCGAGGGGGCTCACTGGAGTTTTGTTCCGAGCTTTCGTTGTCGGTTCCTGGAAGACGTGAACGAGGCGGCAATGTCAAAAAAAAAGTGTCAGCGCCGCGTTGGCTGCGGCGAGAGCCTTACCTGGCCTCCGAGCGCGTCACCGTGTACTCGAACCATAAAATGTTGGGAATCAGGCTGGTGTCGCGCACCAGGAAGTATTCTGACACAGGCCTGCAAATGGGAGAGAGAAGAGAGAGGAAAAAGGATTTGTGTTGCTGATGTGTGGGACATAATTGCGTCTTGACTTTGAAAAAACCTGAATAAGCCAAATTGGTTGTATTAAAAAAAATATATATAAAAACGCACCCAAAATTTCAAAATTAGGGCTGCAGAAAAGGAATATTTTTACAATCAACTACTCTATCGATTAATCAGATTTCTAAAAATATTTTTTCCTTTATTAACTCATTCACTCCCAGCCATTTTGACTGAAGCAACCCCCTTCGCTCCTGGCTGTTTCACTGGATTTGGACCGATTTTGCAAGGCCCGCAGAATATTGTGTTCTATTGCTATACAAACATGGAACCTCCAAAATAAAGATTAAAGTCTCTTCTTTCAGTCGAAAAAAAAAAAAAAAGTATACTGCTATCAATTTCCGTTTTGAAGAAATTAGTTAAGTTTCATTATTTTTCGCATAACCGCTGTATGCTCTCGCAAATAAAAAAACATAAAACTTTTTGGGACGCTGGTAATATTTAAAATAGAACGTATTCATATATTTATAGGAGAAAATGAGTTATTTTTGTCCACTTGAGGTCACCAAACACACATTCTACTGTAGTATCTGTGACCGAGTGTGTACGGCTTTTAAACAAAGTGGCTGGTGAGTGACGTGGGTGTCAAGGATCGAGAGTGTCGTTGACTAAGCTGTTAACGGACTAATTCATCAGCTGGTTCACAATTTCCATTTCGCCAGTCCGTAATTAACCAAATGCAGATGTTTTATTCCAATTCCATTGATGATCACAAATAATTCTGGATATTTGATAACCGATGTTGTCTATTTTGTTGAAGTGCGACTTAAAGTGAGAATGCCGCATGTGTCTCACCATGCCGCTATTTTGGGGAACAACGGGGTGAGCAGCTCCTGCGTGATGAAGAACCAGACGGCGGCGATGGCGCTGCCCGCCACGCCGCCGTAGAACACCTGGCTCCACGTGTGGTACAGCAGGTACACCCTGGAAAGCGCCAAGGGACAAGCTGCAAATCAATCCGCCGGAAAACGGGGGCGGAGACCTCCGCCAGGGCAGGTCACAAAATGAGTGCTGGATTCAGGGGGCGCGGACCTGCTGTAGGAGACGGCCAAGGCGACGCCCAGCAGGACGATGGACAGGATGTGCCTCCACAGAAGGTCCACGCACCGAGCGTTGTTGGTCTGATGCATTCTGAGGGGCAGAGAAGTTAGTCGAGCGAGAGATGCAGTGCATATAAAAAGTCTTCACACCCTTGTTGAATTTCCAGATTTTGGATACATAAAGAAAATAACATCATTTCAAGATGTTTTCCGCCATTCATGCGAGCTACGATATGCACGAGGAAAGTAAAAATAAACAAATGAGAAAATTCAGTAGCACAAGTTTGCGTTAGGTCTGCAAAATATAGTACTCCACCCAAGCGATTCATCAAGTAATCTGTTTTGCTTGACAAAACAAAAAATGATTATTTTAATTATCAATTATTTTATTGATTAGAGTTGAACAAAAAAAGTTTTGATTTCCAATAATTTATTTAAAAAAAAACGGGACATTTCAAATTGGCAGTGCAGAAAATGCACAAATGTGAATTAAATTGTGATTCAGTTAACATGTCAGAAAATGAGGAATAAATGTCGATTGTTTTCAAAAGTAAAAGCAGATATTGCTTTATTTTGCTTTCGTGGAGGACTCCAGAAATCTCAGAACAATTCATGCGAAGAGGCTGAAATTCCCAAAAGTTAGACAATTTGAAATCAAACAAGGTCACAAAACGATTGATCGATTATCAAATGATCAACTGAATTGATAATTAATTAGTTGTCAATTAATTGTTGCGCCTCTAGCTAAAATAATACAAAATGGATTTGTGTGTAAACCTTTTCTAACCGCACGCATTTGTTTCACGCTCACCTTAAATAAAGAAAAAGAAAGAAGTAAACAACGAAGAACCAGATGAGCTGGGAATGACTGGACGGCATCCCGTAGTCGGTGCTCAGCGTGGAATGAGCCCCTGCGGACAAACCAGCACATCACTCGCCGGACCTCGTTTCAGACAACATCAAATGATTCACTCCGTCTTTTGAGCTCTTTTTTTTTTCTTTTTGGGACCCTTCATAGGACAAAAGGAACCGGAACCGTTAAGGTAGCGTGTGTATTGTTTTGTGTTCGCGTTGTTTGGCATGAGTCTCTTAGTTTTATTTTTATCGAAAAAAGATGGCGGTAGCTTCCTGCACCTGCGCATGGACGCGGCTCTCTGAGTATGTGCTTGAGTATCCAGTTCACGCCCTCGTTGAGGGTGAGTCCACCGAAGAAGGAAATCTGTGAAGACAGGCTGTTAACGATCACTGGCAGCAGTACAAACTCTATTTGGACCAATGAAAATCCACTTGTCTACTGCTGTCATATGAAAAACATCTTGTAAAAAAATTCTAGATTGCCACTAAATGCAATAATGTGGCAACTAAGGACCACAATGAACCTCCTCAATGCACATTAACAAAGTTCCTTGGCACTAAGTTGCCACAAGATGATTTCATATTAGACAGGACTATGGCCTAAGAACAAAAACAGCAAATGGAGGAGCCGAGCAACCAACCTTGACACAGCAAGGGTTCGCTGTAACGCGCAAAATGGAGCACGTGGGCAGTGCCACAGCGCTTCCCACCTACCGTGTGCAGCTCCCGTTTAAAGACGATGAGCGTAACAAAGCCCACAAGGATGGCAATGGGCAGGAGGCTGATGTAGGCGAGCAGGTGTCCCGCCAGGTCATCTGAAATGAGAACGGGAAGATGTTGTCAATTTTAAGTTACCACTATAACAATGATTCCGGAGTAGGGTTAACACACTGCGCTCAGAATGAGTCGCCCTGGTCCCAAATCACTACATAGGGATTTTCAGTGGACAGCTTCTTCTTTTTTTTTATGACTATCAATGTCCACTATATAAAAATTAAATGCAGCTTAACTATTATTAGTGATACTTTCACCTGCTGTGTTTGTGATTTTAGTGGATTTTTTGATAGATGGATAGATAGATTTTGGACACTGACTTTACGTTTGAGAAACACTATCGCTTTACTTTACATTAGTTCTTTAATAAAATATTCAATTTTCAATCCTTTTCACGTTGTTCACTGGGGTTGGAGCTAGCAATGCTAACAGTATCAGGCCAGTGAGCTAGCGTCTGTGTCAGCAACACTACACAAAGGAACAATTCATTAACACGAAACAACACTTTGATGTTCTCTTTTCGCGGTGAAGTAAATGTGCGAGCAGCTCAGGGCGTGAGGTGTGTATTGAATTTGGTTTTGGGAAATAAACGCTGATATCAACTCATCTTAAAAGCTAACTCGCTAGCCTTCATTGTACCCATCGCCACCGAGTGCGCATGCGCGGCGTCTCACAATTTAGCAACCACGGTGACATTCGGCACTTCACGGCTTCGCACAATTTGGCAACCATGGGCGACTGTTGTTTCCATTCACCGAAGACGACACACGAAGGGCGTCAACTGAGTGTCGGTGGTCTGGAGAGAAAACGCCGAGTCGACTTACCCTCGGCGAACTCGACGTGTGTTAGCGATATAGACCGCCATCGAGGTGGCGCCGAGCACTGCTCTTCCAACGCCATCTTACCCGGACACAACTACCCGGCAATCAATGGAAGCACGCCCATCACGCAAGGTCAGCCAATGGCGAACCGCGAAGCACCTTGGCGCTAACCAATCATTCGGCGAGGGAAGCCGCGAGCCGGAAGTCCTTAGAGAAGAATTATTGAATGAACAATGAATAAAGCAAAATACAAAAAATTAAATACAAACACTACGTAGGTTTGTATATTTAGTTAATCAGAATAGTATTAACCAAAATAACATTTAATACAGAGGATCAACATCCATTTACACGTCTTTTTTTGTTTACAGGCATTGGCATAGAAAATAATAATACAAAATAAAAACAAAAACAAGGCATGGCGAGCACACAATACTTTTTTCTATTCAGTGTTTTGTCAATTTTCTAAATCACCATAGGACAAGATGTAATGAGATATAGATTATATGCACATACAAGACACAGAAAATTAAATACAGCATAGGCCTAAGTAACTTTTTTTTGTTTGTAACTTTGCCCCTTATGATGCATTATTAAACTGTTGAACATGGATCAGACCAGGAGGGATTGGATTGAACATGCCGACAAGCGCTTTAAATTAAAGGGAAAGCAGACAAAACACAAAACCATAATACCATCTTCATATAGTTTTGTGAGAAAGATAGTGTCTCTTATGTACAATGGTTAAACATGACATGAACATATAGCATGATTGAAGTTAAAGATAAGTAACGGTAGCAATCCTGCACCGTCCAAGCCACGCCACTTGGGAATCAAACCCGCAGCCACCATGTTGGTTGCTGGAGGTCACGCACACTGACCGCTGAGCTAAAAGCCCACGCCGATTGAAGTTTTACTGATGTTAACTCCGCCACGGCAACTGACATCCGTTTTCCCTCACAAATTCAACATCAAGCTACAATTTCAGGTTCTTCCTCAAACTTGCCTCAAATGTCCCCAAGTTTTTGTGAGTAGCGTATGGAATTGTCTGAGGTTTTTTTGTTTTTTATTTTGATAGCATTTTGCGGGCCCTCAATCAAAACCTCTCGGGGGCCCCACGCGGCCACCCCAGCTTTGAACTTTAATTGGGACATGACGGCCAGTGGCCTTCAGCAGAGGAACATACAGTACGTTGCCATTCACATTCTCATAATTCAGACTGGAATCATTTGCTGCAGTTCAACAAGATTCAAGTAGAATTTAAGGGCAAAATGTTGTCTTTGGAAATTAGCAAAAATACGTAGCTATAGGTGACGTTTAAGCAGCTGCCGGTCCAGCGTCGAACGCGTCCTTCATTCGGTGACGGACTTCTTGATAGTAGCTGATAACATGAAGAGGAAGTAGGTGGGATGAGAATGACCCCGCATTCCAACGACCGCAGTTTAGTGGTGCGCCTGCATGTCGCCGGGCGGGCCCCCGTTGAGCTCCTGAAGGCTCTCAATGCCCAGGTAGCCCAGCAGGATCTCGCTGCGGCGGTGCGAGAGTTTCAGGATGTCCTCGGCCAGGCACTGCGCCGACGTGAAGCGCACCTTGTCATGGTCGAACATGTCCTTGAGGTACTGCACGATTTGTTGCTGTGGACGGACGATGGCAGAAAAGAGAGACACTTTTAACTAAGTCCATATTTCACCAAAAATCTGTCAGAAAAATACTAAACTTTGAATTTTTTTTAACTAAGCATTGTCGGAAGGGTTTTTTCATCCGTCAATATAATCGGCAATCCGTCAATATTCGGAGTGTGAATGTCATGATCTGTTGGAGCTGCCTTGTTTGTGGTGCTTTGGCTCCCTCTACAGGCGTTTTTGCATAATTGCTTTTCCGTTAACTCTGGCTGTGTTCAGGATCTCCAGTTAATAGTGGACAGTGCGCAAACCGCACGCTAGCTTACGTACTAGGCTACGGCTCCAGTTCTCACGACTTCCTACTTTGCTTTTTTCCCTTAATGTGAGACATGCATTCGTGTAGTGTTTTTTTTATTTCGTATGGGCATTTGATTGTTTGCTTGCATTGCTAACGGCAGTGATGTTGCAGTTAAGTGTAGACATTTGCATTGTTTTCATATAATGCACAGCTATTTGTATTGTCATTCATGTGTGTGCATTTGAGTGACGTACTATTGTACTGTACGTTTATATCATTCATTCTTTTGTTATTGAGAGTAAAGTTTACATATAAACTTATAACACTATATGGCGAGAAACAGGCTTGAGTACTGTTCATTGACTATAAAGTGCAATCGCACCGCCAGAAAATGCTCAGTTGCTCACCCCGCGTTTGGTGTTTAATGTACCATTTGCCAACATGTCTCAATTTGTATTGTGCTTTGTTAAAATGCCATTGCTAAAATAGGCCTAAATATTTTATAATAATATTATAATTTAAATTAATTAAATAAATGCAATGATAATTAACACAAAAAAAGGCCTATTTTTTTCCGGCGTTTCGGTTTTCAGCCAAACGTTTTCTAATTTTTAGTTTTCGGTTTCGGCCCAAAAATGTCATTTTGGTGCATGCAAATTTTGGTGACGATTCATAGCATTTTAGTGTCATTAAACCATGTTTAGCTTTTGTACATTCACAGTTGTGCTCATAAGTTTACATCATGTAAAGTTTCAAGCACAACTGAAAGTTGCATGATTAGCGAAGTAAACCTGCAATACATAAAGTTATGGTCACAAATGAGAATTTGCGAAACAGTGAGGCCGCGAAAGGTGAATCATGAAGTGAAATAGCGAGAGGAAAACTGCATTGGCGCAAATTTGCATTTATGTTACGTGGATTGTTGCTGGACTGGTGTAAATTGCGAGCGTCCGTCACAAGCAGTCCGAGTGTGATTTGTGAGTTGCATGAATGGAGCAAGTGGAACGAGGAAGAAGAGCTTTGCCGCGTGTGTATAGAATGAAGTCCTCACCTTGAAAATAGTACACACTTCACTCAAGTGCTGCCTGGGGCCCAAAAAGCCAAAGGCTAAAACGGGGCTCACATGCTCCGATATGGCGTAGAAGTGTGCGATGAAGCCGTCGGGAACCATGAGAAGACGCCTTTTCGCCTTCAACACCGACCAGCAAGCCGTGGCCAGGGCCTGCAGCACAAACGCAGCACGCCACGATGAGAAATCGCGCGTGCATGCGCGCGCGCGTGTCACAAAACTCACCGTCTCTTTAAAGCTGTCCGAGAGCCATCGGTTCCGCAGCACGGCCACCACGGACGAGGGCGGGTTCTCCAGGTCTTCAAAGGCGTCCATCAGGATGAAGTCCAGCACGACGTCGAAGAAGCTCATGCACACCACCTGCAAAATGTGCTCAGCATTACCGCGGCCATCCTCAGCCTGGAGCCTGCCGGCTCTCATATAACGCACACGCATCCGACTGGCGTGAGAGAAATGCAATGCCACGCCCACAAGACGCTCAAGCAGCTCACCCCGCGACCCTGCAGCTCCATCTTGGTGACGGCCCACGTCTCCTCTCGCTGCGTGTAGAGCAGCATGTCCTCGTAGCTCTCCAGGAACGCTTTCGGACTCTGAACATGACAGGAAAAATTATTATTGAGCGCAAGGAAGAAAGAAGACCTTTTTCATTTTTAAGCAATCTTTTATTTCTTTAATTTTATTTGTTTACAGGAAACAGACAAGCCTGAATGTTCCCACAAAGCAGAAAGATCATATTGTCGTCAGCTGTTTGTATGTATTGCTGCTCCGTGTGCTAAGTAGCAGTTGTTTGAAGGTTTTAAACATAATTATTAAAATAGTTGTCCATTAATTTGATAAGGGATTGCTTGTCGATTACTCTACTAATTTTGACAACTCTAGTGTAATTGCCGCCATCTTTATTCCCTTTTGAAATACGATGCTTTTATTTTGACATGTCAAACCGGACGTTGCGGGCTTACAGCAGCTCGGAAATATTACGCAGCTATAGACAAGCATTAATCGTTAGCTTAAGAGTTTTAGCAATGCTATGTTTGTAGTAAATGCAATAGGTTTGTCTTTTTGTAGGTGTGAAATTTTCGTCCTACGTTTTTTTTGCTGTGCAATAAACATCTGTAAAAGGAACCGGAGACTCGCATCCCAATCAATGGGCGGGGAATATCTAGCGTACTCTGAGGAGAGCGCTTCACCTTGTTTGCTTTCACCATTAAGCCGGCAATCATTTGCTTGCCCGTCTCCATGAAGAATGTGCGGTGCGTCTCGTCCAGCAATAGCACCTAAATGACAAGTGGGATCCAAAAACAAACAAAAAAAACTGTATTTATCCAAAACTAATAATGCTGCATATTTTACTTTGGTAGAAATGTGTGAGGATTTGGAATCCAACCCATTTCATTATATTGGCAAAAATCATCAAGTCACAACTGTTTGACTACAGAATTAACTACAAAAGCTATTTTCTTATTCTTGAACTTTTTTTGTACACAGAAAAGATGAGAATTTCGACTTGTGCTCATGAGTAGTTTCACCTTACAGCCATTTTCCTTCCCTTTGTCTTCATGAGTAGTTCAGCTTGTCATAAGTTTACCTTCTCTTTGTACTTACGTTTTATTATCCCTTGATCACATGTATTCATTTACATTCATTAGCAGTCCGATTTTTTATTTTTTTTATTTAATCACCTTCTCTTTGCATCCTTTCTATGCGTGTATGGCAGTTGGGACGGTGTAAAACCCACCTGGAATGCTTGCCTCACGCAGTGCAGCTTGGCCAGGAAGTCTTGGTCACCGTAACATTCAAGTAGTTCAGTCCTGGCGAGAAATTTCAATAAATAAATAAATAACTAGAGAATGTCATCGGCGTCAACGAACGGCGTCATTTTCTACCTGAGCGACCTGTAGGCCACTCGGTCCTCCCTGACGCGAGCTAAGGCTTCCTCATAGAGAGCGGCGGGTTTCAGGAGCTGGTAGGGGTCTTGTAGCGAAATGGCATCAAACATCTGCAGCCCCAAAAATTACAACTATATTATCACAATGGGGTCATGATGGTGGTTATGTCCAAATGAACGCAGGTGACCTCGACGGCGGAGAAGAAGGAGACGTCGGACGACACTGTGGCAGCGTCGTCGTCGTCGTCGTCCGGTAGCAGGCGGAAACTCTCCAGCGGGGGTAGGATAAGTGTGCCCTCGCTCTCTAACGAGGGACGGGGGGATACCACAGTACGTTTATGGATTACACATCAAACACTACCAAGTTTTTATTAGGCCGATATCATGAGCTAAATGCTCATCAAAAAAGACATAAATACATTTTAGGGGTGTCAGGCGATTCAAACTTTTCATCGTAATTTATCGCATGGCTTCAATAGTGATTAATCGCAAATTTTATATCTGTTCTAAATGTACAATAAAATATTTTGTATACTCTTGTTAATATAAATGTGTAAAAAAAAAAAAACTAATAGAAATATGGCTGCATCTTTTAGTCATTGATACAGTAATTTCATCATAATTAAGAGTTAAAATTAAAAAGATGTGCTGTATTGTAAAAAAAAAAAAAAAAAAAAAATCATGTGATCACTGATTTGTGTTAATTGGGTAGTTTTTCTGCCAGCTCAGTGCATTTTTCTTTTCATATTAAGGGCTATCTAATCTTTAACATGAAATAACATTTTTACAATCGTAAAATACAACTTTACCCCAGAATCCACAAATATATGCATTATTATTAAATGTATTACTGCTAAATTTTGACGCTGCGTTGCATTAAAAAATTTGTGGTGTTAAAGAAACTTTAAATTACTTCAAAATGAATGCATAATAATAATTTATATATATATTTTTTTGTGTGTTTTTGTTTTTTTTGTTTACACATGAAGACCACCCAATGTACTTAAAATGACGTGTCAGATGGATCAATATTAACTAGTGGTGTAACGGATCATCATTGATCCGTGGTCGGTTCGAATCAGGGCTCACGGTTCGGATCGCCCACGATCCGCGGATTGGTTGGTGGTGGGGAAAAAAACAACAACAACAGTGCGCAATCACAATGGACACCATTCTGACATGTCAAGGAAGCTGAAACATACGCAACGTAACCTTCAAAATAAAATTGACCAAATCAAGTAATACATCGACAGCAATGCAAATAGCCATAGCACACTTTTACTTTGAAGTTGTATTTATTGTGGTGTCCTACCAAAGTCAGCCAGCACGCTGTCTGTGGGGATGCTGCCCCCAAAATCCTCCTGCAGGTGGTACGCCCGGTGCAGCAGCGTCTCCAGCTTGTCGGCAAACACTTTGTTGTGAGCTTCCATCTGGAAGGAGGGAAAACCTTTTGAAATACACGGCAGTATGGGAACAAATGATGGAAATTTGACTTTTGAATGGCTTTACTACAAATAGGTGTCAAATGCAAGAACCAAGTCAATCTTTCATGAGCTGCTTCTGCACTTCCATCCCTCTGCTACATAGCAGGAGGGCTAATTTACAGAATATCATAATTACCCCCACTGGTTTTCCCCCCCATGGCATTATCAGTTAGACAAAGTGCAAAGATCCAGAGTCACTTCCAAGTGACAGCCAGACAACATCACATAAAACACTAGCACGCAGAAACGCCGCTGTTATGTCAAAACCAAAAGGTAAGCAGAGCTGCGTAGAGTTCACTTGAAATCGCACTCTGGGCTCCGCCCCCTATCGTCATGGTAGCAAACTAGCCATTGGTCCAGCAGCATATGGGGAGAGGTAGACAATCATCAGCTGTTTGAAGGTTTATAGTTACCGTAATCGTATCCTTTAGCTCATCGATGGCATTTTGCATGGTACGTTAGCATTAAGCTAGCCGACCCTTTTGTTAGAAGAGCCTTTAATCAACGGAGCTTCACGCAACCGGAGTCACTTACGGTGGGAGCGTCCCCGCATGCCGCCCCCTGCGGCGCCAGGCTGCTGTTGCTGGCGCTCACGCTTCTGCGGCCGTGGCGTGCATGCAGCGCCTGCTCCCATTTTTGGAGGGCCTCCTCGAACAGCTCCATGCCTGACGACAGCGCACACAACAGCCTTGCTTTGTCACTCTTAAAGAGGACATATCATGGAAAATGTGTATTTTTTAAGGCCTTTTATAAAAATAGCCGGCCGTGTCTGGAGTGCTTGCCTACACATTAAATGCGAAAGATAACAACAGTGCTGGGTTAAACATTTTTGGGGAATAATCAATATCGAATCGATTTTCCTTTTCGAGCTCAATATTCATTCATAAAACCATGAATCGATTATTTGAATATTCCATTTTCCCCCATAAATTCAGAAGAAAATTTAATTTTAAAGGCCAATTTTTTTCTAACTGTTTTCTTAAAATTTACTGTTCACGTGAATTTAAAAGTATTTTCTTAAATTTATGAAAGACCTGACTTATTGCACTTTAAGACAATTCTGAATATTTCAAGTTCATATTTACAATTTTTAAATTAAAATTATGAAAATATTTTCATCTCATCCTTGCTGATGTCAATGTTTGTGTAACACTTAACTGATTTATAACACGTGTTACTTTCATTAATAAACAAAATCCTTTGACCAGTTAACTTACTGCCTCTGCAAAATTGCCTTTGGAACTTAATATTTGTGTCGTTTTTATCATGTCCTTGACATTTAAGAATAATTTATGTTGTTCCATAGCTAATCGATATCGGATTGAACTGAAGTGAATCAGGGGAAATAGAAATCGAATCGAACTGAAGTCTTGTGAATCGAAATCGAATCGATTGAGGACATTTTAATCGATACCCAGCCCTAAAAAAACAACCACGTAAGTATTTTGCTAGCTGCTTCTCTGAAAATGATTATACATATTTTACATAATAGGGCTGGGCAATAAATCAAATTAATTCAATACATCGTCATTTAAAAAAAATCTAATTGTTGAAGATTTGCTAAATCGTGAAACGGATTTGTAATCAGTATACATTATTGTTGTCTGAACATTTTCACAAGAATAATTTTTTAATAAAGGGAACCTATGAAGAAATGTTTGTTGGGTTTATTAGATTAATATCAATTAAAATCGTAATCGTCCTGAATGACTGAAAACAAATAAGAGATTTCATTCTTGGACCATTTCGTTTTAATTATGAATGGTAAGGATGATTGTTACCCATCAAATAGAGATTCTCCGCATTGGCGTCCTCGATGGCGGCCGGCTCCCCCGCCGCAGCCTCCTCAGCCTCCCAGGGCGTCGGCGGGTTGACGGACTGATTGGGCGAGGTGGTGGCTCGCACCTGTGGGCGGGGGGGGACATACCAATTAAGACGGCGCACAGAGAGAAAACACAATCATGCATAAATAACTTACTGATGCCAGGCTGTGGGAGGAGCTCGAGTGTTTACTGGGCGCCAGGGAGGAGATGCCGCTCAGCGTGTCGTTGCTGCGAGTGCTGGGGCTCATCACCTGGCGGCCCATCAGCGGAACTGCGCACAGAATAAGGCATCGGCTCAATTCACCATTCGGGATGTAACGATATCCAAACATCACGATAGGATATTATCACCATATGAACCTCACGATACGATCATTATCACTATATTGTGGGGAAGATGACGGTATTAAAAAAGGTCACGATATTGTAAAAAAAATTAATAAATTAGCTCATACTTTTAAAAAACACACACAATATTGTGCTTTTGTACATAACAGCAACGCACATAAACAACCTGCAATCTCTAATAACACTTAAAGCAACTTTCAGTTTATGTTAATTATGGCGGCACCATATGCACAAAAGCGGTAATGCTATGACTGAAGGAAGACCACATTTCCCATAAGGACAAGCGTGCTGCGTCACTTTTTAGCTCACGCCAGTCAAATTGACTGACCGAATGAGGAATGAGGGGGGATGACGTCTGCCATCAAGCAGTCAGCACATTTGTAGTTTCTTGTGTGGCAGTGTTCCTACCATCCTCCTCAAAGTTGTTTAGTGCCAGTAAAAATGATACAGACCTCCTCAAGCCACGGCAAAGGTACCATTCAACTCGTGTGAAGTCCATGTTTCATCGGAAGAGTTATGAACATATTTTATTAAGGTTGAAAAGTTCCTTAGTGCTACATTAATATTGCGACACTTATTTGCTAATTCATTGAATTCCTCCCCTTCATCTGACCTTTAGCGTGGATTTTAAACAAAGAAGGGCCAAAACATGCCTTGCGAAAATTAAACTGCACTAAAAAAAATAGCCACCAGGTGGTGCTAGAACTGCACAAATGGAATTCAACCTGACTTTTTTTTAACAGATGTGCTGCTTTTAATATTGTGACATGACGAATCACGATATTGCCATTATCGTTACATCCCTGCTCACCATGATGTCATAACAATATTTTGGGGGTTGAAACAAACCCCAGATGGGTATATGTTTATTAGTGCAATCTAAATTTAGCCAGCCGGAAGTTTGTGTGATGTCATTGTGAGAGGTACGCCAAGCAAGTACCTCTCTTCAACGACGACGGCCTCCCCGTTCTGAGCAGCGCTTCGGGCACGCCCAGCGGTACCTGGTCCTCCTTGTTCTGAATGGCCTGCTTCCTCTTCCTGCCGCGCCGCTTCAGCTGGTGGGCGGTGAGCGCCAACGCCACACTGCCCAGCGCCGTGGCGAACAGCACCTTCTTCAAGCTCGGGCTCAGCCTCAGCTGCGAGAAGATGGACTGAGAAGAATTCAGCAGATATTAGCAGGGCTGCAGGCTAGCAAATATTTTTGGAACGGAGTGTTCTACTAATTATTCCATTGATTAGTTGGATACAAATGTATTTTGCATTATTAAACATAGTAACCTGCATGTGTGGCGCAGATACTTTTTGATCCACTTGGGTTTGCCATGCTCACGTTCTACAATGAACGTATATGCTGTAAATGTCAGCGCCTGGCATGGTGAGTGACGTGGGTGTCAGTGAATGAGAATGTAAATTCTAATTGGTGGAGATGACCTTCTCAACATCAGTTAGCACCGGTGGCAACTACTAACTGGTTGTTAACCCAAAACAGCAGCACCAACCAAGGCTGGTAAAGGATCCGCTGCGGAGTGCTAAAAATGATTTTACATAACATTTATTAGTTAAGGGAAAATACATGTTTTACAAAATGATTCCTACTGAGATTCAAAGCGCTTTAATGCAGACTCTTTCTATTTTGACATTCTGTTAACCTAATAGCATAAGTCATTAAAAAAAAAAACTGAAAAAAATATAAATAAAATTTGCGAGCAAATTGCTATGTTTAATTGATTTTAAGTTTTATGTTGGAAATGACTTGTGCCGTTATTCTATTAGGCTAACAATTTCACCATTTTAGACATTTTGTTATTTTGAAATGTTTTCGGGAAAACAAGAAAATATATTTATTTTTAGCCAGCACATTTGGTGCTTTTTATTAATTTGGTAACAAAAAATAATCATTTTAAATTAAATATGACTTCCTCATATACAGTACACCAGAAATATCCATATACATTGAATTTCTATTTGATTGTTAACCCGTACATACTTTTAAAAACATCATTTAGGTCAAAGAGCTTCTACACACCCGCATATTTACTATAATAGAAAAAAAAATTCTGTAAAAGGTTTTGGCAGCAACCAGTGCTGTAGCGCTCTTTACCTGGCCAAACGTGGAATAGAGGAAGACGGGTAGCTCCGCGACCGTCATGGCCAACGCTTGTGCGATGGACATGCCCTCCATCCTTCTCACGGACATCTCCAGGTGAGACGAGTGGCAACCGCTCTCTGAAGAAATGCCAAAAAAGCATTCACCTGAAGCACCGGGGTGAGCCAAGCTCGGGGGGATTTGGCCTTTACTGTCCCGTCATCCGTCGTGTTACCCTGCAACGCAAAAACATACCAACACAAAGTCACCACCCTGTGACAGGGAATTAACACAAGGGGAGGTGTCATTAAGCTTGCATTAACTGTTAAGCGGGGGAAAGGTGGACAGAAAGCAGGTACTTAGAAAATGAAAGAAAAAACACTGGCTGTGTTTGGAAACATTCACTCATTCCGTAATTACTATATAGGTACTAAAAATACATCTTCTAGTGATGTTTATATACATTAAGTCCCAATATTTGCGATTCACGCTTTGCTGCGAATTGCTTTAAAAAAAAAAACGTATGGTTTGTAATTGCGTAAAGATGCCACAAGACAGCGGCAAGCACTTCAATTCAATTTAATTTAATTCGATGTAACTTCATTCATCCCCTCGGTGCAATTGAGGAATTGAAGCAAGTGAGCAGCATTACATTGAAAAGAGAATAAAAAAGTATAAATGTATATACACGCAATATAAAAAATAGACAATATAAATACACAATATCAATAAAATGACTCAGTGAGTAGGATTAAGTGCCAACTGCCAACGATATGTATTGTATGTTAAGATGAAGATCTGAAGGTGTGTTAAAAAAGTATTAGCTACAAAAATTAAAAAGCAGAATTGCTTTGGAGACAAAAGTGTCTCTCCTAAAACATCTCTAAAATAGAGAAGATCATAAAGTGTCATTGCCGTGCTTATGGTAATAAAGACAATTAATTTAACGAGCAACTTAAATATACAGGTGCAGATTTGACATTGATTAAGTACATTTGTGACCACATTAAAACGAGATGATCAGTGTTGTTTTTTTGATTGATGAGTCATTAGATTCTCCTGTAAAATAATGTGCAATGGCAGACAAAAAAAAACAAAGACAAAAAACAAAGATAAAAACATCGTTTGTCTGGCATCCATTTTAATTAGGAACCGTTAAAAATGTTAATGGTGCTGCTAATAGAGGTTACACAACTAAAGCTAGGTGGTAGAAGCCAGGCAAACCCACCACGTTGATACTCATCATCACACTGTTTATTTTACATCCGAGAACATGTGGAGGAAAAGCAAAACCGTTCAAAACGAGCAGACAAGTGCGACGTTAGCTAGCAAATTGGCTAGCCTAGCTCACGTCTCCTGTCACCGAACATCACATCGGGTGCTAAACACTGACATTTTAAGGCTTCACGGCCAAAAAGCAACACGGGATCCATTTAGCAGATTGGTAATATTGGCTATAAATGCGTTTCTGAATACCGTGGGCATCCGAGGAGCAAAGGAAGGGCATTCTCGTATCACAGTCACAGTGAAAGCGTCCAGCAGACAATTTTGGGTTGTGGCGATAGTGACACGACTGACAGCCAATTGGGCGAGGGTACGGAGGGGACTTCCGCACTACTGACAAATCGGATAAAGCAATCTTAAATTATGTATTTTTGCAATCCAATCAGGTGTGTCATTATTAACTCACGGTGCAAAAGCTCGTGGAACCATACCGGAAGTAATATTCCATTAACAAATGAAGGTAAGACGCGGCCCCGGGTTGTTACTAAAATAAAGTAAATATTTTTCTAAATAAAGGTATTGGAACTAACACGTGCTTTTTGACGTTCCTGTCTTTGCACACGCCACTCAAAGCGTAACACTGGAAATACAGCATTGCCATTTTTCAGGTAACCAGCAAAACCAAAAGAGACATAGACATTAGGGGCGGGCTTACTTTTGTTTGTGTGCTTTTATTTTGCTATCGGAAACGCCTGGCTGGACCGGAAGCTCAACTCTAGTGCATCCCTGCAAATGACGACTCAGGATACGATGCGTCCCTGTGAGCCACCCGCATCGGTGCCGGGCCTCCAAATGCCCTGACATGAAATCTACGGTAAAAACGAGTGACTTTGAATGCATCACGCTTGTCGCATTGTTTGTGAAACTTTATTCGACGTGTGTATCTGTGTTCGTTCGTGCACGCACGCACAGACGCTGCAGCGGCTTTGCGTGCTCAGCCTCCTAAGCCTCCCGGTCTTGTTGTGGTTCGGACATGTGATGAGCCGGCGGGACCCTGCACCCCCGCCCCCCGCCGCAGCCCGCAGGGATGGCCTCTGGGGGTACGTCAGGATCCGCCTCGACAGGGTGGAACAGGTGACACCTTTCAAACCTTTTACACTGTACTGGACCCGGGTCCTAGCTTTACGTACGGTACCTTCTTACGAACGGTGCGCAATGAACTCGTTTTCCAACAAAGCTTTTCTGTCATCCTAATTGTATTCCCATGAAAGAGCAGATGCAGGACGGGAGCCCTGCTTGCGCCTCTATAAACGTTTGTAATTGCCTATAGAGGGCAGCAAATCACTACTTTTATCTAGACGACTCATCAACTCACTCCAAAATAGTTCCGCTGGTACCAAGATGCCACAGAATGGCAGCAAAGGACTACTTTGTTTTGTTTAAATTAGCTCCTCAAGGCAAGTTAACGTAGTTCCTTGGCATAGTATTTTTTTTTTTATCTGGTTCACAATTAAGCTTCTGGTTATTTTTTTTGCTTTCAGTTCCTGGACCTGCACTTTAACCAGTGCGCCCTGATCTCCAGTTCGGGCCAGATGCGCGGCTCCGGCCTGGGCGCCGACATCGACCAAATCCCGTGCGTGATCCGCATGAACGACGCGCCTACGGCGGGCTACGAGGCCGACGTGGGCGGCCGGACCAGCGTGCGCGTGGTCTCGCACACCAGCGTGCCGCGCCTGCTCAAGGACCGGCGCCGCTACTTCCGTGAGGCGGCCAACACGGCGTACGTCTTCTGGGGGCCCGACAGGAACATGAGGACGGACGGCAAGGGCGCCGTCTTCAACGCGCTGCGGAAGATCGCCGGCCAGTATCCCGGCGCCAGACTCTACGCCATGACTCCGGAGAGGGTCCGGCTCTGTGACGACGTGTTTCAGAATGAAACTGGGAAAAATAGGTACAGTCGGATTCATGCCAAAGCGATCAAATGATTAATTACTTTGCCGCCATTTTCGGGCATTTTGTGTGTTGGAGTGAGTTGAGGAGTTTCATTGAGACAAAAGTAGTGCTTTGCTGCCATCTTGTGGCATCTAGGTGGTCGTAAACTGTGTTAAAAAGTGAGTTGAGGAGCTTCATTTAGACAAAATTATTACTTTGCCGCCAATGTCAGGTATTTTGGTGCCAAGGAACTGAGTTGAAATGAGTTGAGACAAAAGTAGTGCTTTGCTGCCATCTTGGTGGTAGTAAAGTGTGCTAAAGTGAGTTAAAGCGCTTCATTGAGATGAAATTATTACTTTGCCGCCAAGGAACTGTATTGAAGTGAGTGAAGAAGTTTTGTTGAGACAAAAGTAGTGTTTTGTCTCCATCTTGTGGCATCCTGGTGCCAATGAACTATGTTGAAGTGAGTTGATGAGCTCCGTTTAGAAAAGAAGTCTAACTTTTATGTCATCTTTGGGCATGAGAAGATTTGTTGAGATAAAACTAGTGCTTTGCTGCCAATGAACTACGCTGAGATGTGTTGAGGAGCTTCACAAGACAAATGTAGCGCTTCGACGCCATTCTGTGGCATCTTGTGTCAATAAATGATGCCAAAATAAATTGAGATCTTCATTCAGACGAAGAAATGAATCACGTCCTACCGTTTTGGAATGAATTGATTTTCAAAAGGAAATTCAGTGCAGTCTGTCTTAGCGTTATTGATCACACGCTCTGAGAATGAGCTTTATATTTCTGCTTTTGCTTCCTGGATGTTTCCTTTAGAATCAAGTCCGGCGCGTACCTCAGCACGGGATTCTTCACGATGATTCTGGCTATGGAGATGTGCGACCGCATCCAAGTTTTTGGCATGGTTAACGCCGACTACTGCAGGTCAGTCGCATTGCGAGAAGACGCTAAATCGCTAAGCAATGCTTGCTGTAGTCCAGATTAGGATGAAATAGATTTTCCCCAACCATATTTACAATTCCTAACAGCCCCTAAAGTGACACGGGGGTGGTGGGAGGGAGAATCTTTTTCTCATCCTAACGAGAACGTTTCTTGTTCGAACGAAAAAGTTTCTCATCCTAATTAGCCAACCTTCAATTTGGCCAAATTCTGCGCTATTCCCATAAATCCCCATGGAAACTTTACAATTGAGAAAATTCCAATCATTTTCCAAACCTTAATCCAGTGCCATGTTTGCTGTTGTGTGGTCAGAGGGACCAATCGCAGCGCGGCGCCGTATCACTACTACGACCGGGCGTCGTCGGACGAGTGCTTGATGTACAAGGTCCACGAGCACAAGCAGCGCGGCGGCCATCGCTTTATCACCGAGAAGGCCATCTACGCTAAGTGGGCCGCGCGACGCAAGATGGAGTTCAGGCACCCCTCATGGAATTTGTGAACCGGGTACCTCAAATCTCCAATCTCTGGGATTTGACCTTTTCCTGTATTTTAGAAACAAAAAAACAGAATGGCTGAGTTTGACAAAAACAAACAACAACAAAAATTGGGCATATCACTTCAATATCCAGTTTAAGGTTCACATACAAGTATGCTGTTTGTCCTCACTGGTATTTTTTAATTTTTACTTGTCATTTAGCAATTTATGGATTAAAATGTATTTTTTATTTTATTTTACTTTTTGTTTCTTTTTGTTTGCTGTACCCCGCCTACTGCCCGAAGCCAGCTGGGATAGGCTCCAGCGGCCCTTGTGAGGACCAGCGGTTAAGAAAATGGATGGATGGATGGATGGATGTTTTTCTTTACAAATTAAAATATTTTATTCAGAAATTAATAAGTGTAATTTAAGAATCTAAATATTTAATTTCGAAACTGTAATTCAAACTAAAATACAAATAAAAAATATGTTTTATTTTTTATTTTAATTTACAAATAATAATTTAAAGAAATCTAACCTAGAATTGCCCACCCCTGCCTTTTAGCCTTTAAGTCTGCTATCTTAATGTTAATGCTAGCACATATAACAACACTCACACAGACTGCGTTTTTTTTTTCCCGCGTCTGTTATTATACTGCCTGCATGCTGGTGGCTAAGGCGCACACACCAACAAAGAGCAGCGTAATGACCCAACAAACTGAAGCAAGAGGTGTGACACAAACAGTTTAATTCTTTACATTCTACTTAATGAGGTCATTGCTGCCTGTTTTTATGTAATATCATATTTTTACTTTTTACGTAATATTGTACAATATTATAAAGTGCTATTGTTCTGATTTAAGACACAATACAAAACAAAACAAAGTTTTTTTGAATTATTATTTTTTAGCGTATCTCAAGGCACCACAAGTTTATTTGTGTTTTTTTTAACCATGGGAGGAAGGAAGGCAGGACAGGACAGGAAGGGAGCGGTTGAAGGCAGTCTCGTTCGTTTATTGCTGCTCTTATTATGACAACGCGGGAGGTTTCTGCTGGGACTTGCTCATTCAAGTAGGAACAGATTACTTTCTGGTCATCGAGAATCTTATGTTTGTACGAAGCCCGAGTGAGATTTTTTATTTATTTGATGCTTGGTAAATAGCCGGCTGGATGGATGGAATGTTTTGAAAGTGGTTTTTGATGGCAGCCACCAGTTCAACGGGTTGTTCAAGAACGCCGTGCCGAGTAATCCTGGTCATGATCTAACGTACATGCAGCTGCATCACGTGAGGTAAATTAGCGCTTTTGTTTTGTCTCATGGCAATTTAGTATGAAATGATTTTAAAGGAGGTTAGAGGAAAAAATATGATGTTCTATGACCCTCACTAGTCTAAAGCATATTTGATTCATATTGCCTTCATTTAATTATGTTTGAGAAAATCAATACTTTAGTCTCCACAGATTAAATTTGTAACATAATTAATAAAAAATAAAAAAAACTTAATTAATCCAGTCACTAAAAGTTTGATACTAGATTCAGCCCCCCCCCCCCATATTTCTATGGATTTTCATTCCCACTGAATCCTCCTTGAATTGTACGATTCTTACCAGCGATAATTTCATCGACGAAAACAAATTTTCAGACGAAAATTAAATTAGAAGCCATTCATTGAGACGATAACGATAACTAAAATTGACTGACAAATTCGTCAATGACTAAAATGAAAATGTATACAATCCAATCAGAAGGAATGAAACACGGGTGGGAGAAAAAAACATGTTTACATTCATTGTGCAGCTGTAAAATTAATCTCAGGCAATTATGCACCTTTTTTTTTTTTTTTGGTGAAAACTAAGTTATATTATTGTCAGTTCAACATGTTTCATTAAAACAATAAAGACACCGTTGTATTAAATATGTCTTGCGTGTTTAACTACAGTTACAAATGGGTGTGTTGTAATTTTTTTGTATAAAAGTTTAAATGTATGCTGAAGGAAAATACCGACTAAACTGTCAATTTAGTCGACTAAAGTTGTTGTATTTCCGGCGACTAAAATTGGATTCAAACTAAAACACAATCAGATGACTACATTTTAACTAAAATTTTATTAAAATTCCTTGTCAAAATGACCACCGAATCTACTAAAACCTTGTAAACAACTGCTGAGAGATGACCTTGGAGCTTACTTCTTCTTCGAAGTCGGCTCTCTTGGTCCTGGGGGGGAGGGGAAAGGGGGGGGGGTCGTGCGGAACCCGACTTTGTGCCGGGGCAGAACGCTCCGGTCGGTCCTGCGTGTACGTCCGCTGACGTCAGCGGTGTCGCAGCAAGATGGACTGACTGGGCTGCGGCGGGAGGCAACGTCGCGCTGCTTTACAAAAAAAACAACACGACGAGAAGCCGACGAGGCTTTTAACGGTTTTTAGCATCATCAACCCCCAAAAAACAACTAAAGCATTAAGCTTCGTGGGAATGTCGCTGAGTCGGACTGAGTGAGTAACATGGTAACCCTTTATTTCTCGCATCTCGTTCGTGTGTTTTCCAAGCTAGGACCCGCGTGTTTATGTGAGCATGTTTCGCGATTGCAAATCTATGACGATGGCGAACATGAGCCGTTGGATAAACACGGGCCCGATACCCCTAACCACCCCCCCCCCGCCCCGATATATGCTTGCAGGACCACCACAGACATCGTGTCCACTCACACTTGAAAGCATGGCACTTAAGGTAATTGCACACGCACACACACACACACACACACACACACACACACACGCGCACGCACGAGAAAGGTGTGGCCGCACATCACTGTGGAATAACATGGCCCAGGGAGGTTAAAAATAAATAAGGAATTTAAATATTGGTGTTGATAGCTTTCAACGGGAAATGTGTGGGTGTAATAGTATTCATCATTTTAGATACACCCAACACTGTAAAAAACAACAACAACAAATAGGCTATATTAACCATTGTGCGGCGCTTAAATTGTATTGTAGGTTATTTGAGGAGTTGAATGGGGAAAAAAAATGGGGGGGGGGGGGTAAAGGGGGTCTTCAAAGCAGAAAAAAAAAACGTCTTGGTGCTTACACTGTGGAACATGAAAGTCCATCCATCCATCCATCCATCCATCATTTACCGATTATCCAGAGTCAGCAGCTTTAGCAGGGAAGCCCAGACTTTGTTTCTCCCCAGCCACTTCAACCAGCTCCTCCGGCGGGATCCCATGGCGTTCCCAGGCCTGGGTCGTCCCCGGGGCCTCCAGCCGGGGGCCAGCTTATTGTACAGTGCTGGCCTGGCATATATAAAAATGTATAATAAATATATAAATACCAGTAACAACAATAATAATAATAATGGCGATGATAACGAGATGGATGAACATCCTATACCAGCTATCTCGGACAATAAAGACAAGCTTTTTCTTCTTCTTTTTTTTCCAAGGAAAATTCTAAAAATAAAGCTCAAGTACTTTTATGTGCATCTGATGCCAAGTTATCTTTGGTAATTCTAAATGACGCTATGTTAGACAAGCTACCTTCAGTACTGTCTGCTAAAAATAAATGAAAAAAAAAAAAACGAGAATTCGGATTTTTGTACTTTTTGTTTGTCCTGTTATACTGAACTCGTACCCAACCGTGATCAAAATTGAGGTGCTTACCGAAAATGTTCAAAATGTTCTTTTATGAGGTATAGTTCCAAGCGCTACTCAAAGATTCGATTGCATCATGTCAGGATCCTGGCGAACGCGACGCATCGATGACAGCATTTTCAGCCAAATATAACAAACGTTCTCATAACAGTGGCAACGCAAGGTAGCTGCCATCTTGCTTCAGCTGCGAGAGGCTATTCATTGTGAGCCCAAATTGAATGGAATTCCAATTGAAACCCCAAAACATGACGCGTTTTCATCGCATTCCTCATCCGTCTTCTCAGGAGGGAGCGCACATCCGGCGCATTGCTATCGTGGTGGCCATCTTCATCCTGATGACGCTGTTCATCTTGTACAGCTCCAGCATCGGCGACAGCCAGATGGCCTACGCGCCCTTCCGCGTGGCCAAAAACCACACTCCCAACTCCACGAACCTCAAAACATGGACCACCAAAGACGACTATGTGCCCGTCCACGGCAATAAGGTCAGCCCCATCACGTTAGCTTCAAATGTTTCCTTCTTTTTTTTTTTTATGCCTATCATTTTTTTAAATCAATTATTCTACCAATCATCCTATTGATTAATCATATAATTAGGTAATTGATCTTGAGTGCAGTAAGTTGGTGTGGAAAAATTATTGTGAAGCTTCGAGGCAGAGATTTTGCTCTGACTTTTTTTCAGAATTTACTAAATTAATCGTTTAATCATTTCAGCCCCAATTCGTACTTGGCTTCTTTATACTTTTATGCCACTCATCTGAAAATAAAACCAAAACAATTACTATCTTTGGAAGTCTTCAATTTTTGGGCACCGCAATCTTTCCTTTTTTTTTTTACTTTGACCGGGGTTCGAACCCGTACCTCCGGTGTGGCAGCTCAAAACACTTGCCACTCAGCTAAACTGCGCCGTTTGCCGGCCACGGTAAATGTTGCGGTGCACTCCGCCTCCCATTTGCCGCACAACGAAAAACAGAGAATTTCAAACCCGCCCGGACAGAATGTAATAAAGTGAATATCTCCCTGTAAAGCAGCATTAATTCCTCACAAAATCAAGCTAGCAATGCCAAAATGAAACAGCCAGTTAATCGAAGCACATCCACAGAGCCAATCTTTCCTTTTGCACCATTCTTTGTGAAAAGTACGAATAATTCTTTGTCCCTTACTTTTGCTGAAGATCCAGTAGCTAAGGCGTTGGTCTCCCATCCTTCAAAAGATGACGTTTTTCCTCAAAAGAAAGGCGTGAAAATAGTTTGATATTCTCCGGAGTGGCGTCATTTTACCGCTTTGCTATGCACTAAGTGTGTTTTGAATTCACGAACGTACGTTCGCACGGGAATAATACAGCGACGTAAAAAGGCTGCGTAGCGATCTGCCAATTTGCGTAAAGGACTTTTGTACTATGAAACTGACTACGCATGCGCGAACACACATCGCTACGCGGACAGGGCTGGGAAAAGCACAGTAGCGGTGTGCCTTCAGGGGGATAATTTTTGCAGCATTTTTGCCTGCAGGCTAGACGAAGTCATGAGTCATTTTTAATTGGGGTATGAAAATCACCCAATGTTGTCAATTTTAATCCTATAGGTAGTGTAGGCTTTCTGAAATGAAAGAAATCTTTAAAAATAAATAGAAAAAGGCAAACGGTTTCAACTTTCATTTCAGCCTGGGGTAGGCAGTGCCTGCCTTTCCTTTCCTGACCGTACGTCACTGGTGTAAGACTCTTGAGTGGACACAATAAAAGCAGATTAATCAATTGAATAATCGATAGATTAATGGATTCTAAAACTATTTGATAGTGACAGCACTACTTGTAAGCAAAGTTACCGCCACTGCACAGTGAAATTCTGACTATTTCATCACAATTCACTGACTAATGTTTTTACTTGCTAGCAACAAGCTAGCAACGGCTCGTTTCAAATGTTGGCTATATTTCTGTACGTCTCTCTTTTGCCATTTTGTGATTGTCACCCTCGTGGGCAGAGACTGAGCCAGCGCTGCCGCCACTGCGCCCTGGTCAGCAGCTCCAGCCACGTGCTGGGCACCAAAGCGGGCGAGGAGATCGACGGCAGCGAGTGCGTGATCCGCATGAACGACGCGCCCACGGCGGGCTACGAGGCCGACGTGGGCAAGCGCACCACGCTGCGGGTGGTGGCCCACTCCAGCGTGTACAGGGTGGTCCGGCGCACCGACTTCATGGCCGTTAGCAACGGCAGCCAAAGAACCATCATCTTCTGGGGCCCCCCGAACAAGATGACCAAGGACTCGAAAGCGACCGTGTACAGATCCATCCAGAGGATCAGCGCCACCTACAAGCGGGTGTCGTGCTTTACTGTCGCGCCGGAAAAAATGTACGGATTCGACAATCTCTTCCAACTGGAGACGGGACGAGACAGGTGAGCCTCTTAGGGAACTGGGATGCAGTCATCTATTTGTGAGGTATACAAATCGAGCCCTACCATACAAAAATCGCCAGAAGATTTGGAATTGCTTGGGGCCAAAATACCACAAGAGGGCGCCAAAGCACAGTTGAATTCACAAGTAGGTTGGTTTGCGAGTTTGTGACTTTGGAGTCAGCCAGTCGTCCGGCAAAAGTCTACAGTTGATTGGTTCAAAATATTGCAGCTTGCCTCTCAACTGTAACACGCAAGAGGGAGCACGAAATTACAATTCTGGCCCCTCTCTCCGTTGGCTTTGGAGTGATAATCACACTCAGGGGTGACATTTCCCCCCCCTTAAAGGAGAAGTCAACCATAAACATTTCTTGACAATATGCTCACTAGTCTAAACATGACATTCGGATTAATATTACATTTGTGGAATACGAGTTCTGAAGCAAAACCTAGCCGTTTTTATCCTTCTCGGGGCGGCCATTTTGACACTGCCGCTGTTGACTGAAGATGATGTCACAGTTGCTCAGGCAACGACCAATCACAGCTCACCTGTTTTCTGAAGCTGAGCTGTGATTGGTTGTTACCTGAGATCTAAGCATCAGTCATTTTCCCGCGACCGCAAGTGGCAAAATGGCCGCCTTCTGATAATGATAAAAAAACTGCAGGATTTTGCTGCTTAACTCGTATTTAACTAACGCAATATTAACCAGAATACCATATTTAGACTAAGAGGAGCTGCATAGAACATATTGTCAGGAAATTTTGGGGGGTTGGACTTCCCCTTTAAAAGATTGCTTATACATACCAGATCATGATGCCAAAGCGCTACTTTTATATTGGCCAGGGTTATGGCCTGTCTAATAAGAGCTTCTCCTCTCACTTCAACAAACTACCTTGGCCCCAAGATGGCACCAAAGCACTAATTTTATAAAATTACAAAGGTCACATCTTTGGGCAGTTATGGAGCACAAAAACAGGGAATATGCAATTTTACCAGCAAATACCATAAAGTAAAAATAAATAAAATCAGGGAAAAGGTGAATTTTCAAGTACTAGACAGGACCAGTTCACCCACACGTAATTGACGCCTCCTCTATAAAGGCTGTTTACCTATAGATGCCACAAGATGGCAGCAAAGCCCTACTTTTCCATTTGAAAGAATGTGTGGAATGATTGCAATGTCCTGACGGAAATGGGGGCGGGCCTTAAATGTCATCTGGTGGTTTTCTTTCGGTTCAGACGAAAATCAAACTCGTGGCTGAGCACGGGCTGGTTCACCATGGTCATCGCCATCGAAATATGTGACAACATCAAAGTGTACGGGATGGTTCCGCCCAGTTACTGTGGGTGAGTTCTCAGCGTATGACTTCCTGCGTCCTTTTAGGCATGGCTTCCCCGAGACTTTTGTGGGTCTACTCTTGATAGATACGTCTACCGAATTTTCACGTTGCATGCTTCGGGGGCAGAATTTTTCAAAACCCGAAAAAAAGGATGATTTCTTTGAGCCACTTTTTTTCTCTCGCAGGAACCGGACGGAATCCAAGAAGTTGCCGTACCACTACTACAATCCGCGGGGTTCTGACGAGTGTTTGACATACATGCAGAACCAGAACAACCAAAAAGGGAGCCACCATCGCTTCATCACCGAAAAGCAGGTGTTTGGTCACTGGGCGCATCTGTACAACATCAGCTTCGCTCATCCCACGTGGTGAGACAATTTGCATGTGGAAAACGGACACTTGGGTGCGGGATGGCGTCCACTTTCAGGGATCTTTTCAAGGAACGGCGGCGGGAAGAAAAGACGAACAGCAACTGACGTGCGGAATGGAATGTTTTCCAGATATTTTTATTTTTTTTTATAAATGTTTGAAATATTTGTTTCATTAAATATTGAAGATTAGGGTTGCAAACGTTGTAGGATTTTTTTTTTAAGTTTCCGCGAAAAAAAAAAGTTTGTCTTTTGATAGGGAATCTAAACACAAAGTGGTACCTTGACTTACAAATGAAATTTGGAAGCTTGTAACTTAAATGACCCATAATTTTCCCCATTGAAATGAATTGAAATCTCTTGAATTCCGAGTTCCCCCCACTTGACTTTTTCAAGTTCCGTGTCGTTTTTTCGTGTCGCTTTGTGAGCCAAAATTTGCTTCACAAGTCAGCTTCGGATGTGCCGCTGCTCGAGTGAAGTGAAAAATTTTAAGATACCGTGATGCCCTAGCATGTGGGCAAGGAGAGCCATCTATTTTGCTTGTGTGTTAAGTGTTATATTTTAACGCATGTTGCCTTAAATGACCCTGAATTCCCAGTTGATTGCCACGTAAAGGTTCCAATTTGGAAAATTGAAAATGTTTCCACTATTTGCAACCCTAATGATGGCAGACTCATGCTTCCCAACATCAAGTTTTGGGGGGGGAATCATTTATCAGCAAGAAAGGTTAATTCTGCTGTTGCCTGTTTTGATGGTGAATGATTGCTAAAGCTGCTCATTGTGACGGAAAATGTTTCAAATTGGAAGAGACTATACGAGACGTTTTAAAGAGGACGGCAGGATTGGGACGAGACGGTTCCCTTTTAATGGAGTCGAAGCCATCGGAAGGCGCCATCGGAACAACTTGCTGAATTTATTTTACATGTGAAGTGAAAGGTTTTGTTGACTTGGCTGATATAAAGACAATACTGATTTTAGTACATCATTGTGTTTGTAAATTTGTCTCGACAATTCTTTCTCTGTCAGTTCTCAGATTGTATTCCAGTGGATGTAGAAAACGCATCCCCTGACCTCAACCCTATTGAGAACATTATGAAAAGCTCTACTCGTTTAATTTATTTCACCAACTATTTGGACAATTAATTTACAACAACACCTGTGGTTTAATTTTTGGTTAAATCAAATTAAATATAAAATAATTAAGAATAGAATTAAGCTATTTTCGTCCACTGTCCATTTTGAAAACCTAAAAGTGACTCCTGATCACAACAGTTTGCCCAAACCTGCTCTACACAGTTCACTTGAGAGACACGTCAAAATGGAGGGCAAAAAAAAGAAGAAGCCATCTTCTCTGGTGTGTGTCAATGAACATGTAATAGAGGAAAGCAAATATTGAAGAAAATGTCATTACATAGAACAAAGCGACATCTTTTACGCACTGGAAAAGGTGGCCGCTATCTTCTGCCTCAGCGTCGCCATGGAGATTAAAATCGCTTCCTGTGTGAAAAGAAGACAACGAGTGCTTGAGTTTGCATTTGGACTTCATTATGTCAAGTCATTAGACTGTACAGTGAAACCCCGTTAATGGTCGCTGATACATTCCAGATCCACATGTTTAAAAACAAAAACAAAATCCCTGCAATAGAGATACCATTTAAAACCTTTTTGTAAAAATAGAACCCCCCACACACACATTTTTAAACATCCTGCATGATTTACTGATGAACTGTAATAAAAGTATTTCTTTGCCGCCATATTGTGGCATCTTGGTGCCAAGGAGCCACGTTAAAGTGAATTGAGGAGCTTCACGGACACAATTATTTGGATCGAGCCTTGCGCCGTGAATAACGAAAATCCACAAATAATTGACCCCACTTCTAAAAAAAAAAAAGGGTTTGTAGCTGCCACAAGATGGTGGCAAAGCACTCCAAATAAGGACGTTCATAAGGAACCAACACCACACATGTAGCATGAACGCCATCACAAACTCATGTGATATTAATGACGGGATTATATGGTTTAAAAATGCAAGTGTAAGAAAAAATCTACCAAAAAAAAAAAAAAATCTATTCAATTAATAACAACTAATTATTCATATAATTTATTAATAATTTACTTTTATTTAAATTTATTATTAATATTACTACTAATAATAATAATAATAAATAGTTGCGATTTTATCGTGTTGACACTGACAAGATTTTCGGCGTCAGCCCTCCCAAATATAAGAAATGATTCCGCGCTGCGTCTCACCTCCGTGCGAATGGTGCGGCTGCCCTGGGCGGGACACGTGTTGAGGTAGAGGTCAAAGAGGAGGCTGGGACACGTCACGTCCAGGTTCTGGTCGGCGTCTAAACTGGCCTCCAGTCCCTGAAGACCCCCGAAGACCACCAGAAGATGCCTGCGAATGCTGCCAATGAGAAATTGTGGGCAATTTGCGACAGGGCGGCTTCGGCTACTTACTTGAACGGCGGCAGCGAGGCTTCGTCGACGCCGCTGCCTCTTTCCGACGTCCCGACCGTCACATCGTAGCCGTCCTTGTACGGGCTTTCTGTGAACACCGCACCTGTGGAAGGGAATTGTCAGAATCAATCAATCAAATATTAGCCCGTTTCTGCACATGAGAATTAGCGGCAATTGTGGGATAATAAATGTGGCACGACTGCCGTATTGCTGGATGTAGTGGTTGCATGTGAAATTTGGGGCCACGTACTGAGACAGGACGCCAGGCGGACGCTGTAGCCCCAGTACAAGCCTCCTTCCGTTGTGGGCACGTGAGGAGCCACCACCACCCCTTTGTATGTTTTGCTGTCTTGAGGACAAATCAGACGGACGCACGTGACTTCAAAATATCATCAGACCTCTTTTTAAAAAAAATCTTCTTTTTTTTTTTATCACCTTGCTTCTGCAGCGTGTTGATATGCACAGTGACTCGCAATCCCGCCTGAAGCTGTTTATCAATCTGCACCTCCTGAGGTGGGCACAGTCGTCATGAACGTCATCACTCGGAGAAGGACAACATCCCACTTCCTGGTCTTTTTACCTTCCTCGTGCCACAGTTGACCAAAGAACCTTTGCCGGCCTTTGTGGGCCTGTCCAGGACGATGCCTTCGCGGTATTCCGATTCTTCGTCGATCCTCATGTGGTGAGGACTGTCCAGTGGGTTTAGCAGTCCTACAGGAAACCCAGAAAAACATTGATTGAAAAAAATAAAATAAAATAGTCAGGGTTTCATTAAGTATTACAGCGCGGCACATTTGCTAAGCATGTTTTTGTTTACAGTTGACAGCCACAGAAATGAAAAAATGTGTTACTTTAAAACTGTCTGTCTACTTTATTTAGTCTAACCACATCATTTTGTCTTATGGAAGTCTGCTACACACAATGCAAAACTCCATATGCCGGCTAACAAAACTAGCATCAATGTTGTGCTAATCATAAACCTTTAGACAATTCATATTTGAGCACAAGTGGTGGCAGCAAACAAAAACAGCAAAAGGCAATCACAGGTGTGCAAATGTAACATTATGACATACTTTAGTTAAACCCCACCCCCCCATAAAGCAAGAAGAAAATATGCAAAATCAATTTCAAATTGGTCCAAGTGAAATAATGTTGGTTGTATACTGAGACAACATGTGAGCGAAAACAACTTCAGAACATTTTGCATACCTGCGTACTGCAAGTCTTGATGCTTTGGGAAGAACATCTTGCGCAGGTACCTTGCACAGATGGGAAATTCATGTTACTCATAACGATACGCAAATAGGAGCCCTTGCGTGGCGTGTCACACTCACTGGGGACACTCCAGGTATTGCAGTATTCTGGCCAGCTGAATGCACGCTTGTCCCTTTTTCCCGATTCCTTTAAACTCGCCTTCCACACTCCTGTGGCACAAAAAAAACAAAAAACATTGATATCCATACAGTGATCGTTTATCAAATACATTCCACTAACTGATAAAAAGTTACAGCTATTCAGACATTCAACCTGAAATTTCACCCCAAAGGGCGAATATCCTTAAGTTTTTTTGTGAGCAGCGCACTTTCCCACCCCTGAGAAACTCACTTGACATCTTCGCCTTGCTCGTCAAACACGACAACCTCGTCCACGCAGAAGATGACGCAGGCGCGGGCAATCTGTCCCGCCAGGTAAGTGCGGAGTTCGGCCGACTGGGCGTTGTCCAGGACCGAGCCCGGCAGAGCCACGCTTACCGTGTACGCTCGACCTACCAGACACACACGCACACACACGCAAGTGTCACTCTCCATTTTAAACATTACAGATTGAAAATTGATTCACGTGGATGTAATTGAAGTGCAGATACTTAAAAACGATTAAAAAGACAATATTGTAGTGATTAGGAATCAGGAATGAATGAATGATTTTGAACAAAGTGACTGTGTTACAGTGCATAGTATACTATACATACACAGTTGACTGTTTTAAATTGTGGAGGGGAAAAAAAAGCCCGCCATGTTTCCTTTAAACACTCACCGGAATTCCAAGATACCCTGATTATTTTCAAGTACCTTTATTGCACTTGGTCTCCGCTTTTTCCCTCTCCGCAGCCACTTGCTGTTTCTGTTTTTCCATCTGTTTGATCAGCTTGGCCTCTTTCCTCTGCTTCTTGGCCTCCTTGACTGTTCATCATTGGCAGCGGGGAAAAAATGATAAAAATGCAGCAAAGATAATTATGTAAAACTGTCACACTGATTCCCAAACACTGTAGTTCTAGACTGTATAGTTTAGATCACTGTTTCTAAATGTTCAAATAATAGAAAACTAAATCCTATGCTCAGCAGAGCTCAGGGGTGTACCGTCATTTGTGTTAAGATTGCCTGTATTTTAATGTACCATGGTAGTAAGCAGGTTATGATGCTTTTTAATTCTATGTATCACAATCTTAACATTGTTTATTTGTGTTTGTTTTGTTTTTTTACTTTGCAAGTTGATAAAAAAAAAGTGTTTTCTATGTAAAGTAGTATATTGGTATTTTACTTTTTGACAATAAAAATGTATTTACACGTTTGCACTTAAGTTCATTGTCCAAACAAAGTCTTATTTCCACACAGGTATTATTACTTGAGTACAAAGTGCGAGTACTTTGCCACGAAAGGTGGCGCAGCGTACATCACTTAACAGAACCTTTTTGCCAGGGGGAAATTCCATTGTTGATCCGAAAAAACTAATTAAATACATAAAATAAAAATGTCACGAGTACCGTACACACTTTTTAGCACAGCATTTAGCATCAGGCTAACTGTTTACTCACGTTGCGCTTTCCTTTTCTTCCAGTCCACCCCTTCTTCTAGCTGAACACAAATGATAAAAACAAGTAAACATTAAAAAAAGGGAATGGGAACGGCGCTGACTTTTTTTTGAGTAAAACACTACGTTATTTATACCTGAGAGGAGAATGTTTTTTGTTTCTTCGGAG
Source organism: Leptonotus elevatus (assembly GCF_054856555.1). Lineage (NCBI taxonomy): Eukaryota > Metazoa > Chordata > Actinopteri > Syngnathiformes > Syngnathidae > Leptonotus > Leptonotus elevatus. Next base: position 1,520,161 of record NC_141253.1, read on the forward strand.
CGACGCCGGTAGACATGTTTCTCACACCGACACGTGAAGTTTTCTGCTTCCGGGTCTCCTTCTTCTTCTTCTACGTTTATTATTGTTTGAGTTCAGCCTCTACGCGTTGCCATGTCAACCTAACCTCATCCTCCATCATCATTATTTTCAAGCTCTAATTCGTTGGTCAGAGCGAGTTTGACAAGCAAAACAAATCTGTAGCAATCTGTACACAAATATATATATATATATATATTTTTTTTTTTAATCAGCTTCTTTGATGAGTACTTTGTGATGTATTTTATTTACATTTGGTTGTGTTTTTGTCATGCTAGATAAATCAGATGAAGTTGATTGCGAAACTCGTCCGATGTATGTGGCACAGTTACATGCTGTTACATTGCATTTTTGTTTAATGTTGATGGTTTCTATCATGAACACATGATAATGGTGGTATTAAGAGGTGGATTAAGTCAGGTGTGTCCCCAGTGAAACAAAAAAAGATTATTCATTAAATTGAAACAAAATATTTCATTAAAACACTGCTTTGATTTTAATGAGCTAAAAACCAAAGTTAATTGGACAACATTTCATTTGAATTCAAGTGACAAGGAAGCAATAATACTAGTTTCTTCACAGAGGATTAAAATTATTGCACAACAAAATCACAGAGCCTTAGTAATGATGGCATTTAAGGACACAAAAACTAAAGAAGTCTGTGTCTTGTATAGTAGCAGAAAAGGCCTGGAGAGTGAGGACGGATTGTATTAATGCACCACTCACAAAAAGTTGGTGATTTTGGGCTTTGTGGTGACATTTCAGGATGAACCTGATCTGATTGTATGTAAAGGTTGTTACATTTCAGGCTAAGCCAGACATTTCACCCCAGAGCCCAATATCACACACTTTTTTGTGAATATTCCCTAAATATGGAGAGAGGATGAATATGGCTCGTCTGCAATGCGTCAACTGAAATCTGGACGGACGGGTAGTAGAATGCGAGGTCATGCGTCACATGAAGGATTCCACTTTCGCAGGATGGCCTCTGCTGCATCCAAGGTGGAGTCCTCCTTTTATTTGTGCATAGAAAAGTCCGTTTGATTCCTGAATACAAAAGAATAAGACGAAGGAGCATCACAGGGAGTTTTACCTTGATGAAGCAGAATCGGATGTATTTGTCAAAGTCTTTGCGGTGCTCCGGACTGTAGAAGGCTGACACGGGTATTGTCGCCAAGCCCTGCGGACACGCCCCAAAGATAAAACATGTATTAAACCGCTTCACAGCAGATACCTCAAAAGTTGCAACATTTTGGACCGACAAATGACATCTCTAAAATCTCATCGGGCGTCAGGTTGTCACACCATCTCATCTACAATTTCAATTATTACACTCCACAATTACAAAAATCTGCATAATCATAATAAAAAAAAAAAAAGATAATACTAATTTCTTTGTTATTTACATTTATACATTTGCACCTTTTTTAAATATTAAAATAACTAATTTAATAATAAAAAAAAAAAACATCCAAAAGGAACTTGCATAATTATAGTGTTTCAAAGAATTGTATTTGTCTTAATATTTTTTATTTGCTTTTTACGTTTAAACATTTTCTTTTGTACCAAAAAATAAATGATTGTCCTACTGCACAGCGCACATGCTGCACTCCAACTTCAAGTTTTTGCCAACATATATAAATAAATATATATGACTATAAATATATATTATTATAAATTCTGTTTGGTCCAAAAGGAACTTACATAATTATAGTGTTTCTATTTTTCATTAATATTTTTAAATGCTTAAACACTTTCTTGCTTTGTACCAAAAAAATAAATAATCGTTTGAATAATCGTGATTTCAATTATTGCCAAAATAATCGTGATGATTATTTTTCCATAATCCAGCAGCCCTACGCATCACTGGTTTGCTCTTTCTTTTGTATTTTTAATACGTGTCATGCAATGTTTTAAAGCGGTGACAGTTTGAGCCCAGAAGAGATTATTTCAAATATTTTCTAAGGGCAAAATGCCATTAAATTAGTCTAATTCTGAGTTTACCTTTTCTTTAATGAGCCATTTGACAAATCGGAAGTCGTAGGATTCGTCGTTTGTGCTTGGGTCATTGAGATCCACCTCTGTGGAGAAAAGAAAGTCGAGGTCATGCCATGTCACATCACTTAAGCTTTTGCAACCAAAAATGACCTTTCCGGGTACTAAGAAGCGGCCCGCCACCTTGTGGCATATATGAGCATTTTTTTTTTCTTTGTTGGGGGAAGCGTCAACTGCTCACAGATTTAGGGTCTATTGAGGGTCTCTGTGAAAAGCAAAACGCCCCCTTGCGAAGCGCACTGCTCGCTCACCGACAGAGGAGATGTCAGTTATCATAAAGTAGCCTCCCTGCGGCATGACGGGCTTCAAGCCCACGCTTTCCAGACACGACGCCAGCTTCTCCCGCTTTCGGTGCAGCGCGGCCGGCAGCTGGCGGAAGTAGCTGTTTGGAGAGCCAAATAGTTCCAACTCCCGCTCGAACCCGCGAGCTACCGCTTCCTGAAAGTGGGGCCGGGGGGGGGGGGGGGGGGGGGGGGGGGGCGGACAAAATACGATGAAATAAAGCGGCGGATATTTCCTGTTGGTCCTGGTTGTGATTGCGGTCACCTGAGCGGCGGTGGCACAGTGGTACACGCTATTCTGATGGATGGTCTTCATGTGTTTGAGGATTGGGCCAGCGCCGATAGCCCAGCCCACCTGGACAAAAAGAAATATGCATGATAGCGCAAGTAAATAATGGCTGTTGTGGATTAAGGAATATGTCACCTTCCATCCCGTGGCACTGAAGGTCTTCCCCGCACTCCCCACCGTCACAGTCCGCTCCCACATGCCGGGCAGGCTGGCTGTCGGTAAAACCAACCACACCTGTGTTATTACCTCCCACAGGGAAAGGTTATCGTGGTAATAAGATGGGAAGCATTCCCAATAAAACTGCTGTGAAGAGAGACTTCTAGCTTGCTGTCTGTCTAATGGTTAGCCACACTGCTAACCATTAACTGTTATGCAGATGGAGAAATAAGTGTGTGTGTGTGTTTGGGGGGGGGGGGGGGGGGTGCCTCACAAAATGTGAAGTTACATGCGTTATTGTAGACTTTATTGAATTTTTTTTATTAATTTGTGCCTCAAAATTTCCAAAAATTCAACCTCACAAAATGTGAAATTGAGTGCATTGTTGTAGACTTTTTGTATTTGATTTTTTTATTGATTTGTATATCAAAAATTAAAAAATATGGAGTAATGCATTTTATTATAGAAATCACTGCATTATATTTGACTCACCCCTCCCCGCCCCCCAAAAAACATGCAAAGTGACTTGATTTATTATGAACTTTTTGTTAAACACCTAAAAAAACGAGGATGTACTCGTTTTATTAAGGACATTATTGTATTATTTATTTATATTTATTTTTACCCTTCCTTGCCCCAAAAAGATGTGGCGTTACTTTTTTTTTTTTGTTATTTTGAAGATGACATTTGCCACAATTAATTGAAATTCAATTACAATTTAAATTATTATAATCGTAAACAAAAATAAAAGATTATTAATGCTAATTTTGAGTTGTTTAAATTTATATTGTTGCACCTTTTTTATTTTAAAGCGACACATTTAGTAAATCAAAAGGAACTTGCATAATTTTTGTGTTTATTTGACTATATTTTACATGTTTAAACATTTCTTTGTTTTGTACCAAACAAATGATTGTCCTATTAATAAATGAATCATGATTAATATTTACTTCATATTCAAGCAGCCCTAAAAAAAAAAATCTAACATATTGAGATAGTTGTTTGAATATTTATCTAGTTAACTATTTTTATTTTATTATTTTAAACCGTGGAGATATTTCCCATCATTAATTTTTTCCCCTCTTTTTTTTCTTCTAATTTAAAAAAAATTGCAGTTTGGATAAAAGGAAGGGAAAAAAACAACTTAGAAAATGTGGCGATTATATATTTGCAATTTCCATCCAGTAAATTATAACGGACAAATAAATCTAGTCGTATAACTACTTGCGATTTCTTTGGCAGTATTTGCCCTCACCTATTTTCACATGCTTGGCTCCGTCGTAGGTGAGCCACTCGTACACCTCGTCACTGAAACACAGCACGTCGTGTTTGATACACAAGTCGGCGATCACTTGCAGCTCTTCCGTCTTGTACACCTGCAACGAAGTTCACGTCCCAAGACAAAGACGAGTCATGACTCGGCGGCGGCGGCGGCGGCGGCGGCGGCGGCGGCGGCGGCGGCGGCGGCGCTACCATCCAGCCAAACGTATCTAGCGTGACTTCAGTTCTGACCTTTCCCAGCGGGTTGTTGGGCGTGTTGATGACGATGGCTTTGGTGCGCGGGCTGAATTTACTGGCCAGCTCGTCGGCCGACAGGACCCAGTCGCCGCTTGACAGGACTTCGCCCCCGCCCTCCACTTTCTGCGAGGGTTAAGAGACGAGATCAAAAATGCAAATGTAGCCAAATCACATCAAGTTTACCTTAAATTGCAACCTAGGGTGAGAGCGAACCAGATTGGTAAATAGATTGTGTCTGTTTGCCATTTTTAATTGAAAAAAAGAAATAAATACAAAATAGTCAGGGTATAACCTTGTCTAATAGAAAAAAGAAAAGAAAAACATTTTCCCACATCATCGTTACACCCTCTTGGGGAATTTCAAGACAAGAGCAGGCAAAATTCCCTCGGACGGTCGGACCCTCCACATCCTGGTCACCACCTCTTCCAGCTCCTTTGCATAATTGCCCAATAAAGATGATTCTGATCTTGTGACATCAACAAGCCATTACAGAAAGGCACTTACTGGCCTCAGAGGGATGTACACCGCCTTCCCGCCCGCCATCTTCACCATGGGCTGGTAGCAATCAAAGAAAGGCTCCACGATGATCACCTGGAAAGGCCACATTACCCCCCTCACAATATCAATCATCAAAACGAGGACGAGCCTTCAGTTAAGAGCAAGCACCTCGTCTCCCTCGTCCACCAGTGCCTGGAAAGCGCAAAAGAGCGCCTGGTAAGCGCCCACCGTCACCAGGACGTCCTCCATGGGTTCGATCTGATGTCCCACGATGCCGCTGAAGAATTTGGCCAGACTATTAACGAGGCGCGGGTGGCCCTGATGGGGTGGAGAAACATTTGAAAGTGGATCGGGAGTGATTTTGAAAAACAGCCTCGGTGTACTCACGAAAGCGCGCGTGTACTGGTGCATGGCGGGACCGCCACGCAGTGCTTCACTGAAAGCATCCTGCATGTATTCCGGAGGGGCAAAGTCCGGGAAACCCTGGCCGAGGTTGACGGGTTTGTAGTCGGCCGCCATTTGGGTAAACTCCACCCTGTTGAATGGGAAAAACTGCTTTGATATCCTAATTAGTCGGCTAGCCGAGTAGCCCCACTATATTGGACATTTTTAAGCCATTGTTTTTAATGTGTTTTATGTACACAAGTCTAAATTTTGCGTTGTAGTACCACTTTGCGCCATAACATGACCGGGCAGCACTGAGCTATACTGGAAGAGATGCGGCGTTGTTAAATGAAGCATAAAGACGGGATTATCTCCAGTTATTGTAGTTCCCACAGACAATTATGCCTTGAGTATTGTTGTTTGCTGTTTGTATGTGTTGCTGCTCTGTGCGTGTTAAAGCAGCAGTCGTTTCCAGGTTTATGATTACCAGGACATTTTGTATAATTGTTAGCATTAAGATGATGAATTTAGATTTAGGCGAAATATGGTTTGGCCGAACAATTTCGTGTTCAAATATACATGTGAGTGACAAACAACTTGAAGCAAGAACAATTGCCTCTTATTTGAATCTTTAAAGAATACTTTAAAAGCGTGTCGTTTTGGAAGGTGCAAAAGTACATAACTGGTGCTAAAGTCCAACCATGTCTTTTGAATGTATAAACAACACGTGACCTTGTGGGCAATTTCGTTGTTGTATATTTTGTACAACTAACTACAAGTTACTTTTGCAGCAAACCTCCCAATGGAATCAAAAACAAGAGCCCACAGACAACCTACTCTATTTTAAATAAAATTATAATAGTCTTAAGTTATTGTTGATGAATCGCATGCACCTCATGTTTCTTACCATACGTTTTTGTCAACTCCTTCGGTCCTGCTCGAGTGAAATCTTCGCGACATGATTGTCTAGTAGAAGGGGGGGGAAAAAAACATGCAAAATTAAAAGTAAAAGGTCGCAAGCGATTGTTTATAACATGCAGCGGTCCGTCGCATACCTTTGGCAACTTTGTAAGAGTAGCGGTGCGCCGACTTGCAGTCACAAGATTACCGATTAGTATTCCCATAGGTTAGAGAATCATTGCGAAGAAGAACCAAGTGGTGATTTAGAAATAAAGTCTAGGGAAAAAGTGCTGCACTGTATACCCGAAACCAAAGAAGCTGTGGGGGGGATGCAAGAACGCTCAAATCCGTGCTTTGATGATCACTTCCGGGATGGGAGGGGCGCTTTGTTACGGGGAGTAGATACACTAAACAAAAATATTCTACCACCACCTGTGTATTAAAAATAATAATAAATGTACTACACTTAAAAAGTATATCTATTTCTTGTATTTCGACTGATCCTTACTCCGATTAGTGAGTGGGGCGGAGCAAGCGGCCGGAGATGGGCGGAGCAAAACACTGACGTTACATAATTTGTGTATTTTATATTTTAAAATATATGTATATGTTATATAAATGTTGTATTTTCACCATTATACACATTTTAATTTTAATTTAAAATTAAATATGTATTGTACTCCTTTACAGATCGGCAGTTTGTGGCATGATAGCCGAGCGATGCTAGCAAATGCCAACATTTCTTAAAAACAAAACAAAGATATCACTCATCTTTATTTTTGTTATCGTAAAGATTTTTTTATGTTTTCTGAATTAAAACTAAAAAAGGGACACACGCATAGCCTACTCAATGTAGCAAACACTTAAACACGCACACACCCAGGGACACAAAAACACACTAGTGCGCGCACACTCAAAAACAAACACACGAGGCACAAAGAGACACACACAGAAACATACACACACTATAGACTCACGTACACAAAAACAGATACACACTGAAATATATTCAAAACACAAACACATACAAAAAAACACACATACTCAAAATATGACACTTAAACACAGGCAGAAAACATCCACACAAAATCCCAAACTGACAAAAAACAGACACACAAAATACACACACTAACTTTGTGTATCATATTGTTTATAGTATGAAATCAGTTATCATTTGTGTCCCATTTGCTTAAATGAAAAAATGGAAAGCACCACGGCTGCTCACGACTACAAGTTGGCTTTCTCCAAGTCCTCGACCAGAACTCTGCCCTTCTTCCTGGCCTTGCGCTTCTTCTTCTCCACCTTGGCGGTCTTCCTCTTCTGGATGTTCTTGCGCCGCTTGTCCTGCCTCTTTTGCATCTTCTCCACGACCACCTGGCTGCGCTCGTCCCACTGCTTCTTGCGCCTGTTGCGCTTCTTCTCCTTGTTGGCCAGGGCGGTGCGCAGCATGCCCTCGTCGTCCTTGATCTTGATGCCCTCTGCCCTGTACAGCGCATTGGTCCACTTCATCCGGGCCTCCACCTCTTGGGCCTTGGCCTCGTCCGTCTCCCGCAGCTTGTCCAGTTTGTCCTTGCGCGCCTCCACCCGGCTCAGCAGCTGCTTGTAGTTGCATCCCGACAGCGGCGTGATTTGGCCTTTGACGTGCTGCTTCTTGGCCTTCTTCTTCAGGCCCTTGTCCATGAACTCCTCCTCCACCGTCTCCACCGTGTTGAAGATCACGGCGCTCTCCTGTCGCTTGCCCGCGCCCGCCGGGGCCACTTCCTGCGTGTGCGTTTCTTCCTGCTTAACCTCGGCCTGCTTGCTTTGGGCTTTGGCCTCGGCCAGCCTCTTCAAGTGGAACTCCTTCTTCTTTTGCTTCTTGCGCTCGCGCTCCAGTTTCCGCTTTGCCCGCTTGGCCTGGACCGCTTCCGATAGAGGCTTAGGGGCTCCCTGGCAAAAATGAAAACGATGCGTGCTTCATGTTGATGATTTCGTTAAAGAATAGATCAGTTCAGTCCACGTTTCCATATGTGTCATGAAAGATTAATTGTTGAAGTGATAAAGCCACTTTGAGTGAAGACAACAAAAGACAAATTCTGAGCTCAAGAAATTAATTATTTCATTTAGAAAAAAACACTCTCCGTCTTCATACCTGTACTTTAGCTTCTTCAATCTTCTCATGCAGCCTCTTCCGAAGAACATCAAAGGTGGAGAAGGTGGCCTTAACATTTACTCCTTGAAAGGAAGGAAGAAGGCTATATATAAGTACGTTTTAAGTTGAAATGTTTTACAACGGGTGGGAGAGGTAAAACTACAAGGTTGGAATCTTATCTAAGCTTCGTGAAAAGACAAAAGATTTAAAAAAATATATATATATATAAATATTTTGCACTGAAGGGCTTTACAAATAAACTAACAGCAATGCAATTAAGATGTAAAAAAAAAAAAACAACTTAAAAAGTAAATTGTGTACCTTTATCTACCGTTCGTGTTGTATTCACTCTCAGGCGTCCGTTGTGTGCTGATGCTGGACGAGGCTTGTTTGGAGGTGTCGCTTTATGTTTCTCATCTTTGAATGACTTCTTTTTGCACTTTTTCTTCTTCTGTGGTGGACCATCATCTTTCTTGCCGTTAAAATGAACTAAAAGGGGGGGAAAAAACAATATGGAGCAATCTTCCACGTGCCAGTGGGTGGACTGATTTAAATATGAATACCAACATTGGTACTGAAATTACTAGACAGATATCTGTGCAATTAAGTGACTAACAAGATCTCAAGTGGTTTATCCTACTCAGATGAATATTTCACTTTGAGTTTTTTCCCCCCTAGAATAATCATTTGTAAATTAAATGAAATCTTCTCTGCTGGCCTAAACACTACCAGAAGTAGGAACATTTATAACTGCATTTCAAAACATATACTTTTATACTCTTTCTTGAGTAAAGGAGTTGCATAAGTACTTATACATTCACCAGAGTACTTTTATTTACTTATTTATTAGTATATCTACTTAAGCACAGTAAGTCTATTTTGCGACCTCGGGAACTAATCAATGAAATGGATAGATGGATGTAAATGTCATAATGAAACAAGATGTGATCCAATAGAAAGGAGTGCATTTAGTTGCTTTTTGACACAGTCGGGGATGTATTCATATAACTATGTTTGAAGAAGAAAAAATACACGCATGCACAATAAACATTAACAAAAGTTACCGAATGGCCTCTTCTTTGGTTCCTGCTCCCGTTGATTTAACACTTTACTAGTCAGTTTCTGGAGGTACGAGTCCCTTGCTGCGAGATTCATGTCGAAAATGGACGCTTTTTATTTTAGTTGTTTATTTAAATGGTTTCTGAAGCCATGCTATTCAATACGCAACGAATCCGACCACACATGTGGACGGGGGGAAGAATGAAGGTGACGGACCCGGAAGCAGTTCTCCCAATAAAATACCGGAAGTAGTTGCCGCAAAATAGCTCCCCGTTGCGCGTCCTAGCATTAGCATTAGCAAGCTGTCACTTACATAGCTACCCTGGTAGTAAAGGTTGTTTGGGTATGTTTTCGCTAAACACGCTGGTGGTGTCTTACAGCAAAGTGTTGACGACTTTAAAACACGTAAGTTTTCTTCAAGAGACGTAAAATAAACTATAGGGTTTTTGTTTCTTCCTCAAATGTGTGCTAAATTAATGTAATTGCAGACAAATGTAGTTCACGTCAAGAGGACTCTTTACCTGCGTAGAACGCCTCTCTTCATACGAACAAATGGTAATTATAATGTCTTTAAAATATACTATGCGTTATAGATTTTTTTTAAAAATTGTAACTTATTTTATTGTTTCTCTGATGTTACGATGCTATTTACCCCCCACTAAACAAAAACAGGATGCTAGATGAGCAAATATGTAATTTAGCATATCAAATAAATACATTAAATCGTAGCCTAATGGGATAATTGAGCCATTTCCAGGAGCAAAGAGTTAATATTTTGTCCAGAATGAACTTGGTAACTTCATTATTTTTCACGTACAATTAAATGCCTTTAAATACAATACCTTTCCACTTGCTGTCGACTGAACATGACATCACCTGTGCTGAGGAAGTAGGTAACGGCCAATCATGGCTCAGTTTGCTGACCAAACCCAGAAAACTGGTGAGCCATGATTGGCTGTTACCTACTTCCTCAGCACAGGTGACGTCATCTTCTGTCGCCCTTCATATTAACTTTCCAGGCAGGTGGACGGGACAGCGGCAATCGTCCAGTTCTGTGGCGGCGACCGGAGAAGACACTTTTCTTAAATGGTTCCTGCTGCTCATCCCGGCTACTACATTTGGCCTCGGAACCTGGCAGGTATGCACTGTTCCCTCACATTTTTCTCCACATTTTGGGAATATTTGATTGTGTTTGGATGAAATAAATAACAATCAGTTTAAAAAAAAATACATACTGGAAAAAGTAAATAAAAGATTCTATAGTGTAAAACATTTTAAAATAAATCATTAAAAGTAAGGTTTAATTTGCAAAAGTAAAAGGACATAATATAAACATGTTTTAAAGAACAATTTATTTTAAAAAAATAGTTTAATTAGTCAAACACATCATATGTATAAAACAAAACGTTCACAATATTTTGCAATTTTTAATGACAATTCACTAATTAATTGTTTACATTCAACTTAAGAAAAATACTAAAATATGAATATTGAATGAATACTAGTAAATTCCAAAATCTTTCTGACTGTAGTAAATATAAATTAAGCAAATAAAACAATAGCAAAAAATAACAATACCATTTCATTTAAATTATTATTTCCATTTCATTTAAATCATTTTATGGATATTTTCAGTTAGGGGTGTACTCATCTTTGTTGTCAGTGGATGAGCCATTAATGGCAGATATTATCTTTAGAGTATAGCAAAGTGTATTCAATTTCTTCAGTGTTGTCCCATGAAAAAATATTTTCAAAATTGTGATGGGTGAGTGTAAGCATGTGTGAGACACAGTCTATATCTACACCATATAGAAATATTTTTTCAATTGATTTAGTCCTTCTAAAAATATAGTCATCGAAACAATTTTTGTTTTTTTTATCTTTATCATTTTTATTTACATCAAGATGAAGCGTCGGCAGTGGAAATTACAACTGATCGACGAGCTGACCAGACTCACCACGGCCGACCCCATACCACTTCCAATCGAGTAAGTGCGCCACCTGCGGACAGTTGCGAGTAATAGGGCGTGTTGACCGGTCCAAACGTATGCCCTCCGCAGCCCCCTGGAGCTAACAGGCCTGGAGTACAGGCGGGTGCGAGTGCGCGGCCGCTTCGATCACGACAAGGAGCTGTACGTCCTGCCACGTTCGCTTGTCGACCCTGAGAAGGAGGCCAGGGAGGCGGGGCGGTTGTCGTCCAGCGGCGAGACGGGCGCAAACGTGGTCACGCCGTTTCACTGCACGGACCTCGGGTAATACAAATGCAAGTTGGATTTTTTTTATTTTTTATGATTAAAGTATTTTTACTTATTTTTTGTTTTAAAAAAATTAATAAAAATCATACCTTTTTTTTGTTTTCAATTTTTTTATGTAATGTAAAAATATTACAATTAAAATAATTTCATTTCATATTTTGTAATAAAAAGTATAAATCATCAATTGTAAAGTAATTAAAATACTTAATTTAACTTAACTAAACGACTTGAATATTTTCATTTCGTTTAAAAGGTAAAAAATAAAACTATTTAAAAATTGTAATGCATGCAAGTTTAACAAAAATTGACAAAAGTGTTAAAAAATAATTCATGATTTTTTTATTTTTTTATTATCAAAATTAAAAACAAAACGTAATTTTTTTCATTATACAACTTTAGTATATAATGAAATTATATATACATGTAATCACTCTTTGGCTAATTTTTTTCTGGTAGAAAAAAATGACATTATTTCAGGAAGGTGGCAATATGTAGCGTAAAACAATTCATTAAAAAGATATTTTGAATTGTACTCATTTCCTTATACAGTATTTGTCAAGTATGCCAAAATGCTAATGATGACGTGTCCTCAGTATCACCATCCTGGTGAACCGAGGCTACGTCCCCAAGCAGAGGATTAGACCAGACAGCAGGATGAAGGGCCAGGTGAGCGCCATGCAACCTTTTTATATTTTTTTTAACCCTTGAACTTTTATCTGAGCGAGGTGCGTGCATGTTTGCAGGTGGAGGGTGAGGTGGAGGTGGTCGGGGTGGTCCGGCTGACAGAGCCCCGCAAACCCTTCGTGCCCAACAACGACCCCGACAGAAACCATTGGCACTTCCGTGACCTGGAAGCCATGTCGGATGTGACGGGAGCGCAACCGATCTTCATTGATGCCGACTATGGTAACGTTGCGTGTCACGTGACCAGTGGTGGGAAGTACTCAAGTGCAAATACATTACTTAAAGTAGCTTTTTCATGGACAATGAACCCCTGCATATTCAGTTAAGACGTTTAAAAATTCAGATTTGTAAAAACTCTTACTGCCAAGCAAATGTGTTTCGTAGCAGCGCTTGAGTCTATCTGTACTTCTATGTAAGCACAGATTGCAAGTACTTTTTCCCCCCCATCTCTGGACTTAAGACTTTTTTCCCGTCATTACAAATTCCATAAAAGGAGAAATGTGTTTCAGCCAGCACCATCCCAGGCGGGCCAGTCGGCGGGCAGACGAGGGTGACGCTGAGGAATGAACACATGCAGTACATCATCACCTGGTCGGTAATGTTTTGTGACGTATGTGCTTTTTATTCATTTACTTTAACAAATGTATATCGTTTGTGTTTTTGTCTTCCAAGGTATGGCCTGTGTGCAACCACCGCCTACATGTGGTACGCAAAGTTCATCAAGAAGATTAAAATGTAAAATGTTATCAGCTGGATTTGTCTTGTGTAAACTTTTTACTCAAGAGCAACCTCATGGCACACACAAATGCCACAAAAGGTATCAAAAGGGTCTAATTTTTCCATTTGCTGTCAATACACACGCAATATTAACCGGCTTGAATAATTTTGCTGCCCGCCCATTCAAAATGTTTCTTTGGGGTGGGGGATGTTTCGTTTCTGACCCATTTGGACACAAGTGGGTTATCAAATACTTGAATTTGTGAAAGCACTTTAAAGGCCGTCGCTACAATTAGCTGGAGCAGCTTTTTTTGTGGTTATTGCAGCTTAAAAGGCCAAAAATACGTGACAAAATTTAAGTTCTTGTGAGAATATTTAGTCGTCACCTTACAGTAAAATAAAATTACATGTAGTGTGTCGACGAGCAGCTTGAGGAAAAGCCAGTCTTATTTCACTGAACTCTGTTCATTTTTGTCAGTGTTCCATTCAATGAACGTGGTTTATGTGAATGCCCGCTCAGTAACCATGGAACGTTAAGCTGCAGTCTCGCTTTTCTTAGCTGCGTTGATGGAATACCCCGCCAGGTCTTTTTCACAGAATTTTATGATGTATATACAGTGATTGACTCAATTTCAACCAATCACTCAAAACTCAATGCTCCATTAAAACGAAACAATCAGTCCCACGTTCGAACATACAATTTTATTATTCCAAACAATTTAACCAAGCTTGGTTGCCAACTCCTTGGCCTTTGCCTTCTCCAGTTTGGCGATGCGAGCGGTGGACTTGGGGCCCATGATGTTGCCTCCCCAGTGACGACGGATCTGCAAAAAAAAGTCAAGAAAACGACAACGTTTAGGCTGCGCTCTGCTTTTGCTTATGGTTAATGAGCAAATGATTCTGAACGCAGTCGCTTGCAAATCAGAATCATTCACTCATTTCCCTTCTCACTATTGGCCAATTATGTATGACACTATTAAATGGACAGAGTGATTAACACAAGTTTTAGTCTCACCTCCTCGTATCTGTCGTTGTAGTTGGTCTTGATGGCTTCTACGAGCTTGGCGAGGGCACCTTTGTCCTCACTGGAAAACAAGGCACAAAGGGTCACACACAAAGGTCACGTTAACTTTCCTAACTTGGAAAACTGCACATGAACGAAACGCGACGTCGGTATTTTCTCACGGGTTAGTCTGCGTGAAGGCCACCGAGGTGCACGTCTTCCTGTACACCAGCTTGCCCAGGCGAGCCTTGCCCTTCACGATGCAGTAAGGGACGCCCATCTTGCGGCACAGGGCGGGCAGGAAGACCACCAACTAAAGAGCAGGGGTGAGAAAAGGCCAGGTTAGCGTTTCACCCCCACGTGACTCCCGCTCGTACCGGGGGTGGCTCTCTCGGCTCAGGGTTAAAAAGCTCGTATGTTTTTATCGACACGGGACGATTCAGGTGAAGAAATTCTGACATCATTGCCGAGAGAGCATCCGGCGAGGCAAACCACCGGACGCTTACCTCAATGGGGTCCACGTCATGGGCGATGACCACCAGCTGGGCCTTCTTGCTTTCCACGAGAGACGTGACTGTGTTGACGCCTGGAGGAGAGCAACAATGTCACGCGACCAAAAAAAAAAAAGTAACAGAATGTTTTGAAAGGGACGCTTTTGGCCGGTGCTCAGGGTTAAAAAGCTCATAAAACATCAGGAGTTTCAGGTGAAGAAATTCAAGTCATCATTGCATTCAGGCCATTTTTGCTGTTGGACATTTGAGGCCGGGTTCACATAACACGGGTCAATACGAAGCCGTCTTGTCACACGGAAAGAAATATCCCACAATGCATTGCGACAATACGGATGGCCTTAAGCAGCCGTTTGTATTCATGAAGCAAAACGCACTACGCTTAGAACTCCGCCCAGTGTTCGTGATTGTAGAAGCAGGGATATGTTGTCTTACATGCCACTCTGTGTTAAGAGTTGTCTGTGTGTGTGTGGGCGGAGCTCTGTGTGTGTGGGTGTGTCACAGGTAGAGAGATTGCTTAATCAATGCCACCTGTGTTCCTCAAAATGTTTGGAGGAGGAAGGGCGCTGTTATTTTCTGTTGACCGCTAGATTTTACCACCATATTGTCCCATTCTGCATTTGGACATTAGAAAGTACATTATTGAAAGAGTCAAATAAACTCCTACAAACTGCAGTGAAGGCCTCAAGTTTCCTTCTTGGAATCAGCGTGTCGGACGGAGGAGCCCCTGTCTTCCCATGTCAGTGACTACATTTGGTTTGGATAGTCACAAACATGATGTTATGTGATCGTCTCTCATTTCTTGAAAGTGAGATATTGACAACTGCCAAGAAATACTTCCAAATGTTTTGATAGGTTTAATTTTGTCTCAAGTGGGTAGGGTGAAATGACAAAATAAAATAAAAATAGGGTCACTATATAGCAGATGTTGTGGTCTGTGATAAACGACAGTTAATTTTGACTCAATCGCTTTAGCGCCCTACAAGATTCACGCCGCGCGATTGATTTAAATGTTTTTCCCGAATATGCATAAAAAAAAATTATATATATATATTTCCGTACCCGTGTACATGTGAACAAGGCCTCAAATTAGGGTTGTACTTTTCATGGCTTACCTGCACGCAGGACGGGGGGTCTCTTTGTGGGGACATCTCCTTTGCCGGCCGTCTTCTGCTTGGCACGAGCCAGCAGCCTCTTCTTCTTGTCCTGCTTGGTCTCGGGCCTGTACTTATGTGCCAGCTTGAACAGCTGCGTGGCTGCACGTGAGGGGCGCACAAAATGTACAAATGTGACGTAAACCCTCGAACCAATACGAAACCCGGCCGACGACATGGCCCGGGGACGCATCAGCGATCTTGGTGGAAAATATCATCACGCCTTGATAAGATAGCAAACGTTTAATTCACATCATCTGCGAGGAAGGTTAAGCGGTAGGGAGGGTTGCTCGTGCTCGTACCCGTCTGTCTGTCCAGGGCCTGGGTGAACTGGTTGATGGCGGGGGGCACCTTCAGGCGCTTGTAGAGGATGGCGCGCTGCCTCTGCAGGCGGATGTAGCGAGGCCATTTCACAAAGCGCGTCAAGTCACGCTTGGGCTGAATATCCTGACCTGCATGCGGACACAGAAAACCGGTTTAAGTCGGATCGCAAAGTCACGGGGAAATATATACGTTCATAGAAAAGTGTTAATCAATATCCTGGATATCCACAACTTCAGGTCCATGGACTAGTATGCTCCCTGTTCACTGACTGATAGTTACTGGATATGAAGAATATTGAATAAACGTTTTCCTTGCATGTGCGCATCAGCGATCTTGGTGGGAAGATTGTCTTCAGTGGTGGTAAGATAGCAAATATTCGTTTACATCATCTGCGCGGCATTTCATCATCTGCCAAAGAGTCGTCGGCCTTCTCACCGATGCCGAAGTTCTTTGGCCTCTTCTCGAAGAGGGGGTTGACCACTTTCTTGATCTCCGGTTTCTTGGCCACCGCAGGGGCGGGGGCCACCTTCTTCCCCTTTGCCTTCTTTCCCTTGGGCTGTCACACAGAAATAAACACTTTGTATTGACAGGGAATTGATTAAATTTTGTTTGGAAACACACACACCGTAGATTTAAGCATGTTGTGATTAACATTTTTTTTTTTTTTAAAAACATGTAAACGTGCACATAACGAAGCCTCTGGCAAACCTATTTAAAGATGGCAATTTTAACAAACTACGACAATTCAAGACTTGTGGAAAGTAACTAGTTCGTGAGTGGCTAGTGCCTGCACAGGCCGTGTCAAGACTACCCATAAACGTCGTTAAGAATAAGCCAATGTTGTACCTAATAGTAATTAAACATTAAATATGACTGCAATTGTGATAGCCTTTAATATGTCTTAATTGACCAAGGAGAACCTACATTCAGTAACCCGACAGACGACTTGACAAGTTTGCAAGCAGGCCTCGTCGTACTAATAATACGCGGGCCTCCAACACCGCTTCGTCGCAAGCTAAGCAAAGTTGAAACAAAACAAAACGTGCCAGTGGAAAAAAGTAACGAGGAGAACAAAATCCACACATAAGTTCCGCATTTTCAACGCGTGTTAGCCTTAGCAATGAAGCTAGCGGCCACAGGGCTACTAGCACCGGTAACCACCGAAGATGCTCTCGATTCTTACACAAGTACAAACAAAAAGCGGCAACAAATAATGACGTGCAACTGTAAAACAATTACCGCGTGATGTTTTGCCAAACTTTACGGCATAAAACGTTAGGATAAGACAAGGATGCGGACAGATACAACATCGACAATATATGCTGAGGAAAAAACACTATGTACCCACCATGTCGGTTCAGGCAGAAAGGAGGAGCAAGGACTGCTGGGAAACGGAAATAGCGCGAGGCTTCGCTGCCGGGCAACTTGGCCTCCACAGGCCGATCTGAAATCAGTTTATACAACTGCTTCCGATTCATTCTCGGAAACAAAAACGTTTCCAGCATACCCAGGATCGGCGAGATTGCTTGACGTCATTTCAGCCGTTGCGTACCAGTACAGCTGATTATATTTATGGTTTCATTTTATTAATTTCATTTTTACGTGTTCAAATTACAACAACAAAATCCTTTTTTTAAATTTTTTTTTATGTAGACTGTTTTAAAATCACGTGTCCCTGTGACGTCACGTCGCTAGCTGCTCACTCGCTCCCTCAGCCCTGCGACGTGATGTGCATTGGATGACATGCCAGGAGGGGAGGTGGGAGTGAGTTGTTTTGGGTAGCAAGTGGGGAATTTATCGTCTTGTCATTCGCCGCTTCTTCCTTATCCACGGTGGTTTGCTTATCGGCATTATGAAGATGTAGTCCAGGTGACAGCTGTCTCACGTCACGGTAAATATGAACTTAGAACTGTCATGGCCGCCGCCGGGTTTTTTTAGCATCGTCTTCTGCAATCCTTCCACTCCCAGAGGCATCTTCTCCTTTTTCTTTTGTTTACATTTGTGAGAGCAACATTGTCGTTATTTTGGAATTGAGGCCGCACAGGCCGTGCTTCGTTTCGTGTCTCGTCATCGTTGAAAGCTAGCGTTAGCTTGTCATCTGACTTGCTGTTGTTGTTTTCCAGCTAAACTGCAGGAATGGCCGAACAGGACCTTTGTTCTCACCTGGACTCCATCGGGGAGGTTACCAAAGATGACCTCCTTCACAAATCCAAGGTGGGTCGTCGTCATTCCCCTGTCATACATTTAGTGGATGGTGAAGATGTCCATCCACTTCATGGTACTCAGTAAACAGGAGCAGAGGTGGCAAACTCTGTAATGAAGTTAATAACTAATGGATAGATAGATACTTTATTTATCCTTAAAGAAAATTCATGAACTAAAGCTACATTTAAAAACTAAACACTGAGCCACTTACACCAGCGCCGTTGATTAAAGAGTAATTGCACTCCGTCTCAGTACTTAGGTAGATGGGATACGTAGAAAAAGTACAGTAGCAAAGCATTTGTAATTTGTTACTTTCCACCACTGAACAGGATTGGAGCTGCACCTAGTGCACATTAACAATGTCATTCATGTCGTGTAATGAGTGCATTTTATCTCTTCCTACAGGGAACGTGCCAATCATGTGGCGTTGTGGGTCCAAACTTGTGGGCCTGTCTTGAGGTACTTTTAATTTGTCCGTCCTGTTTTAAAGAGTGAATGACACAAGAGAATCCAATACAAAATGCAAACTTTTTACAATAGGAAAAAAACAACAACGACTTTCTTACCTACATCGTTAACCATACTCAAACAGGACACAAATAAATTCATAGCACCACAGCACCAGCGTTAAAAGATTCAAATCATTATTATTATTTTTTTATTTATTTTTTTTTATATATTTTTTTTATTTTTTTAAAGAGCTCAGTATTGTTCATTCGGAAATGTCATCATCATTGCTCTTTTCTTTTTTTTTTAAATATATATATATATATATATATATATTATTATTATTTTTTGTGTGTGTGGGTGAGTATGTGTATGTGCGTGCGTGCGTGCGTGCGTGCGTGTATTTGTTAGCTCACCAGAAAACCTATTAGAAAAAATCTCATACCGTTCACCTAAACCGAACACCAGGAGACCCGAGGGGACCGAAGAAAACCAAGGAAGGTGAAATCCAGCACCGACCAGACAAAAAAAATAAATAATAATAAATAAAAAAATAAAAAAAATAAAGATTCAAATCAAATTGCTTTGTTTACAAAAACTCGGTCAATTGCAGCTCACTGCTGTTTTTTTCCCCTCTATCTCGTTTTAGAATGACTGCCCGTATGTAGGCTGTGGAGAGTCCTATTCGGATCACAGCACCCTGCATGCACAGGTAAGGTAGGACTTGCTGGATTCTTATTATGTCCCCACAAGGATGCAAAGTGAACACTTTCCCTTTTTGATCCAGGCCAAGAAGCACCACCTGACTGTGAACTTGACCACCTTCAGGATCTGGTGCTACGTGTGCGAGCGGGAGGTGTTTCTGGAGCGGAGGCCCCCACTGGCGCCTGCGCCGGTGCCTTCCGTTCCTCACTGCGTCGCCTCGGGGGAGGTACGACTCCATGAACTGACCCGTGATCTGCAGAAGTGACACTAAACACTTTTTGTGCCACTTCCTAACCTTTTCCAGGAAGCACCGCCGCTCGCTCACCCGCTAAAGGCGGTGCCGATCGCCATGGGGGAAGAGGAAGGCTCCGAATCTGAGGAGGACGAGTTTAAACCCAGAGGTACGGCAATCTGTATATTTTTTTTTAGATAACCTTGATTTCTACATTATGCACTAGTATGTCCTTTGACTTCTCTAGTAAGACAATTAAACTCACTTGTAGGATGTTGAGTAAATGTTCATATCTGTCATCACAAACATGAGCTGCTCAGATGTTACTTTGCAGGTTTAACAGGGATGAAAAATATTGGCAATTCCTGCTACATGAACGCAGCTCTTCAAGCCTTGTCCAACTGGTAAGTTGTTCTACGCAATCCGTGTAGCGTCCGTTCTTTCCATTTTCATTTGCCAATCGAAAATAAAAATAAAAAGACAAAAAAGTAACCCTTTGTGTTGTTCTTTGCTCAGTTTTGTTGTTTGTCCAATTGCGATTGAAAATGCAATGGACGAATTACACAAAGATTTTTGGCCAATCGTTGTAGAGATTTGATTTTCTTTATCCATAACTTGTTTTTTCTTTTAATTCCTTTTCTTTCCGAGCAGTCCTCCGCTCACTCAGTACTTCCTGGACTGCGCCGGGCTGGTTCGCACCGACAAGAAGCCCGCTCTCTGCAAGAGCTACCAGAAACTCATCTCAGAGCTCTGGCATAAAAAGCGGTAATAAGCAATTAAAACCCGAGATTCGTTTAGGGGCCGTAATATACAGATGCCTCTCAATAAACAGGGCGGCAGGTCAAGCAAGTTCTTGCAAATAAAATTGATGTAACAATGCACTATAAAATGGACTGTTGATCTTGTGTAGACCCAGCTATGTCGTCCCTACCAGTCTGTCCCACGGCATCAAGCTGCTAAACCCCATGTTTCGCGGTTACGCGCAGCAGGTAGGGACAAGCACAGCAGGTAACTACACCTTACATCACTCAATGCAATCTTTTTAAAAGTATCCTTTGGGTTGATAGTTACGTCATAGTCACGTGTTAGTTTGTTCTACTGTGTGGGAGTGAATGTAGGTGATAAATACATAAATAATGCTAGCATGTAGTTGTCCTATTCTGTCGAGCCAACCAGATGAAAGGGTAAACATTGGGGCGGCGTGGCTCAGTGGTAAAGTGGTCGTCTCCAAACCCAGAGGGTTGTGGGTTCGATCCCGTGCCATTGTGACCACGTCGCAGTATCCTTGAGCAAGATACTGAACCCCCGAGTTGCTCCTGATGCTGCGTCATCAGTAGGTGAACGAGTAAGCGCTTTGAGGGGCTTGTAAGGTGGAAAAGCGAAAAGTACCATTTAAACTGTCGCTCCTTTTACCGGGAAAAAAAAATATTCTGCCTTTTTCTGTTCTTTTATAATGAGCAGTTGAAGAAAGGTTGGTTGCACAAAATGCAGCTGTTTCTCCGAGGGGACTCGTTTCTAAAATGGGGCATCGATGCCATCTACTGGTGGTTGTGCATCAGTAAAGTTGTTTCCAAATTTGAAATTTACAATCCCTGTTGAAAAACCGTAATGGCAATGAATGATTAACCGCAATACGGCATCTTTCTGAATCTGATCGGTGTTGTCTTCAGGACCGCGGGAAAATGTAGCGATAGCAATTGAGAAGTTTTAACTTATCAATAAATTGTCATTGTCCAAAAGGACACCCAGGAGTTCCTACGTTGTCTGATGGACCAGCTCCACGAGGAGCTGAAGGAGCCGCTGAGCGAGTGTGGCGGCAGCGGCGAGAGCAGCGACGGCGAGGAGAGGCTGGACGGTGACCGCTCGCCCGCCGAAGAGGACTTCCTGTCGTGCGACTCGGGCTCCAACAGTGACCGCGGCGAGGTGGGCAGCGGCGACGTCGAGACGCCGGCGCAGGACGAGTGCGACGGCGTCGGCACGGCAGGGGACGGCCCCGTCGGCGGGGGGATCTCGGAGAAGGAGAGGCTGAAGGAGAGGCGGGTGTCCGGCTCGCCCCTCCGAGGGCCCTCGCAGGACATGGACGAGGACGCCGACGTGGATACGGCCGTTCCCGAGAAAGCTGAGGGAGAAGGCGATGCCGGGGCGGTGACCGACGCCCAACATCAAGAGAACAATCAAGGTCGAGGAAACAACATCTCACGTGAGACGCTTGGGAAAACCACTCGCTTGAGGATGATTACATTTTTCATCAAAATCGTTCCTCTGTGTCGGCAGAGCCAGACAATGAAGTGGCGACGCAACGGCCGCATTCCACCCCCTGCAGTCCCGTGAGAAACCTCCAGGAGCTTCACGCCAAACTCTCCTCCACTCCGCCTCGCTCCAGCCCGCTGCGATCTGCAAGCTCCTCGTACCCATTCAAGAAAGGTGCGCACACCTTCACTCACTAGATAACGACGGTCATTCCCCGTTTAGAGATGAAGTCATTGATTGCCACTTTTCACTTTCATGCTCATATTGGCAGCCGTTTTATAACATGACTGATTTTTTAAGACCCACAGAATATAAGCAATGAAGCCTACCACAAGAAAGAGTAGCGTCTTCTTAAACCGTAAAAAAATGTTTATCTAGATTTTCAAGTTCTTTAGTTTCTGACTAAAAAGTGGAGAAAATGACGTCAAGCAGAACAGTGACCCTTTAAAAAAAAAAATATATTTTATTTTTTTGCTTCAAACTATAAAACAAACAAAAAAGGCTAAGAAAGAGCTTTTGATAGCAAAATAATGTATTTACAAATATATAACTTGGCTCTCAAGTTGACCATCTGTGGATTTTTCTCAAGATCGCGACACCTACTTTCTATTATTGTGACGCACAATCCGTTTATACCAGACACATCCAGTACATAATCTGTTTGAATGTGAGGTGTCTAAACTTGGCATTTCTCTCCCTGGTAATTGACGTTGCAAAGCAGTGATGGACAAATGAAGCTTCATGAAGCACTTGTGATATTTTTGACTCCTCTAAATGGCACTTGTGGTTTAATGATGCAGTGGAAATGTCATCAATTTCCATTGCACTAAGCCTTTATCTTAAAGAGCACCATCTGGAGGAGTAAAAAAAAAAAAAACAAGATCCCAAGTGCTTCACATGAAGCTTCATTGTCTCATCACTAGTTACAAGCCGATATTGATAGCCAAATCTTTATCCGCAATTGACAGAAGTCTGACAAACCAAAAAGATCGTGCAAGCAAAAATAAATAGATACAAATGCATTTCTTCTTTAAAAAAATATGCAAGTCAAAAGCGAAAGTTATCGTAGTTAAGTAAATTCAACGAGGTAGCTTATAATTCCACACCCTAATAGCCATTTCAACTTATTCAAATAGATTTAAACATTTTTAAAAGGCATTTTTTTTCGAGTATTTCGTAGCACCTGTTGTCGCTATCTCGCGTGTCACGGGGCTTTTCTTTTTTTCCTTTTTTCTTTTCCAGCTCAGCTGCTGCTGACCTCCAGGAAGAAGAAGCAGTCGCACTTTCGCAGCGTCATCTCCGACATATTTGACGGCTCCATCCTCAGCCTGGTCCAGTGCCTGACCTGTGACAGGGTAAGTTGTTTCCATTGACCAACATTACTCCATGTGAATCCCGAGGCCGTCTGTGAGCCATGAAAAGGTCGGAACGGGGCCGGAAATGTAAGCTGGTCACTCGCTACTTTATAATGCAGTCCCTCCCATCTCACTTTATTCTTCCAAAATATCAATTGATGCAGCACAATTGCGTGACTGTATCGCAGGTGTCTACGACGGTGGAGACCTTCCAAGACTTGTCCTTGCCTATTCCCGGGAAAGAGGACTTGGCTAAGCTCCATTCCTCCATCCACCAGAACCTGCCCGTCAAGACCAAGGTGTGTCTCGACACGTACGGCTCTCAGGGCTGGATCTCCTTCATCATGGATTCCATACGACGGTTGGTCAGATACAGACGTGATTTATTTATTATTATTATTATTATTATTTTTTATTTTTTTTTTATTATTATTTTTTTTTCTTAAGAGCTCAGTATTGTTCATTCGGAAATGTACAGACGTGATTTATATGATCCGTGAACCACCAAGCCGTATTATTTCATCGAACAAAAGCCCCTCGGCTTAATGCTAACATCTAAGGATTCGCTATGTGTTAATAATGGCTGGAGGACGTTGCTAAACGAGGCATTTGCTCGGGACTAGGTTCGTGGTCTCGTGTATACCCAGCTGGTTCTGGGGGCCCATGGTGACCTTGGAAGACTGCTTGGCTGCCTTTTTTGCCGCCGATGAACTCAAAGGTTCATTTTCAGTTTTAAAAACCTCAGATGTGTCGTGGGGGAAAAAAGGTTCACCACAATCACTGTCTGCTGTCCTTCTTCATTTTGCAGGAGACAACATGTACAGCTGTGAGAGATGTAAGAAGTGAGTATGTCCAATCAATACAAACGTATCCATCGGAGCGTTGATTTTTCTTCCGCCATCCTAATATCTAATGTTTATGTTGTCATTTTTGCAGGTTAAGAAATGGTGTCAAATACTGTAAAGTGCTTCGACTTCCAGAGGTATTTTTATTGTATTTTTTAAGTACATGTCGGTGGCAGCTATCACATATTTTTTTACAATCGAATGTCCTATAGTTTAATCTGGTAAAAAAAAAAAAAAATGCTTGCAGTCCACACTGTATTTATTATCTGTGATTTGAGTGTGGATGGCTTTAAAAAGTAGATTCTAGCTTGGTGAGTGATGTGGGAGTCAGCCAATGATTAGCAGCTCAGGTTAGCAGCTGGCTAACTGTTAGCCATTTGGCCTACTGTTGAGTGCCTGCAGTTCATGTATGAATGGCCTTATTACGTGTTTATTTTGTTATCGTAAGTTTTTGCTTCGACTTATTCCATTTGTCCGCAAGATCGTTTCCTTTCCCGAGGTCGTCATTTGAATGTGTCACTTGTGCAGATTCTGTGCATTCACCTGAAGCGCTTCCGGCACGAGGTCATGTACTCCTTCAAGATCAGCAACCACGTCTCCTTCCCGCTGGAGGGCCTGGACATGCGTCCCTTCCTGGTCAAAGACAGCGCGTCTCAAGTCACCACGTACGATTTGCTCTCCGTCATCTGCCACCACGGCACCGCTGGAAGTACGACGACAACAACGAACGTGCAGAAGAAGTTTGCGAAGTTTGTGAAATGCAAAATAAATCCCGTTTGCCCCTCTCGGTCTCCGTCGCAGGTGGACACTACATCGCGTACTGTCAGAACGTCATCAACGGTCAGTGGTACGAATTTGATGACCAGTACGTCACGGAGGTCCATGAGACGGTGGTGCAGAATGCAGAAGCTTATGTGCTCTTCTACAGGTAAGCCTCCCGTAGTTCACCGTTTGCACGCCCACTTTATCGCAGATTTTTTATGGCAAGTCCGAAGTCCAGAGATGCAGCGCAATGTTGTGGCGCAAGATGCCAGGTGGCGCTGTTGCTCTCGTAGACGACATCCAGCGTCATTAGGATCAAGAAGAAAAGGCAGAAATTGAGCTCCAGTAATCGTTGTGTGTGATGAAGTAGCCGGTGTGTTGAAGTTTAATAATTACAATAACATCTGGGCTAACTTTCATTAGCTCTTCTAGGGTATTTTACATTATAGGTTAGCATTGAGCTAGAAGATTTTTGTGAGATAACATTATATGGTTTAGTTTTTTGGTGAGAATATACAGGAACATTCATTCCAAAACCATCTATAAAAACTTTTGATTTTTTATATAATTGTACCCCTCACAAACGCTTCAAACACATTTAAACTCATTAATACCAAGTTTAACTTTTTAAGGCACACTTTTTAAGCATGTGCAAGGGCGATATGGCCGAAAAATCATTTTTTTTGCAGGACAATTATGATTTCAATCGATTTTAATTTAATAAGACCAACACACATTTATTTAAAAGGTTTCATATATTAAAAATAATTCCTGTGCAAAATGTTCAGACAACAATAATGTATACTCATTCTAAATCAGTTTTAATATGCACTTAACATTCGTAGTTTGTGCTTAAATGCCACAATTATGTAGTTGGTAGCTATTGTAAACATGTCTTGTAAACTTTCAAAAACATTTGGATGTAACAGAACATAAGAACACCTTTTAATAATCCAAAAGACAGATTTCACAATTTCTCAAATTTTCAACAATTTGATTTTTAAAATGACAATGTATCAAATTATTAATTGAAAACTATATTATTAATTAATAAAAAAAAAATAATGTTTTTGATCAAGTCCGGGCTTCGGCCTTCCTGGGTGGAGTTTGCATGTTCTCCCCGTGCTTGCGTGGCTTTTCTCCGGGTGCTCCGGTTTCCTCCCGCATTCCAAAAACATGCATGGCAGGTGAATTGGACACTCCAAATTGTCCATAGGTGTGATTGTGAGTATGGTTGTTCGTCTCTGTGTGCCCTGCGATTGGCTGGCAACCAGTTCAGGGTGTACCCCGCCTACTGCCCGAAGCCAGCTGGGATAGGCTCCAGCAACCCCCGCGACCCTTGTGAGGACAAGCGGTACAGAAAATGGATGGATGGGTGGATTATTAATTTCATATATATTATATTCATTTTATTATATATTTTACATAATTTATTGCCCAGCCCTACTGGGTAGAAAAGAAAGAGCAAATGTTATGACCATGTTAGCATGGGAGCTTCTTTGCCTTTTCTTCTTGCAGCATAATTACACTGCATCTCTTTCCTTTAGACCTCAGTGCTGCCCAGCAAATTATGGCACATGGCGGTACTGCACTAAAAGGCGCACAACTCTAATTTTGGACTTGTGTCTATGCCGTAGTACTATGAAAACAATCGTTTTGCTTTGGCGTAGGAAAAGCAGTGAGGAGTCTGTGAGGGAACGGCAGAAGGTGGTCGCGCTGGCCAGCGCCAAGGAGCCCACCCTGTTGCAGTTCTACATTTCGCGAGAGTGGCTCAACAAGTTTAACACCTTTGCAGAACCGGGCCCCATCGCCAATCACACCTTCCTTTGTCACCACGGAGGTGCGTGGGGTCCTCTCGCTTAGCTGGGAGAAAATCACTCCTTGGGGTGAATGACTGGCAGTCACAATTATATTGAGCAGTAGGGGGAGGGGGAGGCAGTTGTCATTTTCCAAGATAAAAGTAACTTTATTAAGAAAAAAATTCTGAAAAAGTCACAATTATTTTGAGAAAAAAAATTATAGCTACACTATGAGAGAAAAGGTGACAGAAAAAATGTTTTGTTTTATTTTTCATTCGTATTCTTAAAATAAAATCATAGTTTTTTACTGAGGAAAATAAATATTATGGGGCGAGGGGAACCCAATTTTATTGAGTAAAATATAAAAGGTTAGGATCTTGTGTGGAAAAAGTATTCTATTTCATCAGAGTAGTTTTATTGTGTGTTTGTGGGGGGGGGGGGGGGGGGTCAAATTTTATGCTAAAAAGGGTTCTCAAATTCTACAAGTTATTTTATTTCTAAAAAACAAAATTTTATGAAAGTTGTATTTAAAAATAAATACACTAAATATTACTAGAAAGTCCATTTTATTGAAGGGAAATAGTCATCATTTTATAATAATTACTTTTTTTTTTTTTTTGCAACACATTTAAGGTTTGATGAAAGTGTAATATATCAAAATGACCACTAGGTAGTGCACCCACACTCATTGTGCACTCAGCATCTCACGTCCTGAAAAGCTTTGAAAGATGCTATCTGGTGGAACAAACACTCTGAAATTCAATACAAGAGATGTAAGGCATATAAATGTACTTTAAGATGATAATGCTCAATTTTGAAATGTATTCATTTATCAGTAGGTTGTTATTGGGCATGTTTTCACTTCATCAAGCTCTTTTGTATCATTTCAGTGTTCCACGAAAATATTTCAAGACAAATTCCTTGCTCTTTCTTTTCCCAGGCATCCCGCCTAATAAATACCACTACATCGACGACTTGGTTGTCATCGTGCCGCAGAATGTGTGGGAGTACCTTTACAACAGGTAAGCATTTTCACCATGCGCTGTCCGAAATGGAGGACAGTGGTAATTACATAAAGTATTTTTAGAAATGTAATTGTGAAAAAATGTCACAGAAACTTTAGAGAGAATTCTTTTAAAATTTCATCAGCAAAACAATTGAGATTTCTTTGAGTGAAAAAAGTAAATTCCACTTTTTCACATTCAATGAAATTAGCTTTTATTTGTGGAAGAAAAAAATTAACAGAAATTTTTTTAAGTTTCTAGACAAAAAAAAGAAGAAGTTATTTTCATGAGAATTTACATGCCAGAATATGGGAAAAAAAAGTTTTCACTAGAAACAAAATCTTTTTTATTGAGAAAATTTTCTCTACAAAAGAGTGGCTATAGGACGATGAATTTTTTAGTAATTTGTTTTTGTGTGCGTGTAGTTTTGGAGGCGGCCCTGCGGTCAACCACCTGTACGTGTGCGCCATCTGCCAGGTGGAGATCGAGGCGCTCGCCAAACGCAGGAAAACGGAAATTGACACCTTCATTATGGTGACATTCGACTTCAACGCGGGCCCCGCTTGCGCGTCAAATGAAACCACGCCCTAATTGTCGTGCTCTTGTCCTCGCGCGCAGCTCAACAAAGAGTTTCAGGCCGAGGAGGCGCCCGGCGTCATCCTGTGCATCAGCATGCAGTGGTTCCGCGAATGGGAGAGTTTTGTGAAAGGCAAAGACAACGGTAACGAGCTCTTCAAAGTCATTCTTTCCTTACCCGTGTTGAGTTTAATTTCGCCCCCGCCACGCTGCGATGAATCCACCGAGGACGAATAAAAGGTCCCCGGGTCTACTCATCCTGTCTGTGTGTGCGCAGAAGCCCCCGGGCCCATCGACAACAGCAAGATCGGCGTCATGAAAGGGGGGCACGTTCAGCTCAAGCAAGGTCAGCCTCATCTCAGCCGCTCACGCCGCCGCACAGGAAATCAACGCATTGGCTTATCTCAAGAATGCGTGCATCCCCCCCCCCCCCCCCCCACCCCACCAGGTGCAGACTACGGTCAGATCTCCGAAGAGACGTGGCAATACCTGAAGGGGATTTACGGCGGGGGTCCCGAGATTGCGGTGAGACAGACGGTAGTCCCGGCCCACCCCGACGGACTCCACGGAGAGCGGAAGATCGAAGCCGAGACCCGAGCGCTCTGACGTCGCCCAAGGTTGGAATCAACAAGTTTCAACTTTTTTTTTTTAAAGACATTTTTGATCATATTCCCTTCTTACTCTTTCGCTGTAGAAATAGCAGACTTTGGGATAACATCATTTATGGAAAGGAAAAGAAGACTCTTGCTTTCGCACTTCTTCTTAGAATTAGGTACAGTGTGCTTGCTTCGAGCTGTTTATTTGTCACGAGTCCACCCATTTGTATTGCGAAAATAAATGGAAATGCTGGAAACTCGGAAAAAAGGGCCCAAAATTCGCAAACAAAGTTTTTACCCTTAGAGGGGGTCGATTTTGAAGCGTATCGAAAAAAAAGGAAAATGCACATTCTGGCTATGGAAAGACCGGATATTACGTCACACGTACGTTTGTCGTCCCAAAGCAATGACGTACGATAAAGTAAGGTATGTTTGGGGGGGGGGACGACAAAACAGAAATCATTTTGGAATGAATTAAAGAAGCGAATATTAATGATATTTTAGATGGAAAACGGCAAAGAAACGCTACGGTTGACCAAGAATGACAAAAGCAAAAGCTGTCGCTTCCTGGTTTTCTTCTTCTTTTAAATTCCGGGTGGATCACATCTCTATGGTGTACAGCGCCACCTACAGCGGCGGAGTCCCCTCTCAATATTCGTAAGAGAGGAACAGATGGAAACGGGGCAGAAGTCGCATGTCCGTTGCGTATTTTCAGTACATTTGCTTAAAAAATTGGAAACAATTGGATGGAAACTCGACTTCTGACAGTTGAAATTGACTGTAAACCTGAGACATAACACAAAAGAAAAGGAAACATTTCAACATCTTCAACCAACTAATGTAATGCTAGCATATAATGTGAAACGGCACTTGAGATTAAAGTCAGAATTTTACTGTGGAAAAGTTTAAATTTTATTGGGGGGGGAAGTTGCCATATCATGTGAATAAAATATTCATTTTATGAGGAAAAAAAAACTTGTGTAGTGGTTGTTCTATTGAGAGAAAAAAAGTGGATTTAATGAGAAAAGTTTTTCTTACAACTTTCTTGAGTAAAAAAAAATTTTAATTTAATTTTTAAATTGTCATTTCATCAAGAGAAAATGTGGTCATTTTAGCTAGAAAATACGAATTTCATAGGAGAACTCGTCATTTTATGGAGAAAAAAATGATCTTGGAAACCTCATTTTGAAAAAAAATGTTTAGTTGAATCGACATCCCTGTAATAATACTTTTAATGAACATATATATATAATTTCACAGGCATGCACGCATCGTTAGATCAAAAGTTCCACATGTGTACGTATTGTACAATCCCAGTCCAAAAGTATTGGAACAGCAAAGTCAATGACTTTGTTTTGGTTGTTTACTGAAAACATTTGTGTTTCTGATCAAAAGATGAATATCAGACAAAAGTTGAGAATTGCAGCTTTTTTCCATTTATGGCATTTACGCCTCGATATGTTAAAACAACTCCGGACAAAGCAGCTTTTGTTCAAAGCCACCCACTTTTCAAGTCAGCAAAAGTGATTTATGATATGAAACCCAAACGTGTTCAGCACACTTTTGAAGTGGTCTGTATAAGTTAATGGTAGCGGTTGGCGTCCTCTGTGGCCAGCGTGCGTAACCGTTTGCCGGAATCTTGCACTCCCGGAGTCCTAAATGCTGACATCAGCATGAAAATTCCGAGAAAGAACGGCGCTGTCTCTCAAGTCATGCTTAACGCCAGCTGCTTTTCTCCTTCTCCCGACAGCGCCTTCCTGCTCCCTCCCACACAGCTGGAAGAATTTTGCACCTGGATGAAGATGAAGACGGGTCACGGCCGTGAGTAGATTGGAAACGTGCGGGACAGAATTTTTTTTTAAAATTTTTTATTTTTATTTTTAATCTCACAATGTCATGGCTGTAAACCACAGGCCAGAGGCGTGAACGATTTTATTCTGTTGTTGTTCGGGCTGCTTATTTATCACTCGCGTAGCAACCCGCTACCACAACACCATCAGCCAAACGCACGTCTGAGCCCTCAGGAATGTCTCGCAAGTGCACAACAAAAGCATCCAGCATGCACACGTGCGATACAATAATAACACTTCATAATAATCGGAATTTAAAAAAAAAAAACATGGCACCTTAAAATAGGCGGCAGTGAAAGTTCAGATAACAGTACATGTTGAAAAAAAAAAAAAAGGATTGCTTCAACTCCTTCAGAAAAACGAAAAATTGACAAACTCAGTGGAAAAAGAAACATTTGGATTATTTTTAGTGTACCTACGAAATCGTTCCCCTCTTTAAATTCTCACCAAGACTGAAATGATAACATGAGCAAAACAATAACAAAAAGCTTAATTAGCTAATAATAAGAAATTATGAAATGCACCATCATTGTCAGAGAAGTTTGAACACAAGAAGTTGATGGTTTTTAGGTTAGCTTAATGCTAACATATACCGGGAGTCCTCAAGTTACGGCGGAATTCCGTTCCTACGCTGGCGACGTAAGCCCAATTTCGACTTAAGTCGGATTTCCCTGTTAAAAGTCGACATTTACGTCAAAGTACTTTATACAGTATTAATTAAAAAAAAAAAAGAAGAAGATATTTGCGCACCCCGGAAGACGTCGGAACAAATCTTTCGTGTTTCCGGAACTGGCCGGCGGATGGACGTCCGTTGCTGGAAGTAACACAACTTTAAATAACTTTAAAATGGCGTGATTACCGTGGGAAATTAACGAAAAAGAACGCGCTACGGACGAGGGAGGCACGGGCGCCATGAAGTCGAAACGACGAAGGGTCGCGCGCGATGTAGCTCGAGGACTCCCTGTAATGCCAAACACCAGAGACTGGCTCACGTTAATTAGCATAGATGCTAGTGTAAGTGTAAACGCACACGGTGCAAAAGCACATGCAAACAAAACAATTATGTTATTTATTGAAAGAAAAAAAATCAACCAAACCATAACATTCTGTCTAATTTATTTAGCTAGCTTAACGCTAACATATAATGTGAAATGCCATAGACAGGCTAACGTACATTAGCATAGATGTTACGGTAATTTTAATCACCTCACCTGCTATCTGAGCGCACACGAAGCAGCAATGCACACAAAACGAGCAAACAACAACAACACTCACAATTGTAGTATTATTTAGTAAGGGGACCTTCTCTGCCTCTTCTTCTGGCTTGTAATTACGCTGCAGATGTCAGTGCTGCCCGGCAATCGTTTGAAAATTTCGTGATAGGTGCGGGGGACGCATCAACGCAAAGTGAATTGTGCTGTTGCGTATGTGCCATTAATTGCAAAAGTATTTTATCAGTGCAGAAATCTGCTTGTGTGGTTTTTTTGCTCGTGTTTGAGCACGTAGCATGGCGTGAAATATTTATTTTCAACCAAATCATTTGATGACAGTGTTTGTGGTACGAGCGACGCCAGGGGTTGGCCTCGTTCTCAACAGGATGTCTTAATGTGTGTACACACGATGTACTAATGAATGACTTGCTTCAATGATTAAATATGCTATTTAATGATGTCATCTCTTTTTTGCTGTCATTATTTGGAATTCATTTGCATGCCCAGCCGGAGTCAACAGAAAGGTTTGTTAGCGCCGGACCTCAAATCGACACCTCGATTTCCCCCTCAGGAACAACAACAATAATTATGTTATTGAGTTGTTGCTGCGTTTATCGCCTTTCAAACTGCCTGTTAAAGCAGGCATCTCCAAATGTTTTGTTTTTTGTTTTTTAATCTGGAAATTGACACCTTACCCCGTTAAGCGTTTTATCTTGGCTTTATTTGAGCTTATTTGTATTGAAACAAAAATTTCAGCCGGACCTCAAAATAGACAGCTTTATCTTCCCCTGAGAAAAAGAAGGTGGTTCAATTGGTGAGTATGTTTACCTTGACACTTTCACACTGCCTACTGAATTCATGTTGTTGTTTTTTAAAATAAATGCCTCACCCCTAAGTTCAATTTAATGTATTAACTGTTTGATCTTATGTATTTAAATAGTGCTAGCATCCTCTACAATAGACACATTTATGTCAACTACTTGAAAGAAATGAGCACCAGACCCCAAATAAACCTCACCCCTTTTATCCCAAAACACCACAACACTTTGTGTTTGTTTGTTTGAGATAAAGATGTGGACATTTTCTCCAGTTGAGCAACTAAAAATGTGTTGGTATTTAGCATAAAAAACGTTTGGAGATGGTTACACTATATTACTTTTTTTTTTTTCTTTTTTTTTTCAGTATCAGACTTCAAATAAATTAATATTGATTTAATATTAAATATGTTAACATAAAATATTAAAATGTAGTCCCTGGCCACTATTTTGACAATCTAAACAGTCGTAATTATCTTTTTTTTTCCTTTTTTCTATTGTGGCAGTAAATGACAAACGCCTCGAGCAGTTGTGCTGTTGAACTAACTAACCAACTATGTATGAGAGTATTCGCTAACTATGTGACGCCCTCCCTGTGTAGTATTATGAATAATATTTACTGGGGAAATCCAGTCTAGTTGGCCAGCGGTCTTAATCATTTGTGTGATGTTTCCCTGAGTAATAATAAGAGTTTGGTGTTGAAATGGAAAGTTTGCCGGTGTTGCAAGCAAATGTGAAGCACGGAAGCCCGCACTCGTCCTATTTTGCCAGCATGACCACAAAAGGTTTTCCGGAGAAAGTTAATTGCCGGCAACATGAGTCACGATATGCCGGCGTGTGAGTGTCAACGGCGTCCTATCAATTTGCAGGACTGACACATTGAGGACAAACCATTGGACATTTTTGCGTATTCAAAAAATGTTTGTAAATGTAACACGGACGACGATTTTGAGTCTTCAAACAAACGATGATGAAACTTCAGACCAATTTGATCTTTCCGCAAACATAAGAAAAACGTGCAAAATGTTTTTTGGAAACATTCAATATAATTTTTTTAGAACATGAAAAACTATTTTCATACGTGTTTTACGAGTCTTTGGAAAACTTGACGCACAATTTAGCCCTCAATAAATCTAATCAAATGTTTTCGTAAAATCTCAAGGAAAAGGTTGTTTACAAAATAATTTCTTCCCCTTACTTTATAAAGTTACTGACTATTTTTGTATGTATTTTCCGAAAAATCAAAGAAAATTTGAAGTCATCAGAAATCAAAAGTCTTCAATTCAATCGTACACATTTCTGAAAGCTTAAAGACAAATTAGCCTTCAATGAACTCATTTGTTCAAGATTCAGCCTAGAAGTTATTATTATTATTTTTTTTAAATCTATAGCTAACCCTGACTGCTATCTTTTTTTTAGGTCTCGTTTTTGAACAGACCAACTGAGGCAGCCACGGGAATGGCACCGCGTGTTTTACAACCTAAAAAACAAAAAAAGTCTCCCGAGTTGCGCGCCTCCTCGCCGCGATTGGCTGCGGGTGTCCCTCAGGGCAGCCGTGATGCATGTTTAGACATCGCACGTGTGGGGAAAACACGGCGGAATCCTCAATGAATGCTTTTGATCACCAGCTCAGACTGTCATCATCATCATCATCATCATCATGTTTTGAGTCAGTGGGCGGGGGCTAACGCAGACTACAAATACGGGCCCTCCTCTCGTCCCACTCTTACTTTTCAGCACGCACGCACGCGTTCCTTGCGCTCCTGTTTTTTTTGGCTTCTCCGTGACTCTTGGCCTGCCGCCACGTCCCGCTTCTCGCTCGGATCACAAACGGATCTTTCCTCATCGCGGTCATGTTAAGAAACAACGTCGTCTCCTGTTTTGTTTTCTACGCCGTGCTGCTGCTGCTCAAGATGTACGTTCTGGCCTTCATCACCGGACAAGTCAGGTTGCGCAAGAAGGTCAGTCAGTGAGTGAGTGAGTGAGCGAGTATGCGAGCGAGTGAGTGAGCGAGTGAGTGAGCGAGTGAGTGAGTGAGTGAGTGAGTGCATGTTTGGAGAATTAAGAGTAAGTGAATGTATGTTTTGAAAATGCATATAAGCGAGCGAGTGGACGTTTGAGAATGAATGGTGGAAGTGAGTGAGTGAGTGGATGAATGTTTTGAGAATGCACAAGTGATTGGATGTTTTGAAAATCAATGGTAGGGTGAGCGAATGAGTTAGCGAGTGAGTGAGTGAATGAATGAGCGAATGAGTTCATGATTTTTTTAGTTTTGAGAATGAATAGTGAATGACTGAGTGACTATTTGAGAGTGAATAGTGGAAGTATTTGTGAGTGAGTGAGTGAATGAATGTTTTGACAGTGGATGAGTGAATGGGTGTTTGAGAACGAATAGCGGAAGTATTTGTGAGTGAGTGGATGAATGAGTGGATGTTTTGAAAATGAATGGTAGAAGGACGAGTGAGTGAGTGAGTGAGTGAGTGAATGCTTTGAAAGTGAATGAGTGAGTGGGTGTTTGAGAACGAATAGTGGAAGTATTTGTGAGTGAGTGGATGAATGAGTGGATGTTTTGAAAATGAATGGTAGAAGGGTGAGTGAGTGAGTGAATGTTTTGAAAGTGGATGAGTGAATGGGTGTTTGAGAACAAATAGTGGAAGTATTTGTGAGTGAGTGGATGAATGAGTGGATGTTTTGAAAATGAATGGTAGAAGGACGAGTGAGTGAGTGAGTGAATGTTTTGAAAGTGAATGAGTGAGTGGGTGTTTGAGAACGAATAGTGAAAGTATTTGTGAGTGAGTGAATGAATGTTTTGAGAATGAGTGAGTGAGTGAATGTTTGTAGGATGGATGAATGCCATGATACAGAGTGAGTGAATGCTCTTAATGGATGAATAGATGAAAGGATTTCTTAATGAAAAGAGGATGACTGGATGAATGGAAGGGTGAGTGAGTGAACGATCAATCCAGCCTCTGTGGTTCCAAGACTGGAAGTTTCAGTTGGTGTTGTCTTGTTGTATTGCGAAGGCTTTTGCCAACCCAGAAGACGCCATGAGACACGGAGGACTGCAATTCCACAGGCTGGATCCTGACGTCGAACGATGCCGGAGGTAAGGCCCGCTCATGGGACGCAAAACACGACGCAGCACTTGTCTGAACGCTGTTACACGGTAATAACACAGTCATAGCACTTGTTCATTGCCACAGCACTTATACTATTACATCAGGCTGTCATAACTATTTCCCCACACGGTCACCCCCTAGTTACACTAATTACACTCATAGTACACAGTCTGAGCACTATTACACAGTAATAACACAGTCATGTTACTATGACACAGTAATAACACAGTCATAGCACTTGTTCATTGCCATAGCACTTATACTATTACATCAGGCTGTCATAACTATGTCACCACACTGTCACACCCCTAGTTACACTAATTACACTCATAGTACACAGTCTGAGCACTATTACACAGTAATAACACAGTCATGTTACTATGACACTATTGCATTATGTTACTGTAATAGCCGTATCACTAAACAACACTATTAGATCATCGTAACGCGACACCGTCACAATAAACATCGTCATAGCACTATTTTAGTCGCAACAGTGCAACACACAAGCTAACAAGACGGCATAACACCGTCATCGCCTCGTGACGCGTTTTCTTGCATCGTAGAGCTCACCGTAACGACATGGAGAACATCTTCCCCTTCCTGTTCCTGGGCGCCATCTACTCCATGACGGGCCCGTCCCTCACGATGGCCCGCCTCCACTTCCTGCCGTTCACGGCGGCCCGCGTGCTGCACAGCGTGGCCTACCTGCTCGCCCTGCCGGCGCCCGCCCGCTCGCTGGCCTACGTGGCGGCGCAGGTGCCCTGCCTGTCCATGGCGTTGCAAATTCTGGCGGCGTTCGCCGCGTACGCTTAGACCACCCGATGTCGGACTCTTCAACGCAAGTTTAGTGAAGGTGGCGGGCGAGGGTTTCCCAAACTGACGCCCGACATAGAAGGCAATTTGATGTTTTCGTTAACGTTGAAAAAATGTTGTCGTAGCAAACATATTTGCTCGCCGGATAATTTTGTTTTTTCCGACTTAAAATCGAAAAAGCCACTTTTCGTAAACACCACAAATGCGTACGTGCTTTTCGTGATCGTGTTTTTTTTCTAGAATAATTTTTAATAATTTTCAACGGAGCTTTTTGCAAACATCAAATGAAATGAGTCTTAAACATACGTAACGTTTCGGAAACGTGGAAGACCATTTCCTTTCTTCAACAAACGTCTTTTCGGAAGCCATTTTGTCGTATTTGCTTTAATGGAGTTTTTTTGGTAAACAAAAACAGCCATTTGTATCATTTCAGTTGTGACTTCTTGGAAATAGCAAAGAAAATGTCAAGTTTTTAACGGACGCAATTTTGTCCGTCTCAAAATCAATTTGGCATTAAGTGAACGTAAACGTGCGTTTTTTTGGTAAACATCCACAAACATGACATCGTTGTTTTTGTCAAATATATATATTATTTTTGCTAAATAAAACGTAACATAAGTGTTTTTTGGTAAACATAGAAGGCCATTTTGTCTTTTTGGAAACATTGAAACTACCGTATTTGTTTTCGTTGTTTGGGGGAAAGACAACAAAAAAAGTTTGAACATCTGATTGTTGACGCTAACGTTAACAATTTTGCAAAGAAGTCAACGTGCTTGTTTTTGTCAACATCAAAGTCATTTTAGAGCAGATGTGTCAAACATATGGCCCGCGGGCCGGATCGGGCCCGCAAAGGGCTTTAATCCGGCCCGCGAGACGATCAAAACATTTCACAAGCAGTCCTCAGATAAGCAATGCAACTTATACATGGAATTGCCCTGAATGTCATTATTTTACACTAACCTAGTTATTTAGTTAGTTTGTAAAAAAAGTAAAAAAAAAACACATAGGCCGACATAAGCGTTAAAGATGGCAAAAATTCAACAAGTGGTAACATAAACACATATGACAAGAATTAACGTCCTTATAACTTCTTTAACTGCGCCACACAATGCATTCTGGGAACAAGATATATACCGTCTCCATCTGACTTGATTTCATTTTTTTCCCGTAAACATCCAAAAGCTCATTTAGAATCCTGAATGGACGATTTGTGATTCCGTGACGCCGTTAGAGCCGGATCAAGTTTGGGAAACCCGGATTTGCATCCTCATGTTTACACACAAACAATTTGTCTGCTGGAAGCGTGCGTGTGTTGTGACAGCATCGACAATCGAGTCGCGCTGGCTCTGTTCACCGATTATTATTTTTTCTTTACTTGAAAACTCGAAGGAAGCTCCTCACATGGACTGAATATTTCATGTTTCTGAATATTTATTTATTATTTAACAAACGTGTTTTTTTTGGCGGGGTTGTGTGTTTGCGTGTGAGAATAAAAGCCGAGAACGCGGCTGCGTGTTCGAAATCACTCCTGAGCCACGAAAGAGTGACTTCGCTATCTTGTTGTCGTGAATATTATTCATCTTTTTTTGTTGTCACAATAATTTAACTTTATGAATAAAGAATATGTTTGTAAGTGTTGTTGTATGCTTTATGCGTATTGCCGCTTTGTGTTATAACGGCGTTTGTTCACGAAGGACGATTCTTTATGCTCATTTCCGTATGCTCGTCGATTGCCCGTCACGTCCACTTTTGGGGCAAAAATGTTGACACTTTGCATCCTAAAATGAAGAGTTTTCCTCTGAACATGCAATAAATTTACTTTTTGGGGGTAAAATTTATATTTTCTCAAGAAAAAAAAAATCCACCTTTTTTTGTGATAACGGACTTTTTTTTTGTTGATTTTTTTTTACCCCCCCAATTAACCGCGTTTTCTCTCGTTTTCTAATGATGAAGACATTCAAAACAAAATGAGCACTTAAAAAAATACAAATTCAAATATATACTTTTCCCGCGGAAAGTATGAAAACGAAGACACTCTCCTCAATACAATTCTGACTAATCTCGTTGTATGTTAGCATCAAGCTAGCTTACTTGTGTTAGAAGAAATGTTGAACTTTTTTTGTTTGATGTTTTTAACTCGGAGTGACAAATAAACAGCGAAAAGCAAACAAGAGTCTTCTTTTCCTTTTTTTTTTAAGTCAAAGTGATATTTTTTCCAAAGTGTCTTTTGATAAGTCACTATTTCGTACAACAATTCCGGAGTGGGAAATGACGAATGAATCGGAATCGTTTCCTCATTCGCTCCTCCCCCCCCTTTTTTTTTTTTTTTTTCTAGTGGACATTTCGAGCAACTATTTCGGCCGGTCGCCATCTCGTT
The DNA here is from genome assembly GCF_054856555.1 of Leptonotus elevatus. NCBI lineage: Eukaryota > Metazoa > Chordata > Actinopteri > Syngnathiformes > Syngnathidae > Leptonotus > Leptonotus elevatus. Next base: position 1,559,078 of record NC_141253.1, read on the forward strand.
AATGAGCAAGTGAGGCTCCCGCTTTCCGTCCAGGCTCCAGCATTCCTGCGCCTGTTATGCAATTGTGCCGATATCCCGAGGGGCCAGGGCGGGGGGGGAGTGCGCCCGTTACGGCATCACCCTGACATGCATCTTTTTATCACCTCATGCCTCAAGGGGCTGTTTTATGATATTCTGTGAGGAAAAAAAAAAAAGAAGAGTTTTTTTTCCCCTCGCCAGTGATTTTCCAACAGGCCGTGACTCATATTCCCGAGCCGGAATTCTGGGCCATTATGTAGTTTTCCCTCACGGACAAAAGAAACAGGAGAGGTGGGAGGATCCCAGAAAAAGCCATTTAATCCCAAAAAGGGGGCGTGGCCATAACTTTTACATGTGGCAGCGTGCACTTTAAAAAAATTAAATGACGTTTTATTGGCAGGAAGTGTAAAGAAAGGCAAAGAGTCGTGACACACTTCAGGTTATTTGTCAAAATGACAACAAAAAATAACAATCAAGAATAATAATACAAAAATATGGATTCAATTCTTAAAATCTTTTTTTTATATTTTCTTCAGTGAAAATTTGTTTTGTGGGTCGTCGTGTTATTAAATTCAGGCATATTGCCTCAATAGTTACAAATATGGAAAGCCCCCTTTGAGAGCTTTAGTATGAAATGTAACTCAATGTTGTTTGTGAAAATGCAAGTATACACTTCTGTATATATATATATATATACATATTTATTTTTTTATTTTTTTTATTTATTTTTTTTCATCTTGTGTCAATTGGCACAAAAAAATTAACAAAACCAAAAATCATGTGTTTTGCTTATTCAGCTGTGACACGAGGATGATATGGACATGATAAATTATATTTTTGGAAAGTTCTCGTTGAGTACTTTAATATGAGGTATGACTTGATTTGATTTGTTGTAAATGGATTTTTCTTACTTTTAAACTTCAACAGGCATTAAAAACAATGTACGATTATTATTATATATTTTTTTCATGTATTGACACATGAGCAGGGTTATTATAGTTTTGGAATTTTCATTTTAGTAAGTTATTTCGTTTTGAGTTTTGCTTTTTACACTTAGTTTTAAATCGTTTTCAGGGTGTTTCTGTTAGTTTTTATTACTTTTAGTTATTTAAAAAATGCTTAGTTTTAGTTTCGTTTTTTCACGGTATTAGTTTTAGTTTAAAAAAAAGAAGTTATATAACTGGTGCACAATATTTTTAAACAACTAGAGCTGTCAAAAGATTAATTTTTTAAATCAGATTAATCACACCTTAGAATTTGGATTACTCTCGATTAATCGCTTCATTAAAAAGGCTTTTTTATCAACAATTTTTTTGCCCGACAAATTTAAAGAACACCTGTTATTTGTATTTGGATTTGACAATTTGACGTAAACGTTGCATCCTTTTTAACGTTTGACTGGTCCTGTGCGGTTTTGAGATTTAGTGTCCTCCCCCCTCGCTGGATTTTCCGGGCGGATTCCCGTCAGGAGGCGCCCTGTTTATCTTGGAACGGCCCAGTGGATTGTTCTGCGAGAGGCCGGAAAGTGAGATGGAATCTGATTCAGCAAACAGCACAAGTTCAGTGCAAAAAAAAAAAAAAACTCACACGTCACACACATAAAAAAAAAAGGCTGACCTGGACTCAAATTCCATAAATATTTATTACATATCAATAAACGGAAAGACCTCCTTTCACAGCGGTGGTCAACATCACTCGTTTCAAATAACTGCTCCAATAATCATAGTCATAACAACAATAATCATATTAATAGTCATCATCATCATCATAAATGTTCAGCTCTGCTTCATAATTTGAGGCCACATTTGATACACAAACATTTACAAGTGGTACTTGGCATTAAAAACGATGGCGGTTACAATAGTTTTAAGACACTCGGTGTTGTTTTTTTCCCTTGCGTGTGTGCGTGTGAAGCCGTTTGAGCATTTATTCGATATCCTTGGGCATCCGGTTCAAGGTCCACGATCGAGTGTCGAGAATAAATGTCCAGGCCGCTGAAAAAATATCGACGGCGTCGTCGAGCAACCGACTTTGATTCGTCTTTCATCACATTTCTACAAAAAAAAAAAAAAACGGAATGGACGTCATTTATTGTTGGGGGAAATTTGGGGGTTTCTGTCTTTCAGAATGTTTTTTCCTGTTTTTCGAAAAATAATAATCAGTTTTTCTCCCCCCCCCCCCCTTATTTTTCAGGATACTTTGACCTATATTTTGAAAATGTACCCTGTTCTTCAGAATTATTTTTTCCCAAATAATTTTTGCAGAATAATTGATTTTGTATGAATTTTTTTTCTAAATTATTTTGAAAGTGAAAACTAATTTAAAAATCAAACTCATTCTGATTAACTGGGGGGTATTTTATTAAAAAAAAAAAAAAAAAAAAAAAAAAAAAGCAGAAATACCCAGAAAACCGTAATAGAAAAATAAATAAATAATTTATTTTTGTTTTTTTTCGGGGGTGGTTGGGGGGGTGCTCCCAATGTGTGCTACATGTACAACTCGTGATGTTGAAATTCTGTGAGTTAACATCTAACGCTTTGCTAGTAGTACGAGTCGATATTAAAAATATGGAATAAATGCTTAAACAGCTTTCAATTGTGTGTGTGTGTGAGTTTTCTTTCGTTGGATAGCACAGAGAGGTTCAGCAACAGTCCAAACGACAACAACAACAACAAAAACAACAAGAAAACCAAACAGCCAAGGGGAGGTAGATGAAGGAAAACAAACTGGGAGCAAACGCGTTTCGACGACGCGTCGACGGAACCCGGCCGTCGTCACAAAACATGAGAGTGGAGTACCTTTGTAAACATTTCAGAACATTTGTGTGTGTGTGTGTTAACATTTCTTGGGTTGAGGAAGTGACGAGGTCATCATGCAAGTTGGACGAAGGCTGCTGCGGGGACTGGTCCTTAAAAAGCTTCTTTTGTTTATCAATTTTACTTAAAGATTGTAACATTTATTCATTTGGTTTTAAGTAGACGCGGATTAAATGCCGACGCTCGCAATACCACCCCAGACCTGAGCAGGCGATGGTGAGTGTTTAAAAGTGACGAATTATGGATTTTGAAAAATATATTTGTATATAAATACAGCGAACCCCTTTACTATAATCGTGATTCCTCCTTCATGCCCTTGCATTATCGCCCATTTTTAAGCATTAAACTTTTTTTTTTTTAATACAATACATATGCGAAACAACCATTAAAATGGCACTGAAATTATTATTTTTTTTTTTTCAACTAACCAAATTTCTTTGGATTAAAAGATATGTTTTTGGTAATCCTTTTTTGTATTTTGCATGTGTGTTAAAGCAGCAGTTGTTTGAAGGTTTATAATTTCCGTGACATCCACGATCCTTTTCGTTGGCTCATTTTTGGTGTTTTTGCATTGTATGTTAGCATTAGGCTATCAGATGTGATGGTTATCTAATTGACTATTTTAGTATTTAAGGAGACAATTTTTCATTCCTTTTTGTTGGATGCTTTTCCCCCCCCCCCACAACGCTGCAGTTTCTTGAAAGGGTTAAAAAAAACACTGTGACATTTATGCTAGCTTTTAGCCCATCAATGGCGTTCGGCAAATGTATGTCAGCATGAACCGGAGCTGATTTGTGAAAGGAAAATGTTTTGTCTGTTTTGCTGCTGCGTGTGTTAAGTAGCAGTTGTTTGAAGGTTTAGAATTACTGTGACATAGATGCTAATTTCTGTTAGCTTGCCTATCGTGTTTAGTATTGTATGTTAGCATTAAGCTAGGAGACTCGGATTTACGATTTTCTTGTTTATTAGGTATTTATAGATGTCAGTTTATGGCACTTTGCATTGTTTTCTTAATACTATAAGCGTAAAATCAGAATTTTTTTTTGACTTAATGTCACAGTATCAATAAAAAATACTTTCTTTATGTCTGTTGTGACTTTTAGGTCAGGGTAAACCGCAAAAGTTGAATTGAGGCAACTTGATTATTTTTGTTATCGTTGTGTTTCCAGAAAATGTTTGGACAATTATGCTACCAGGCTAACGACGTGTTAGCAAGAAGCAAGTGCTTCCGGTTTTCCGAGCGATGTATCGGGGGTTCGCTGTATTTTGTTGACATTTGTTAAGGAGGAGATGTTAAGGAAAGAAGCCCTCGTTGCGTATTTCTTGTGATAAATTTGGACTCTGGTTTAACCTGGAGAAGGACTACAATCATGGCTGCTACCGCCAACCCCCCCCCCCCCCGAAAGAGGTGACGCAGTTCCGCGCTGGCTGCTGGGAAATGGCACTTGGGGAAAACCTCCAGCCCTGTTTTCAACCTGGGTACACTCAAGAAAAGGGGAATAAGCCAGAGAAGAGAGCTCGAAATGCAGTACTCTTGTTTTTTTTTTCTTACTAAATAAGAGAATAAAATAGATTTGTTTTGATATAATACATGTATAAATATCATCGCAGACATAACGCCACTTTGTGTATAAACAGACGTCTACAAGTGTTTCGTACGCTTTCCCGGAAAATAATAATCACATTTTATGATACGACAATTAAATGAGAAAATGTGGGTTTGACGTGACTCCGTTTTTTTTTTTTTTTTTTTAAAATACATATGACATTTTCGAGAGCGCGAAATGGCCGCGAGTAGAAGCTAGCGCCGGTCGCTGCTCTTTGGGTTTTGATTACAAACACGCACACACTGACACATCCGTCTGACACGGCAGCCATCTTGAAAGTGGGGAGATGAAAGGAACATTAAAAAAAAAAGGGGGGGGGGAATGAAAAGTACACAGCAAGCAAAATCGACAAGGGTATATACGCTACGCAGAAAAAGTTTGGGAAAATCGAGTGTTCAGGTGAAATTCCAGGATTTTACTGGTGAACTTTGACCTTTTCTATACTTGCTGGATGTTTTAGTACATTTGCTTGTATGTGTTGCTGCTCCGTGTGTTAAAGTAGCATTTAGAACGACATCTACGCTAATTCCGTTAGCCCATTGATGACATGTTACATCGCATGTTAGCGTTGAGCTTGTAGACTTTTATTAGGAGACTCTTTTTTTTTAAATCACGACTTTTAAATTTAGCTCATAATATTTTCACATGATTTTCATAAAATTACATAATCATTCTAGTTTTATCATGTTTTTCCTCATTATATTGCTTTTTTCACCCTTTGTGAAAATATGACTTGATAAATTTGCGACTTGATGACTTTTTCCTCTTGCACTATTTTGACGTAATTTAAAGAAAATACGTGCCTGTGAGTATTTTTCTTTATATCTTCTGTTTTGTATGTTTTGCTGCTTTGTGTGTTAAGTCGGAGTTGCTGGAAGGTTTAGAATTACTGTGACATTGATGCTAATTTGCATATGGTTCCTCATATTAAATGTTAGCATTAAGCTAGCAGACTTAGCCAAAATCATATAACAGTATGTTTTGTTGATTAGGTAGACAATGTTTCATTTTTTTCTTTTGTTTTTTTGGTCTCAGTTTTATAGTAAACTTCAAATGTGTTAAAAGCGAGTACTCAAGTGCATTTTAGACCCATCCTGAAATTTCACCTAAAAAGCCCAATTTTTGTGTGATAAAGGTACAGGTTGAAGTGCACAGCGGGATTGTCTTCACTTGAGGTCCAGGACGTCTTCTTCGAAGGGGGCGGCGAGGGCGAAGGCGCTGGCGAGCGGCAGCGGACTGTCGGCTCGGAGCACCGAGGTCTCCGGCTCGGCCTCCAAAATGGACGCCGCGTCCACGTCGGCGTCGTCGACTTCCGAGTCCAACCTGACGAGAGAGAAAAAATGTGAGTGTTTCTTTGTGACTCTTTTACAAGCTGTCGGTGCCGGTAAACAAATGGTCAAATTGAAGCCGGCGTCTGACCTGTCGCTGTTGGTGGACGTGAGCGCTCGCGCTTTGGGCTCCTCCGCCGCCGCCGCCGAGTTCTTCTTGCTCGCTTTCTTCGCTTTGGACGCGCCGCCGTCCGATTTACTGCTCGGTTCTTCCGTCAGGCCTGTTAAAAAGATGTTTTCTATTTGTTATCTTTTGTTACTCCATTATCTCATTTAATAATCAATACGAAAAATGTAATATTATAAATAAATACACATTTAACGTCAACATTTTCAATGAAAATAATTAGTTGATTTTTTCATTGTAATAAATGAAAAAAATATTTAATTCAGTAAATCAATGTTATGTTTCTATTCATTTAATAAAACAATTCAGCATTAATTTTAGATAATAAAAGAAAAAATATTAGTATAAATTTTACATACACTAATTTTTTCATGTATTGTAAACAATAAAATAAAAATAGTACAAATTTCTTTTTTTTTTACAAATACATGTAACATTTTATTTATTTACTGCAAATAAGGAAAAATATATGTGCATTTAAAATGGTTTATTATTGATCGCAAATTTAAAAAAAACTTTTTTTTTGCATATACATTTAATCTTTTTGTTTTATCCAAAAATTGGTTAATTAGGTAGCTCCAGTGAAATATACATATTTACATTTAAAAAGTCATAAATAATTATTGTAGTCATTAAAAATAATTTGTTATTTCAATAAATAAAATCATGAAAGCTTGTTGATTGGTTAATTTGGTTTTGTAAATTATACCAAAAAAATAAAAGAAACAGTTTTGCATAATTTCTTGATGATTAATTCTTTAACTCGCTATACATAATTACATTTAAAATGTACATATATTAGAAGGATTTTAGTCAGTTCATTAGAACACATTTATTTTAATATATAATACAAAATATATGAAACACACATATACAGTACATATATGCATATTATAGATATATTTAAATAAATGTTGTCAAGAAATGATGAAATAACGCTAATGTGCTGGTTGACGGCGACGTGCAAATATGATATTTACCGAGCAGCTCCTTGCGCGTACGGCTGGCAATCTCTTTGATTTCCATGCGCGACAACGACAGCGAGTGCGTCACCGAGACCAGGGGGGCGGCGCAGGCCGCAGCGGCGGGGGCGACGCTCGGCGCCGTCGGCACCTTGTTGACCAGCGGCGACTTGAGGGGTCTCTCGATGCTGCGGCCCACCAGGTTGCACAGGGGGATCTTAAAGATGTGCCTGCACGCCGACTCGCCTGGGACGAGGTCAGATCGACGACTTTAGTCACACAATGGAGAGCATTTTCTTGAGGGGGGGGGGGGGGGTTCAATTGACATTGACATGGCATGGAAGGAATAGGCTAGCTTAGCTTACTTTAGCTTCATGATGAGAAGCAACTGGCAACCTTGTTGTAATGTAAGAATAACGTCAGAATGTGATAAGAACGAGGTCGTTATGACGAGAGAATAAAAGTCGGTGTATTTCGACAATAAAATCCTGATGTGAGAACAAAAACTTGATGGCGCTTAAAAAAAAAAAAAAATGCAACGATACATGTGAAAGTTGTGGCATTTTAGAAGAGAAAAAAAATCACGACACGAATCACAACAATAATAATAATAAAAAAAGAAGGAATTATGACAACAAAGTTATGGAAAAAAACAGATTGTGGTGTCAACACTGCCCAAATTAGAGTTAGGGGTTCGATGGAGGGTTTCCAACAAGGGTTAGGGTTTGCCATTAAGGTTTTAAATTAGGGTTAGCGCTTCCATTAAGGGTTTAAAATAGGGTTAGGGTTTGGGGTAATTGGGGTATAGAACTAGAGTTAGGATTTCTACTTAGGGGTTCAAACTCGGGTTTGGGTTATAAATTTGGGTTTCAAACTCAGGTTAGGCTTTCACATTGTGAGGGTTTCATAAGGCTCCAAACTAGCGATAGAGTTTTAAACTTGGGTTTTCTTCTCAAGCTCGAATTTGTGCTTCAAGAACACTCGACAGCTGCTAAAGTGGCCACCGGGGGGCGCTGTTGTCACTCTTGAGAGCCACCCAATGGAAGGTCAGGACGCGCCGCGCAGGTCACCGGGGTCAGTTGGCCGATCGGGGTTTTATTTCCCATCATGAGTGAGTCACGGCGGCCAATTAAGTGGGATTTTTTTTTACGAGAGCTTTTAGCGCTAATTGCTGCGGTGACATCACATGACCCCCGCCGCCACACCTCCCTCCAAGGTGCTCCGGAAAAAACTCCCTCTCGATTCTCCCCGCCCCCACCCGACCCACTTCCTCTTCCCTATTGGTGGCTTCGTTATTGGGACTGAGCTGACAAAAGTCTCCATGGCGACAGCGCAATCTGGAAATCACGGCCTCCCCCTTCACTCCCTCTCTCCTAACCCCCCCCCCCCCCATCGCCCCCCCCCCCCCCCCCCCCCCGTTGGTGGCCTCATCTGCTTGCAGGCACCAACGACTGCACAATTTGGAGCTTTGTTATCACCGCTGAACCGTGGCATCTTTTCAGTCCTTCATCCTGAACTGAGGACTGAAGAAGTCATCTGAAAACCACAACGCAAACTTTTGGTTTCAAAGCTGGGTTAAGGTTTTCAATTTAGGGGTTTAGGTCAGGGTCTCAAATGCTTAGACAGTTAGTGGCAAGGTTTGAAACTAAGGTTGGGGTTTCAAATGATTGTTTCAGGCTCGGGTTAGGGTAGGCGGGTCAGCTGGGTAGCAGGGTTTTAAACGAGGGTTTCAAATGAGTCTTTCAAAATGGAGGTTAAGGTTTTAAAGTAAGGTTTTAAATTAGGGTTTTAAATTAGTCTTTCAAAATGGAGGTTAAGGTTTTAAAGTAAGGTTTTAAATTAGGGCTTTAAATTAGGGGTTAGGGTTACAATTTCAGATGAATGTTTCACACTAGGGTTAAGGATTTAAAGTAGGGTTTTAAATTAGGTTTAGGGCTTCAAAGTAGGGTTAGGATTTCAAGGTAGGGTTTATTATTAGGGGTAGGGAGTTAAACTAGGGTTGTGTTTTGACTTAGGGTTTTAAAATACTTCTCGGGTTTCAAAGTAGAGTTTTAAACTAGGGTTAGGGTTTCAAAGTTGGGTTGAGGTTTGAAATGAGGTCTCAAAGGCAGGGTAGGGCTTGTGTCCCAAGTTAGGCCTTCACCCACAATTTTGCTTCATGTTGACCCCCCCCCCCCCCCCCCCCCCCAAAACGACATGACGTTACGTTCACTTAACATCCCGCGACGTCGTTCACGATACCTTCGGCGTCCTTAGACGTGTAGAGCGAAAGCTTGGTACCGTAGGGGATCCGTATAGAATCTGAACCGGGGGATCAAGAAGAGGGGTACACACGCACACACACACACGCACACACACGCACAGCAAACACAACATTAAGGGGGTTACCTTATTGAACAAACGTCAACACCCGGGACACTTTGTCCTTACCGTCCCCGAGCGGCGAGGGGAAAACGGGCATCTCGTAGCCGGTGGGCGTCTGCGGGGAACTCTGCGAGCTGGCGTCCCGGGAACTGCAGTTGGAGGCGGAGCTGACCGGCGCCGACGACGCAAAGTAGATGTCCGACTGCGGGGAACGGCAACATTTGGACGGCGGACAAGATTTCACTTTGCAGCATTTTGCGCGTATGAAATACGAGCGCGTTGTTATTGCACGCAGATGGACCGGCGGGCCTCGTTTTCCCGGCGGGCTCGTAAAAAACGGAGACAAACGAGAGAGCTGAGGCGGCATTTTTGCGCTCGTGCTGAAAGACGTCTGCGAGAAAGTCTTCCTCATTTCGAATCGACTCGTCCGAGAGGTCACAAAAAGAATACGTACAAAGAACTGCAGACCTCAAACACCGTTATAGCAAGATGAAGGTCCGGGGCTGCTTTGCTACTTCATCGCCGGGACAACTTCTTGTATTTAACCGAACAATCGGTACCATCGAAGTCATCGTCTCACAAAAAACATCGAGCACTGACCCGCGAAGAGGCAAGCTGCAGTTCCGGCACCACCGCCGTGTACACCAGGTTGCCGTTGACGACCAGGCGGATCTCAATGGAGTCGGTGGTGAAGGCCAGGATGTACGGGAAGGCGCACACTGCGGAGAACAACAAACGCCAGCGCTAAGATGACAGGCAGCGTCGCAGGTTCCAGCTCCACCCGTCCCGCTATCACCCGCATTTTGGTGGTTTCTTTCGCTACAGCTTTGAACTATTTTGTTCTGCCTCCACTTCATTTTGGGTGTAGTTCTACTATGGACCACGAGATGGCGGCACAATATTTTGTTTCAATCCCATCCAAGCTACTTTACTTTGAAAGCACGTTTCCAAAGTGCTGCACATTGACATCCGCACACTATCATACACGTACAATCTAGTAAAACAAATTTTAAAAAACGGTCTATAAAATACTACAATACAATAAGTAAAATGAAAAATATATACATGAAAAAATAATAATAAAAAAATGTAAATAAAAGAAAAATATATAAATTGCAATATATTATAGTAGATTATAATATATTTATAATATACATTCTACTATAATAGAATATTTAAAAAAACACGCTGAACTAAAAGCCAAGGAATAAAAATGGGTCTTAAGTTTGGAATGAAAACAGGAAGTATCTGAGCGCAGCCTCGTTTTTGCCGAAGATGACTGAATGTGAAAATTCTTCAATCTTGCCTTTTTTACGACTACTTGATATCTTGGTGACATGTTGGAGTATTGCTACGATAACTTTCAGAAAATGCTACGCTAAATGGCGATACTGCTATTTTGTCCCATGACTAACAACGACATCGCGACATCTTGAATGCAATTCTTACTACCGCCAATTACTGTCGTGCGATGATATGCTGTTCCGAACCGATCTGGAATATGAAATACTCGTTAGACTATAACACGGCCACCTGAATGTATATATTTGTGTGAGGTGTGAAAAGTGGACACACACACACACACACACACACACACACACACACACACACACACACACCCCGCGGCATATGCCATGACGCTCCATGGCGACCGACGGGCGCGTTGCCGTGGCAACGTACCGATAGAGTTGGGCATCTGGTTCCAGCTGAAGTGGAAGTCGGACGTGTTGGACTGGATCATCGGCGTGGAGCCGTTGAACGGACACACTTTCTTGTACGAGCAAATATCTGACAGGAAGGAAGCAGGAATGAAAATTGTTGGCTGTCAAAATTTTTTTTTTTTAAATATGATATCCTTGAAATCCATCTTAAGACCATGCACTAGTAGGATCTTTATTATTGAAACTAGGACAAGTTTGGTATACTAGTACGACTGTTATAAGTTATTTTTTAAATTTTTTTATTTTTATTTTTTTTATTTTCTTTTTAAGAGCTCAGTATTGTTCATTCGGAAATGTCATCATCATTGCTCTTTTATTATTATTATTTTTTTTATTATTATTATTTTTTTTTATATTGTACTGTTATAAGTTATTAAAGATATCAACTGTACACTAGTCAACATATGCGCTACTAGTGCTACTGTAAAGTGCTTGATGCTAAGGATTTAACGTCACTATTAGCACTAGTAGCACTCTTCCTAGTTTGGTCCTGGTAAGGGCAAAAAAAAGTATTTGTCGAGAAAGTTGTGTAGGTGTTCGTGTACCCACAATTGTAACACAACAGCAGACCGGCCTCGCCATCCTCGTACACGTCGACAGCCGCCACAAAATTCACCTGCGGGCGGAAACGAAAAGCAAAAACGATCAACTCACGGGGTCCATTCACATGTGTGTTGGATGTAAAAGTAGTGCGGTGCGTCGCGTGCCTGCTGCATCGCAGATTTTTAAGACATCGAAAGAAGAAAAAGAAGAATGGCAAGAAAAAGAGGTGTCAAATCTATGTTCACTCCCACAACGGCGCCGTTTTTAAATATGCTATATTGTGTGCCCGGCTTGGGTAGCAGTAGTTCGAGGTTGAGAACTCCCGCGACATCCGTGTTCATTTCCATTCACCGGCCTATGGTCTTGCGCATCATAAGTTAGCATTAAGCTAACGGAATTTTATTTTGAAATGTTCTGCATGAACATTTTGATGTTTAATAGTTTGAATTATGTCTTGCTAGTGGTGTAGAAAATAACCTTTTTGTTTGGCGTCGTGTGATGCGGTGACATTTTTCTCATGTCAAACGAAGGTTCGGTCGCCGCGCCTCACCTTGTTGGCGTCGACGTGGTGCAGCCGGTAGGCGTCGCCCGTGCTCTCGTTGATGAGGTCAAACTGATGCTTGTAGCCCACGCAGATCATGTTGTCGTTCTCGCCCGTCGGCCCGTCCACCAGGGCCATCACCGCCGGAGGGTCGCACAGGCAAATCTCCTGGCGGGAGCGAGCGCGGCCGCGTTAACTGATTGGGCGCCAGCGGGTGGCAGCGGAGTATAAGAGATCAGCCCGGCCCATGTTGCAACAAGCTTTTTTTTGACAGTCTTTTCACCAGGAATGTGAATAATGATGAAACGTAGCTATATGCTAATGCTAATTGCTGCAAAAGGGAAACAGAAATATACTTTTTAAAATGTTTTTATAGCAATAGAACACAATATTCTGTGGGCCTGGCAAAGTCTGTCCAAATCCAGTAAAACAGCCGGGAGCGAAGGGGGTTGCTTCAGTGAAAATGGCTGCGAGTAAATGAGTTAATTAGCCTAAGTGGATGTTTTCATAATTTTTATTAAAACTCATTCACTGCTATAAATTCATAAAAAAAAAGAAAATAAGATTAAAAATTTGAGGCGACAGGTGATTACATTTTTTTATTGTAATTAATTGCTAGACTTCACTAGTTAACTCACGATTAATCACAAATTTTATATCTTTTCCAAATGTACAATAAAAAAAATCTAGATTTTCATGCTCTAGTTAACAAAAGTGGACAAAAATGTCAAACTAAGAGAAATAGTTCAAATACATTTTTTGACGTTTATAGCATCAATGATAGTGAATGAAGTAAAAAAAAAAAGATTATTAAAAATTCACGGCATCAGGTGATAAAAATTTTAAATCCTAATTATTCGCATGACTATCTGTTCTAAATGTAAAATAAAACAAATCTATGTTTTCATACTCTTGTTAACAAAAGTGGAAAAAATGTTAAACAAATAAAAATAGTTTAAATGATTTTTTTTACTTTTATAGCCATCAATGGCAGTGAATGAAGTAAAAAAAAAAATCATAAAAAATTCAGGGCGTCAGGCGATAATTTTTTTTAACCGTAATTAATCGCATGACTTCACTAGTTAACTCACGATTAATCACAAATTTTATATCTGTTCTAAATGTACAATATTTTTTTCTAGGTTTTCATACTCTTGTTAACAAAAGTGGAAAAAATGTGAAACTAATAGAAATAGTTCAAATTTTAAACTTTTGACGTTTATATCCGTCAATGGCAGTGAAAGAGTTATAAACAAAACAAAATGGGGACCGGGGACTGACCTAAAGTGAAACCATGGCAACCAAAAATGTGGCCAATTCGGGGGCGGCCATGAGCGTGACGCACCCGTATGTACTGAAAGTCCTCCACCGGCGAGTCGGCCCCGCCCACAGCGCTGAAGCCTTCCAAGCGTTTGCGGGTGATGAGGAGCAGCTTGTTCCGGATGGCCGCCACGATCCTCAGCTCCGAGCCGTGATGCGTGTTGATGGAGTACAAGTGGCAACCTGGTGGGCCCAGATTGTTGTCAAACTCACGTTGGGGGGTGGGGGGGGGGGAGCCTGCAGTGTGAAAATGGGGGTCACGGCCCACCTTTAGTTTTCTCCAGTTTATTCTCCCGGCTGTCGCATTTGCCCCGCGCCGGCTGACGCTCCTCCAGGCCTCTCCGGAGAGCGCTCAGTCGGAAGACGTACAGACGAGCGTCCTTCCCTGGGAAAGACAGTTTGGCGGCCGTCGTGTAGCGTCAACTTTCAATTTTGGAGAGTGACGGTATCGATCGTCTATTTTGACAATGAACTCGGGCTGGCTATCGATTCTAATTTCCTCGACCATTCGATTTCAATTCACATTCCATTTTTTTTTCCTGATTCACTTCCCATCAATCCGACATTAATTATGGAACATTAAGTCTTCTTAATTATCAGAACCACAAACATTAAAATTCCAAATTAAATTTTGCCGAGGAAGTAACTAGTTAAATGATTTAGTGTTATAATCACTTACACAAACACTTTTTCTATTTCCATTTTTTTTTTTGATTTTTTAATTTTTGGGGGATGCCTGCATTCAGTTTCACCCCCAAAACATAAAAATGTAAAAAAATTAATAAAATTAAATTTAAATTTAAAAAAGGAAAAATTCTTCTTAATTATCAGAACCACAAACATTAAAATTCCAAATAAAATGTTGCCGTTGAAGTAACTAGTTAAATGATTTAGTGTTATAATCACTTACACAAACACTTTTTCCATTTCCATTTTTTTTTTTGATTTTTAAATTTTTGGGGGATGCCTGCATTCAGTTTCACCCCAAAACATAAAAATGTAAAAAAAAAAATTTTTTAATTAAATTTAAATTTAAAAAAGGAAAAATAATGCACATAATAATATAAATTAAAATATTTTTATAATTCTAATCCAGTGATTCTAAATAGAAATGAAAAATATTTTGAATTGTCTTAAAGTGTAGGAAGTCAAGTCTTTCATAAATATAAGACAATACTTTTACATTCATGTGAACTGTAAATGTTAAGAAAACAGTAACCCCCACCCCCCCCCACGGAGCTGTCACCAACGTCTTACAAATGCAATTATGCCATCTAGTGGCAGAAAAATGATCTCACAACACAAATCAATATCACGCTCGTTTTTTACAGTACAGTTCATCAGCTTCGACGCCAACTGACATTTTGTTCCCTCCCTCGCGAGAAGACAAAAACCTGCAAAAACGTCACCTTTGTCTGCTCTGGTGATGAGCAAGTCCTGAGGCTCCAGTATGTGCATCTGCTTCACCAGCAGCGTCTTGTCAAACACCTGCACCGGCACCAGCACCGGCGGCGCCGGCGGTGGCGGCGGCGCAGCCTGAGCCTCTGACACACAAAAACAACAGCCAGCAGCAATTCAGGAACAAAAAACAAAAGAAACAAAGAAAAAACGCCTCGAGAAAGCGTCGGATCGATCGACGTGGCGCGGCGCTCACCCGTGCTGGATGAAGGAGGATCAGGGCCTGGAGGGGAAAAAAAAGAATTAGCCCGCAGCATCAACATCCGAGTGACTCGTTGAGAACCCGAGTATCCTTCCTTGTTTGCATTTTCCATTAGCAATTGAAAATCACGATTATTTTCTTAGCACTGTTGTTTCTGATCTAACACAAAATCAAATTCAATGACAGCCTTAGATCAAAAATAACAAATTGAAAAACATGTTATGGGAATGAATCTGATTTAAAAGTAGTACTTTGACGCCATCATGTGGTAAGTTAATATCAAGGAATTATGTTGAAATGAGTTGAAGCGCTTCATTCAGACAAAAGCAGCACATTGCCGCCATCTTGTGACATTTGGTTCCGACCAATTAAGTTTACGAGCCTCATTTAGACAAAAGGAGTGCTTTGCCATCATCTTGTGCCAATGAATGAACAATGTTGAAGCCGGTTGAGGAGCTTCATTTAGACAAAAGCAGCACTTTGCCGCCATCTTGTGACATTTGGTGAAGTTTACGAGCTTCATTTAGACAAAAGTAGTGCTTTAATGACATCTTGTGGCATCTTGGTTCCAATGAACTTCGTTAAAGCCAGTATTGGAGCTTTTATTTAGACAAAAGCAGAACTTTGCTGTCATCTTGTGACATTTGGTTTCCAATTAAGTTTACAAGCTTCATTTAGACAAAAGTAGTGCTTTAACGACACCTTGTGGCATCTTGGTTCTATGGAACTTTGTTAAAGCCAGTTGAGGAGCCTCATTTAGACAAAAGCAGTACTTAGCCGCCATCTTGTGACATTTGGTTCTAATAAACTAAGTTACTAAGTTTAAGAGCTTCATTTAGACAAAAGTAGTTCTTTGCATTTCCATCCTGAATTTGCAAATTGTGGGAGAACGCTGAAAATAAAAACATCCCAAAATGTTTTGTTTTTGGATTGGCAATAGAAAAAAGGGCGAGCTTTGACGAACGAGCGATGGACGTGGACGGCAATTAATGGCGGCTCACCGTCCAGCAGCAGGACCCCCGCCGCGTCGGTGGCCACCAGCAGCGCCGGCCCCCACGAGTCGGCGCACACCACCTCGTGAGGGAAACCGCCGCAGAAGGGCTGCGACTCCCACGGCTGCCGCAAAACACGCACACGCACACGCACGCGTCAGCACACACACACACACACGCACGCTCGCGCGCTGCGCCGCGCGCCATGTTGCGCAACGTCACCTCTTTTCTGCACAGGCCGCTGGTGACCAGGCTGGTGGGGGCGTCGCCTCGCACGATGGTTTTCAGCTTGAGGGCCTGAATGGCGGCAAAAAAAAAAAGCAAAATGACAAAAATTCTTTTTCTTCAACATTCACTTCAAACGTCCCGCCATGTAAATGTGCATATTGATTAGGGGTGTCGCAATTAGTGCGTTCATTTTGAGCGCGATTAATGGCCGACCTTTGCTTGACGCAGCACGTTAAAATTTAGCAGTAATAAATCGAATAATAATTAGTGCTGTCAAAGCGTTCAAAATCCGCCCCCTCTAACTTTATGTTGGCAATTTTTTCAAATTTCTGGCCCAACTATTGACCTCGAACCCTTAACCCTGTGTGTTCTTGTTTTGTTTTCCTTTTACCTGCCCGATCCGGACAAATTCGGCCTGGCGCGCCTCCTCCTTCTTCCGCGCCGATTTGGGCGACTCGGGCAGCACGTCGCTGAAGGAGCGGCGGTTCAACATGTTCTGCGGGGAAAAAGGGACCTAATATGCGGCACAAACACGATGGAGGTGAGAGGAGGCGGGACAAAAGAAAGCAGAAGAAGCATCAGGACGCGGACAGGCGGACCCAGCCCGGCTTGACGCCAGCGTTTTGAAGTACAAAACTTTATTGCTGGACTGCATTCCATTTCTCAGGAGTCCCCGCCTCCATTTTTGAATTAGGAAAACCGTTATCAATACTTTGTCCCAATTGGCGTGTTACTTTTTTTCAACACGATGACACCGGGATGTTTTTGCACTTTTGCCGCCTGAGCTCGACGGCGAAAGTCAGCTGAGAGGAAACGCAAGTGACAGAAAAAAAGGCAGGACTGCAGTGGAATCACAATGTGTGTGCGTGCGCGCGCTCTGGTGCAGTATGCGGAGAACACAGTCAGCAGCTTCTCAAGTCGCAGTGGTGACATGAGGGGGGGGGGGGGGGGGCAGGGGGGGGCAACCCCAAAAGACTCGCTGCTACCTTGTGCAGGTCGGGCATGAGGTCCTGGTACAGCGAGCGGATCAACATGTCCAAAGTCCGCTGACGCTTCTGGGCAAACGTTGGCGTCTCCAGTGTGGCTTTCTCTCCATTGATTACTGCGTGAAGAAAAAGCACGTGTATTGATTATGTTGCTCACTTTTCAAACTTTTTCATTGGGGTTTATTTTCGGGTGCGGTTCTACCGTTGACCACTAGGTGGCAGCACACCATTTTGTTTTAGGAGTATTTCTCCGCAGCCGAGTTTCTGCTGAAGAATTTTTTTTTTCTTCAAACCTGCTTTTCGCGCCTACAAAAAGCGACACCTGTAGGTTGATTTGTAATATGCAGTCGACTCTTGCTTATTCAAAAGTTTTTCCCAAATTTTATTTTCCAGGATTTTTTTCCCCCACATTTGCCCCCATTTTTCATGGAAAACATATACTGAATGTTGATCAGTGTTTTTTTTAATTTTTTTTTATTAACTCATTCACTGCCATTGACGGCTACAGACGTCAAAAATTAATTTGAACTATTTCTATTAGTTTTTTCTTCCACTTTTGTTAACAAGAGTATGAAAACCTAGATTTTTTTTTTATTGCACATTTAGAACAGACATAAAATGTGTGATTAATCGTGAGTTAACTATTGAAGTCATGCGATGAATTACAATTAAAACATTTAATCGTCTGACGCCCCTAATTTTTAATAATCCTAACTCAAGATTAATCATGAATTTGATATCTGTTCTAAATGAACAATAAAAAAAAAATCTAGGTTTTCATACTCTTGTTAAACAAAAGTGGAAAAAAATGTGAAACTAATAGAAATAGTTCTCGGCTTTGATTTTTATAAATGTGTATGTTGGCATGTTTATGGCTTTTATCAAAACATATTAGGTTCAATGAAACTTCAAAAGTTGCATTGAGGTTCATAGAGGACTAAACTGTATTTTGTTAACGACAATTAAAAACATTAGCATCATTGACAATTAAACTGCCTCAATTGGTCAAAAAACAATCATGTATAAGTAAATCAATCAATCTTACATTTGACTAATAAAAAGTCCCTGAATTCGTGGTGATCGGTAAAAACCGGCGGCGACGGGAGGGGCGGTCCAAACAGCGGGACGCTCTCCTCGGAAAAAATCTTCAACCTGCGGCGAGAGAGAACATGAAAATAATTTTTATTTTTTTTTATTATTTTTTTTTATTTTTTTTTTTTATCACAAACTAATGCGGACATTCGTGGAGGCGCTCACCTGTAACTGTCAGTCTGGCAATTATATCGAACTAACGCGAAAATATCTGCACGTGCGAGCGAGTGAAGGAAGCGCGCGAGACTCAAGATGGCGGCGCAGGCGGCGCAGGCGGCGCCCGAGAAGCTCCCTGCAAGGATACGAGTGAAGTGCGAGCGGATCATGGACGGCTTGAAGGACGACGACGCGTCATCGCCCTCCTGGAAGACGATGGTGACGATGTCGTTTCCGATGTGGCGCTTGCGCTCCACCTGCGGGGGGCGACAAAGGCACAAGAAAGGAGGAAAGAAGTATGGAACCGCATTTCAGCATTTAGGGCAGCTTCTTGGCGTTCAACTTGCAGTCCATACTCGTCCGCACTAGTAGAACGACTATGGTGCACTAGTAAAAATGGTTGTATCGTACTAGCAATTTTTTTCCACGAGTGACACTTTTGAGCCAAATAGTACACAACTAAACTATTCTGGTAACTCACTGCACTAGCAACACCAGTAGTCCCAACTAGGAGGCATGTGTCAGGCACTAGTAGCATGAAGTTGAATTATTCTACTTGCATACATGTACCTTAACCGAAGATATCAAATACATACTTCAACTGCTCGATATTTACTTTAGGGTCTATGTACTAGTACCCTGCATCCATGCATTCAAACAGCAACCAGGACACATGAGACAAAAGAGCACTAGTAGAACCAAAGTAACGTTTTTTTTCTTTGATATTTCTGCAACTTTAGCATCCAAGCAGGAGCGAGTGAGGCGAAACTACGTACTATGTGACTTCTACACGCTGCTCATACAAGTGAAGTGTAGAATTTTGTAACATCAATAGTAGTACTAGTAGCATGCAGTTGTTAGCAGTTTTGAGCATTAGTACACGCTAATAGTAGCAATAGAATACCTACAGTGCACTAGTGAAGGGACTGTGTTTTACTAGTTGTAGTAGTGACTGCCTTCCACACTAGGCTACTAGTGCACGATGCCTACAAATTGAGCCTAATAGTCGAGTAGCAGTTGACTAGTAAGGCACAAGCAAAAGATGCACTAGTAGTGGGAAAAAAACCATGACTAGTTAGACACAATTTTTGTACAAATGTTTTTCTACACTTTCACGAGTGGAAGGCAACAGCGATAAATACGTGAATAGGAAGCCCCAGTCGTGCTACTAGTGCGCTAGTGAGGGCAAGGAGTGCACTAGTACCTTGACCTTAAAGGCGAAGTCAAGGCAACTGTCTACTGAAATTGACGTCAAAGTACCCTCGCGCTCGCATCGCGAATGTCACAGTTCACCTGGTTTCTGGGTTTGGTTCATGTGACCTTTCGCAATGCGAGCCCGAGGACACTTTGATGTCAACTTCAGTCGACAGCAGAGGGCAGTAGAGCACAAAATGGCAGCCCCCTGACGGTGATGAAAATGGATGGATCCATCTGCTTTGTTATTATTCCGCAAACGCAAATATTAATCAGAAAACGGTGTTTAGACGAGTAGTGGGGCACGTAGAACATTAAATTGCAAAGAAAAGTAGTACACCTTTTTTAAAGCGAGTATATGGGAAAAGAAGCACACCTGTTGTTTGTTCTCTTTGGAGTAGGGCAACATGGTGGACACGTGGAACATGAGCTCGTGGCCCTGATACACCGTGTAGATGGACTTGATCCCTGTAGTGTCGTCTGGAAGAAAGTTGGTGCGTTTACCAGAAAGCGCCATGCGTGGCTAACTTCGACTTAGCGGCTCATTTGTTGCTAAAGCTCAGTTGAGCAAAAATGCAGACTGGCCAATCACAGTGAAGCTAAATAAACATGAAAAAAATCACATTTATATGCTAAATATACCGTAACGTTGACGCTAATTTCCATGAGCCCCGTCTATGCCATTTTGCATTATACGTTAGCATTAAGCTAGCTGACTTTGGTTAAATGAGATGCTAAAGCCTGTTGTTAAGTTATTAACATTGTTTTTCAGTTTCAATTTATATTTTAGCCGTTTTGGATTTAGTTATAGCTGTGTAGCTCAGTGAATAGAATAGTATTGTATTCTTATCTGTCCCTCTCATGAGAAAAGAAGGGCAACGGGTTTCTCTTCTACTATTATCTACAAGGGAGTATAGTCTCGTACCGGTCTCAGTCGGAAGAGGGCTGATGTATTATTGTTTTTCTCTAATCTGATTTGTATTCCTGGGAACTTGCTGAACTTGCTGATGGGAGGAGACTTTTCGTATTCACCCACTTTTCAATAAATAATGATGTGCAGCAGGAGGAGGGACACACAATCTGAACAGAACACTGTTTGAGTGAGTTCAATTGTTGTCATCAGAAGCTTCTGTTATAATGATACCTTTGCAAAGGGACTTCTTCACCAGAATCTCAACCATTCAGTTAATTGAACACGCAAAGAGTAGAATACTAAATATTATCTACTTTAACACTGTCAAGGGGGTCTAAATTCTAAAAAAAAATGACAAATTTCCGTAACGTATCAACCGCGATAAAGGCCGCGTTTGCTGGCGCTCGTGCTGCTAGTTCACAAACACGCAAACCAGGTGCACGCGTGCTAGCCTCGTTAGCGTAGCTTGTAGCAGAGTTGTTTTAGCACTTCTTACTCTTGGTGTCCAGGCCCCCCCGATAGCCGGCCCATCCCTGCAACGTTATGCTGTCGCCCAGCAGCTTCAGCAACTTATCGAAGCTCTCACTGCCCGTTTCTGCAAGAGACGGTAAAACAGAAACGGACAAACGACCTTTAGGTAATGCTGTGGAGGGGGGGGGGGGGGGGGTAGGCCATTTTGTTTTACCGTTGCTGAACATCTCGTCGTCTGTAAGCTGTCCGTCTTTGGCAAACAGGACGCCAAACTTAAAGTTGACGGAGCCCTGCGGGAAGGTGAAACTCATGACTGACCGTGGGAAAGTCACAAATATACAAATCACGGACGGTATGCGCCATCTTGTACCTCCTGTTCCTCCAACACGAGCAGATCCTGAAGGGAAGAGAATGCAAACGTTAGCAGCGACCGATGCTACGCTAAGTGACATTGCGTTACATTAAATGACGTGACATCACATTCTGGCCGCTAAAGTCTTCATATATAATGTTAAGTTATTAACATTGTTTTTCAGTTTCAATTTACATTTTAGCCGTTTTGGATTTAGTTATAGCAGTATGGCTCAATGAATAGAATTGTATTATCTGTCTCACTCTCAGAAGAAGGGCAACGGGTTTTTACATTTGCTATCTTGAAGGGAGTCTAGGACCGGTCTCAGCCGGTCGGAAGGGAGGCACAGGCTGATTATTGTTTTTCTCTAATCTGATTTATACCTATGGGAACAGAAGGGGGGATTTTCTTGTATTCACTGAGTTGTAAACAAATGTACTGTGGGCTGATGGGAGGAGACTTTTCGTATTCACCCACTTTTCAATAAATAATGATGTGCCGGAGTAGAGGACACACAATCTGAACAAGACCACAGTTTGAGAGAGTTCAATTGTTGTCATCAAAAGCTTTTGATACCTTTGCAAAGGGACTTCTTCACCAGAATCTCACCATTCAGTTAATTGAACACGCAAAGAGTAGAATATAAATATTGTCTACTCTAACAATAATTATGAATTTTGTTTAGTGTTGTTTCACTCCCAAAAAGGACCCTGAATGATATTATTTTACTTTGCGTTTTGGTACGTTTTGTGTATTACGTTCCGTTACATCACACGACACGACGACCTTCTGCCATTCTGCCACGAGGGTGCGTTAGCGTCACGCTCACCTTCTGAATGTCGGGGTTGAGGATCTCCCGCGGGCCTTTCTCGAACCTGTCCATGTTCATCGCGCTGGCGCGGCGCACACGATGACATGGGAAAAAAAAAGAGAGAAGTGAAAAAAGCACCGCGGGAACCGAGTCAGGGCAAATTGCCTCAAGGTACATGGAGGGAAATGTTAAGTCATGCGGCCTTCAACATTCGTAACCTCGGCGGAATTTTTTTTTAGAGAGCAGTTAGAAACGCGTTTATTGTTTGCACACATTCCAATATTGATTTTTGTATTTTTTTTTAATTTATTATCTTCAAGAGTGAATGAGCATCTCCTCACCTCAGGATGGACTTGACGGATAAGGTTTTTGTGGGGCTGTAAGGGATGCTGATCTTCAGGGTGCCCTGTGCAGACCCACCACAACGAAAAAAGCACAAAATGTCACAAAAAGACATTCAGCATTTTCACCTTTAAATCGTCGCAAACGAAACGAGTGACTCGTGAAATGTTGCCATCTTGGCCAGAACGCTGAGTCATGGCGCGCCATTTATATTCACGTGCGTGCGCCGACGTGGCCGGCGATGACTCAAGAGCCACATTGTCTCCCGCGCCCTCCCCCGTCCCAGTTACTTCCTGTCCGTCCAACAAACACAATGTGGCTCGTTTGAAAAACTAAACAAAACATTTGAAGTCCATTCTCAGAATGTTACAACAAATTGCGCATATTGTTGTATTCTAACTTTTTTTGCTTATCGTAGCAGATGTTGGAAGGATTCCAATTACCGTAAAACATGCATGCTAATTTCCGTTAGCACATCTACAGCGTTTTGTGTTGTATGTTAGCATTAAGCTAGCGGGCTGTCATCAGATGAGATGATCTGGAAATCAGCGTCATTCGACAGCGACAGCGGCCCGGAAAAGGTCAACAATTGTTCATACCGTTTTCCTCCAGAGGACGGCTCGATACTGCGGAACCCGCTGGTTGTTCTGGTCGGACAGAACCACCGACAGGTAGAAGGGGTTCTTCTCCGCATCCGTGCCCACGTAGTTTTGGTGCACTGAAAGGAAACGGCGGTGGAAGCTCTTACACCCAACAAAAGCATAAACACGAGACAAACCAACGCAAGTTTTTTGAACGGACCTTTCCCGAGGAAATACTTAAAGAACCATCTGGTGTGGTACTCGGGATTTTCCAAGTGGACGTCAGTTCTCCTCCAGGTTCCAGGAGCGTAGTCCAAATTCTGCTTGTCACACAAACAAGGCCCAAATAAGACACTGCTTGCTCACAAGTGGCATAAAAACCACGAACAAAGATTGTTTTTTCGGTTTTGTTTTCTTAACAAACATCATCCATTCCGTTTTCAGTACGTTAAATTGCATACATCTTTATATTTTCCGGCGGACGCATCTATTAGAGGGGAGGCGTTCAAGTTCTCCAAGTGGACCAAGGAAATTAGAAGGCATCTACACGGGAAGCGGCATTTATTTGCTTAAGTCGACAATTGAAAGAGGGAGGCATCTATTCCAGTGGATGACGGAAACAGGTAGACATTTATTAGGGGGGTGGAGTTTATTTGCTTAAGTGGACGATGAAGACAGGAAGGCATCTATTCAAGTGGATAATAGATATAGGGAGGCATTTATTTGAGGAGAGGCATTCATTTGTTCAAGTGGGCCACGGAAACAGGGAGGCATCTCCAGTACTCAGATTCAAACTTGGAGAAAGTTATTTGAGGAGAGGCATTTATTTCTTCATGTGGATAACAGAAACCGGGCTGCAATTATTTGGAGACAGGCTTTTTTTTTTTCTTTTTTTTTTTGCTTAAGTGAGTCGTGGAAACGGGGGTGCCTATTCAAGTGGACGACGGAAGCAGGGATGGATCTCTATACGGGGAGAGGCTTTTATTTCTTCATGTGGATGACGGAAATAGAGAGGCAGTTATTCGGGGAGAGGTATTTATTCATTCTAAGCGGGCGACGGAAATTCCATCACGTCATTACCTCATCTGTGGAGCCGTTCTCCACCCTGAAGCGTCCTGCCCTCTGAATGGCCCCGTCTGCATCGCTGGATATCAGCTGCCAAAAGGACAAAATGCATCAAATTACACGCACTCACGCGCACGACTAAAACCTTCTCACACACTACTGAAATGCACTCATACACACTGGTAAAATTTTGTTTTACACACCACTGAAATGCTCTCACAGTCCTGACTGAAATGCTCTCAGTCACACTGCTTTTTTTTTTTGCTCACTCAGACAGGCGAAGTGCTCTCATACACTTCTTAAACACTCTCACACTTACTACAGAAACACTTACATTTTGAAAAGCTCTCATACACACACAACTGAAACACTTTCATTCACACAACTGAATTTGTTTTGCTCAAATACACTCGTGAATTGCTCTCATATTTACTACCAAAAGCTCTCGCACAAACTACTGAAACACTCTCACATGAGTAAATTAAACACTTTCATTCACACTTCTTAGTTTATTTTGCTTAAACATACAAATGAAACACTCAAGTACACACCGGAAATGCTCTTCCTGGAAAAACTGAAACGCTCTCACACACACTACTAAAACATTCACACACTACTGATTTATGCTTTGATCACACTCTAGTGAAATGCTCTCATTTACACTACTTAAAAAAACCACATATGCTCACTCACACTCCAGAAACACTCTAACAGGGCATACAAATGCCCTCTCTCACAGAACATGACTAAAATGCTCTCACACGTGCCAATAAGTTTTTGCTCATACGCATGAATTTTGTTTTGCCCACACTCTCGTGAAAACTTTCTCAAACTCACAACTAAAATATTCTCATCCGGCACAATACTAAAATGCTCTCATTCACTACTACAATCTTTTTGCTCACATACTCAGTTGAAATGCTCTCTCACAAAAAAAAACAAAAAAAACAACTTACAACCAAAATAATTGCACACACTACCAAATTATTTTTGGTCACATACTTGGTTGAAATGCTCTCACACATACACTACTGACATTTCCGCCCGCTTACATACACTTCTAAATAAACTGCACATCATACTGAAATTAGCTTAGAAGATATACGAACTGTATATAAGTACTGTATGTATTTCAGTGGTGCGCATGATTGGTACCCGCAATTATGTTTGTGATGGCCCCTCATGCACACGCACACACACGCACGCACGCACATGCACACGCACGCACGGGATAATGAGGAGGCTCACAAACACACAAGAGGAGGAGGAGGAAGTACGGCAGATCATCCTCACAATTGCGGCACGTTTGGTTGCTAGGCAACCGGACGTATCACTTGTGCCTTGTGACCGCCCCCCCCCCCCCCACACACACACAAGCACCCCAAGCCCTCCTCGACAGAGGTCATTGTGAAGACGCAAAGGCGACATGTCACACCCGTGCAACAGATGGCGAGGAAGCAGGTTGAAATGACGCGGCCTCGGGAATTATTTTTCACTCGTTCACATTTTCCAGGACAAAGTGGCTCGATTATTGGAGGTACTTCACAAATTCCACATTTGCCAAAGAGCTCAAACTAAAATGAACGTAACTGTTAACAAAATAAAATGCTTTTGATTTTTTGCACAATAGCTACTTTGTGACTTTTTTTTTTTTTTAATCTTGCACTAAACAAATACCCCATATATTATTAAAAAACTAAAACTAACACTAAAACGAATGTAGACTAAACAAAACAAGCATGCTTGCTAAAATTGTAACTAACTACATTAAAAAAAAGTCGACGACAATGGAAAATTCAAAACTACCGGTCATTCTTATTTGATAACTTGTTCCCAACTGATTCAAACCACGTAAAACTGTTGAACCCATCTTGGATATCTTGAGATCTTAAAAAAATGTATTATTATTTTTATTTATCGTCATCATTAAACTGCTACAAGGACACACAATGCATGTAAAAAAAAAAATAAAATTCAAACTATAAAATAAGACGCTTGGTTGAAACTTACACAATTTTGAAATCAATAAGTTTATGTGAGCCTTCTTGTACTATGAAATGAAAGCAGAACCTGCAGCCAACCAAGACTGTAAACCACAACCGTTGCGTCAACCTGACAAAAATAAATAAATAATAATAATATTTGACTTCATGCAAACTATATTTGAACCCTTTTATTGGCGTGGGACGAAGACCAGGCCGACCCGCGAATAGCAAAAATCATGTAAAATTTTTTTACATGTGGAAAAAAAAAATACAAACCCCAAAATGCTTCCAAATTTGCTGATAGACATTCAATATACGTTGTTTTTTTTTACAAATGTTGAAAAAACTGCAAACATACAACCGAATGTCAAACCGCAAATATGCAACCGTATATTTTGGCAAAATAAACCAATTCAAATCTTGATTTTGGCTGCAGAAGAACAAAGAAGGAGCCACAAGCGGCTTTGGAGCCGCAGCTTGCGGAACCCCGCACCGTAGTCGTAGCGTGCGTCCCACGTCGGAATCTCGTTCAATTTCCTGCTTGTGCAAAAGCCGCCATGCACGACGCCGCTTCCGTATTAAGAGGCAATATATGACCCTCCCCCCACTCCACCCCCCCCCCCCCTCCCTGACGGCCATCTCCTTTCATGGTTGGTGTCTCGTGCAACATTAAGCATCTAATGGCAGGATAATGGAAGGGAAGCTGACGGCGCCGCGCCCGCCTGCTCCGCGTCACCGCCAGGCGCTCCACGTACGGACGAAGACCCGTCCTTAGACGAGTGCCATTGAACATCTTAGCAAGCGGGACGGATACAAATAAAGTCTTTGAATTATGCAACACAAGCGCGGAGACGCCGGCTGCAGCACTTCGCGGCCTCGACTAGAAATGAAGAAGAATGCGCAGCGTTCCCGGGAAATGAAAAAGGAGACGCGGTCTTTCCCCGACTACGGCGGATCCTCGGGTTACAAATTCCATTTGTTTCATCAACTCATTGTCAAATCCAAATGTTGGCAAACCAAAGCCATGTGTCCCATTGAAACCAATGGAAATGCAATTAATCCGTTCCAGCCGACATTATATTTCTCTTATTTACACCGTTGCATAGTTAAAAATGCAATACTGTCCTATACAGTGGATAAGGACCCGTACAATTGAAATGCATTCGATGGGGGGAGGGGGGGGGGTGGCTAGAGGGATACCATTTTCAGCAGTAAAAAGTTAACATTTTGTCTATAATTTATGTGATAACAATTAATACCTTTAAAAAACTATTTTTTTTCCAGTTGCTGTCGACAGAATAATTGGTCGTTACCTACTTCCTCAACACAGGTGATGTCATGGAATGGAAATGGAAAATAATAGTATCCCTTTAACACTTCCAAAAATCTTTAAAAAAAAACACTAACAAATATTCAATATGTGTTTTTCACTAGAAATGAGGGGAAAAAACAAGCCCCCCCCCCCCCCCCCCCCCCCCCACCTAAAATATTAAAGCTGCTATATGGAACATTTTCCCCCAAAATATCTTTACACTCGCCATTTATGAACATTCGTTGGTGTTTGTACTTTGTTACCCTCAGCATCACCCGTGACTTCATTTTGTGAGGGGGGGGGGGGGGCGCGTTCTGGTGACAGAGCTGTGCTAAATCAATACATGCGGTGACTCGTTATTGATAATTGATCTCATCAGCGACGATGTGGATGCAGACTCACGACCCCCCGGGAGGACGCGGGGGCGGGGCGGGATAATCGACGTGACAGCGCCGGGGTGCGGCCATGTCGACGGCCCTCAGGGGGATCGGGTGGGGGGGGGGGGACGTGTCGCAGCATGGCGCCGGGCATCGTCTGCTTCACCAGATGATTTATGTATCTCAGTCGGGGGGGGGGGGGGGGGCAGCGCAGCCACACCAGACGGCCCCATTTGCTCCCCTGCCCTCGTGACCTCCTTCATTTCATGGAAAATGTGGATTTGGAGCTTCCTGTCTTCTTTTGTAAACGACAGTAAACCTAATGAACGGATTTGCTTCACCCAAAATTCCGGTTTGTGGTCAAAAAGGGAGAAAATGACATCAACGTAATAACAATAAAAGTTGTCATCTAAAAATGTGAAACTTACCATGTTTTAATGCGATAACATATTACATTAAAACAACTCCTTTATGCGATCATATTTTGACGTGAAATTTTTATTATAGAAGTCGGGATGTCAAAATGAGTGTGTTCATTTTGAGTTCATTTAAAGTTCCTTCAACTCCACTAACTTTTGTTTAACGCACGATAAATGACTCTTACACCGTGTCAATGTCCAACATTAAACGCTTATGCCATCTACGTGCAGAAAAATTACTAACACAAATCAATGTCTCACACTCTTTTTTTTTTCTTTTCAACTTTAACTTCAAATGTCTTTATGAATTACTACTTCTTTATTTCCTCATCATTTAAAACAAGTCAATGTCTACTTGATCTTCAAAATAAATTTCATTGCACAATGTAAGAGTCACTTTCACTTTCAAACAGGCTGGCTGGTGCCAATTTTGTCATTGGCCCAAGGTCACGGGTCGGAACTTCGCCACAAGCTACAAGTGGGGGTGGTTTTCATATGGTGGGGGCGGGGTCGGGGGGGGGGGGTAGACATGACCTGCGGGAAGAATGTCTTGTTTTTGTTTATGTCGATACTTGAAAAGAGGAAAGCAAGAAGCGAACACACGGAAATAGAGCGCCTGCTGAGGCCAAGCTCGGCAGGCGTCCTCGGGTGTCAGACGCACATGCACACGTGCACGCGCGCACACACACACACACGCGCGTCCAATGTTGATGAATCCAAAGTGACAAAGCAGACACAAAGCCTCAGAGGCAAAGTCGGTGGCGATGGCGGCCAGCAGACGGGAGCGCCGTGTTCCGCTTACCGCTTCTTCTTCTGACTGCAGAACGCTCACGCACACGCGCACGTACACGCGCGTGCGCGCACACACGCAGCATTTATTACCGGAGGATGCTCGACACTGGAGACTTGTTCATGATCTCAAATCAGTCATTTACTTTTGAGTTCTGTTCTCTGTGCTTACTATCGATTTTTTTTTTTTAAATACATAATACTGATCATTATAATAATGTTAATAATGAATTAATAATAGGGGTGTCAAAATGAGTGCGTCAATTTAAAACAATTTCGACGCCACTCATTTTTTTCCCGCATGATTAATGAGCGCTCCTTAAAAGCTGTACGGCGGGAATTCCAGTCGCAGCGCAGCGGAAACGTCAACATTGAGCAGCAAGACATTTCATAATAATGCATAAATTTGTGGAGTCAAGTTGTGTTTTACAATTTTAAAAATGTGCTTCATGCTAAAGATATGAAAAGAAAAATGCTGTCATTGTCTTACAAAGGCAACTATGCCATCTCGTGGCAGAAAAATGACTTCAACACAAATCAATATCACGCTCATTTTTTGAAAGTGCATCTTTTTAATTGAACTCAATTTCATGAATTATTATGAAATTACTGTATCGATGACTAAAAGATGCAGATGTATTTCTATTAGCTTAACATTTAATCCCCACTTTTATGTTAAAGTATCACTAAGGAACTTTTCAACCTTCATAAAATATGTTCATAACTCTTCTGATGAAACACGGACTTCAAACGAGTTGAATGTTTTTTTTGCCGCGGCTCGAGGAGATCTGTATCGTTTTTTATTGGCACGAAGCAACTTTGAGGAGGATGGTAGGAACACCGACACACAAAAAACTACAAATGTGCTGACTGCTTGATGGCAGACGTCACTTCCCCCCTTTTCCCCATTCGTTTACAAAGACGGATTTCAATTTGAATGTCGTGAGCTCAAAAACCCACGCCACGCGCTTGTTCTCATGAGAAACGTGGTCTTCCTTCGGGCACAACGTTACCAACTTTGACCCATATGGCGGCGCCATAATCAACATCAACTGAAAGTTCTTTAGTGTTGCTTTAACAAGAGTCTGAAAACTTCTATAAAATATATTATTGTACATTTAGAACAGATATAAAATGCGTGATTAATCGCGAGTTAACTACTGAAGTGGTGCGATTAATTATGATTAAAAATTGCAATCGCATGACACCCCTAATTAATAATAATAATAACAATAATAATAATAATAATAATGTTAGTTAGTTAGGGCCCGGTGAACGGTAAGAATATATATATATATAAGTATATGTAATAATTATATGTAATTAATATGTAATTACATTTGATCAATCTGCAGTACACACATTTGCAAAGAAATAACAATACCCACGAAAAATATGTATTTTTGCCTCTTTTTTTTAAAAACTCCCTAAATGATGGTCAAACATAACGTACGTTATAATAAGTAATTTGGAACGATGTGTGCACACGCCCACAAACTACAGCCTCCGTGTTCACGACGTAACGCCTACAAATGAATGCAAGTCGCAAAAAAACGTGACGGCATATAAATATATGATGGTAGATTGTGTGGCGGGACAGCGACAAGCGCAGGACGCCATTCGAGTCATGTCAAGACTGACGGATGGACGTATTAGTTTGAAGGCTGTCAGTGACCTCATCTTGACTCACGCACGCACGCACGCACGCACGCACGCACGCACGCACCCACAGTGAGGTGGCATTCTGTTGGTGCTGATTGGCAGCATGCGTTTTCCCCTCCACGTTAATCTGGTCCAGAAACGCGCCTCCTCCGAGGAAGTGCGATTGCAGAGCGAAACACCGCCGCCACGCCGGGAAGCACAACATAAGCCCCCCCCCCCCCCCCCCCCCCATCCTCCCCCCCCCACTCGAAAAAAAGCAATAATGACTCAACAGCTTAGTAGGAACTCCGCCACAGCTTTTCTTTTCATCTCACAACAACAAGACGAGCGAAGTGCGGAGGAAGACGAGGAGGAGGCGGCAACGGCGTCGGACCACACCCATCATGCATCGTGACCAATATGGCCGCCGTGCCTCTCACACTCACGTCAGATATATATAGCATTTTGTTTTTAGCATTTTATGCAAAAGCAATGACGGGCCGCGACGTCTTCATTTGCCCGATGGATCAATGACGTCATTGATCAGCGCCACGAAAGAAGACGTTCGGTTACATTTGGTGGGAATTCTGTCAAAACCGACGGAAGGTCCGTCAATGATTATAATTTTGTTGACGATTGACGGGAAACACATTTAGCATTGACAAAAGTGGCTTTTTTTGTCATCGTCAATCCGTCAATAAATTCGGACGTCCCATTATTTAAAAAATAAATAGGATTCATAAAAGTGGCCTCTTGGGGGCAGTGTCGTGCCAAGCATCTACGGCGTACACACTTAAAGTGAATACAGAAGAAAATTACGATTGAATTCTATTCAAAGAACTGTTTTTTTCACACATTGGGAAGAATTTGTGCCTCTGCGTTGTGTTATCTCACCCGCGCGTGTGCGTGTGTGCGTGTTCCCGCAGCATTTGTGTGTGAATATTCGTCATTTGAAGGAAAAACACTCCCAAAAGTCGATGCTAACTTCCGGTTAGCATTTGAATAGGATCCTCCCTTTGCTTTTAGCATTAGCACGAGGCTAGCGATGTTTTAAAAACAAAGCAGGTTTTGTATTTAAGTGTGCAGCGGATGTTATTCTTGTTGTTGTGTGTTTAGTTTGACAGTTAACTCCAACTGGGGTGTCATTAAACATCTTGAAGGACGTTTGGAGCACAACAGAATAACCAGATTAACATACGCTACACGTTTGCTAGTTGCTAATGCTATGCAAGCAAAACGGTGCGTTCGGGGGTACTTTCACAGCGTCGGAAAATTTGGTTTTCTTTGATTATAACAGTTTGGCCCAATTGGACGATTGATTTGGCAGATGATTGAAGGGCAATCATCGGGCCGATTATAATCGGTGGCCTATTAATCGGTCGGGCCCGAGTTTAAATTCTGACCGAATGGATGATCGGTGATCGCTTTGATTGATCGCTGATTGGCCGAAAAATCCTTTCCCGTGTGAGATGTGCGCAGATGTAACGTAGCTTCGGCATGACTCACCAGCTCGACAGAGCCGTAGTGCTTCCTGCTGAAGTCTCCCCGCCGGCAGCCCAAGTCCTCCGAGGCCGAGCTGCAACACAAACACAAAATCTCTCTTGGTACAAAAACGGACGGCAATCGCTTCATGTTTCTTGAAACAAAAAAAACAAAAAAAAACACACAGTCACATAAATCCTGCTAGAATACATTTCTACTACAGTTTAAAAACAACAACAACAGATTAATAAAGTGTAAATAATAGTAGTAGGGGACGGACCGATTATTGGCCGGGGCCGATTATCGGCGACCAATCTGAAGGCCGATTAAAGCCGGTATCTCACCGAGCGGTGAATGCTTGCGAACGTAGCAAATTGAGGGTTTTCATCAGGATTTGTGAGATGTTCACAGACAGTTTTTACTTGTCGCAAATAATTTTCAAACATATTCACGGTTTGCAAAAAACAAATTTGCTACATTTGCATGCATTTGGCGCTCAGTGAGATGAAGGGAACTTTTTATTTATGTTTTTTTTTTTATTTCCACTGTATAAAAAATGATGCTGACACTAGGAACTCCCTACACTTTTTATTAAAAAATAAAAAAATAAATGAAATTAAGAAACGATGTTGAAATTTTGGAAAACTTTTTTCACAGTATAAAACTTTAGGAATTATTTACTTTAACTTTACACATGCTGACCCTGGAAGCTCCCTGCTTTTTTATTTTTATGTTTAAAATTAAAATAAGTTTTTTTAAGATTAAATTCTGACGCTAACACGTTCTCTTTTACTGCAAATGAATATTGGCTTGTTTTTTATTATTTATTTTTCTTGTGATGCTAATATTTTCTCTATTACTGAAAATGAATGCCGGCTCGAAATATCGGTTATCGGTCTCCTTGATTACTTATAATTGGTATCGGCCTTGAAAAAAAAACATCAGTCTATCACTAATTAACAGCGCGATGCAATTCATTTCCAAGTGTCCAATTAAAATAGCAAAAATCTGCGTATGAGTTTGACAGCCCTGCTTTAAAAAAAGTGTATTTTATTAGCTAGCTAGATGCTAATTTCTGCTATGCCTTCTATTGCGTTTTGCTGACATATGAGCAGACTTTCATGACTGGTTCAACATTTTGGTGTCTGTTTCATTCCGTTTTATTTTATGTGTCACTTTTACAGTAAACTTCAACTTGGAATGACAAATAAACAGACTGACGCAAGCGCGCTTGACCTCTTTTTTTTGTAGAACGCTGCCGGCGAGTCTTCCCTTTTGTTCCCTCTGTGTTGTTATATGATAGCCGTCTATTTCTCGACAGTGTAAGCGTGACAACAGGTGCTAATGAATACTTTAGAAAATATGTTTGAGCAAATGGAAATGAGCTTTAAAGCGTGTCAGCGGCGTTTTGACGGAACGGTGACATGGCGAAAAAGTTGTCAGAATGCGGCTTAACAGCCTGTCGTGACATTTCGTAATAGTTGAACGCACAACGGGGTGTTGCACCTCTGCCAAGCCGCAAGCTTGTCGAAATATTTT
Source organism: Leptonotus elevatus (assembly GCF_054856555.1). Taxonomy (NCBI): domain Eukaryota; kingdom Metazoa; phylum Chordata; class Actinopteri; order Syngnathiformes; family Syngnathidae; genus Leptonotus; species Leptonotus elevatus. Next base: position 1,592,812 of record NC_141253.1, read on the forward strand.
GTGTCTGCAGCCTTAAAAAGAACACCAAACATAAAAAATATATATTTAAAAAAAAAAGGGGGGGGGGATTCAAGAACACAAATGCTAAAAATAACACTACAACAAAATTAATTGTGTCACATGTCAAGAAAGAGAAAGATTTTTTTTTTTCATATTAACTCATTCACTGCCATTGACGGCTATAGACGTCAGAAATTCATTTGAACTATTTCTATTAGTTTCACATTTTTTTCAAGCATGAAAACCTAGAAAAAAATATTGTACATTTAGAACAGACATAAAATTTGTGATTAATCGTGAGTTAACTAGTGAAGTCATGCGAATGATTACGATTACAAAATGTAATCGCCTGACGCCCCAAATTTTTAACAATCTTTTCTTTTCTTTTTAAATTACGTCAGGCGATTGCAATTTTTTATTGCAATTAATCGCATGACTTCAATAGACTCACGATTAATCGCAAATGTAATATCTCTTCTAAATGTAAAATAAAAAAAATTCTAGGTTTTCATACTCTTGTCAACAAAAGTGGAAAATATGACTAACTAATAGAAATAGTTCAAATGAATTTTTGACGCCTATCGTCGTCAATGGCAGTGACTCCATTGGAACTCAGTTGCTAACCAAAACAGCGCACGCTCGGACATACGAACGCTTCCATGTAGTGGTTTTCACTGTCACTCGTATACGGAATATCGTGACATGTCGTTGAGAACATTTCGGACAATATATCGAATATCGCAGATCGCGCGTATCGCGATATGATTGTTATCATGTGTCGTCGCAGTATCGAATCGAGAGTAACCCGTATCGTCCCACCTTATTTAGACGCAGTTGATGCACATGAAGGTGAATATGAAAACAGTGCCACAAAAAAGCCCAAACTTCGCCCCACCCCCCCCACCCCCCCCCCCCCCCCCCCCCCACCCCCCCACCTCCATCCAGCAACACATCGCGGATTCAATTAACTTTCATGTGTGGAACGCAACACGTCACGTGGACAACGTTAGAGGAGCACCGAGGAGGAAGAGGAGGAAGAGGAGGCGCATGCAACAGATGCAAGGTGCAAACAAACAACAGGAGAGGAGAAAATCGAAAGCATGCAGAATCGAACAACATCTTTTTTTTTTACCGCTGATTGAACGTCAACAGTTTACTGGACGCCGGATCCTCGCTGTTCATGTCTCCTCCAACAAAGTGGTGTGAAAAAAAGAAAAAAAGAAAGGAAGACAACCCCGCCCCCCACACTAGCCCCCCCCTTATTGCTCCATGCACACGACCTCCTCTTCCCCCCCCCCCCCCCCCTCCTTCTGTTTCTTCTTCTCCGGCGTCCTGCTAAGCGAGCAACATCCTCCTCATCGTCATCTTCATCTTTGCACACTGCGACGCCGACACCAGCTGATCACAAAAAAAAAGACAAACACGATCCCAATTGGTGGCTCCGCACCGCCGGAGGAGAGCGTTTCGTGCCGCATGCCCCCCCCCCCCCCTCTGACCCCCCCACCCCACCCCCACTTCCACGCATCGACGCGGTGCGTGTGCGAACGCCACACTTTTTTTTCTTCTTTTTGGGCTGTCGGTTCTGCGGGAGTGGACAGCAAGAGCAACCCCCCCCCCCCCCCCATCCCCTCCCCTCCCCTTCGCTCCTGTGACGTCACCGCCAACCACGCCAAGCTTTTCTATTTGCACTTAACACTCGCCCGGAGCCCAAAGTGATGTCAGGATGCTGGATGACGCAATCGCATGCCGGCATCCGGAACACAACACGCAGCACAGCGCGGGGAATAGGAAGTGGAATTGTTTATTAAAATAATAAATAAATAAAAAAAGGAAGGATGGTGGGGGGAACACGTTGCAGGGTTGAATGAATACGGTTTAGTTAAGTTGTTATTGGTGCAATTTGGGGGTTTCTAAATGCAACGCGACAAAAACAGCAACAGGTTCTGAGGTGGTCTCACGTGACGTCACAGCCAAAACAAGGAGCAGCCCACCATTCATCCAATCATGTGTTCTGTCCATCCCTCACTCACTCGCACTTACTTTGCATCCTCGAATCAATCCGTCGTCATTTAAGACTCTTAAAAACACATTTTTACTCGTACTTGAGTTGACGTCGGCTCACGCTGCGGATGAAGAAAAAAAAAAATCGCAACCGTATTGTGTAAAAAACGAGGGAACAAAGAAAAAGGCTTTGTTCAGTCTTTTACAGGAAAGGCCTTTTATTCAAGGATCGAATTTTTTTTTTGTAAATTGTAATTAATCAATTAATTAATTTGTGTATGTATATTAGTGCCGTCAAACAATGACATTATTGAACTCATTAATTGCGATTAATTACCATCCATCCATCCATTTTTGATTTTTTATTATTATTTTTTTTTTACAGAAAATGGATGGATGGATGGTAATTAATCGCAATTAATGAGTTCAATAATGTCATTGTTTGACGGCACTAATATATATATACACAAATTGATATTTTGAATCCAGATTCAAGTCAAATGTATTTTCATGAACGATGAGTGACAACAAGACTCAAATGTGAATGGAGGGAAGAACATATTAAGATACGCGCGCACACGCGCAGGTGAAATGGGAGCTCAGGTGAACACGACACCACGCGCACACACCGAGTAAAGGTGAGCGCATGCAGGAATTCTCGGCTCAGGCTACACGCCACGAGGCTGCTCATCAATATTTCATCAACAGAAACTCCCCCTCCCCCCCCACACACACCCCCGCCCACTCCCCCATTTGTGTGCGTGCGTGCGTGACCGGAAAGCACCGAAACTTCTTCTTCTTCTTCTTCTTCTTCTTTTTTTTTGTCATGAAAACCCGAGTGCAAAAATGCAGAAAATAGCATCTTTGGTTCTCCTGCCGTCAGAATCCGTCGACAAGAAGCCCACCTGAGATAGGGAAACCCCGCCTCCACCAAACTCCCCCCCCCCCCCCCCCCCCCCCCCAGCCAATGATTACGGTGCACGTACGCCGCTAACGCGCGGGCCCTCGCGACCTTTGCGTCGGCGCGGCGTCAACGAGGAGGTCGCGAGAGCTTTTCCTGCGATGACGTCGGCGCTTCACCGGGGCAACTGGCGGCGGCGGGCAATTTCATTCTCGTAGCCACGTAGCTAAGGCAACGCTATGTGCTAATTGGGTCATTATGAATTCAAAAAGAAGGTGAAAAATTTGTTGACGCTACCCTGGTTTTAACGGCGCGAGCATCATCACAAAAACAAACGAAAGACACGCTTTGGTCCGTTTCAGGCGATCGTAATTATCACGAATGTTTTGGGAACGGCCAATCAAGTCACGTTTTGAAGTGAGAGTGTTGACAAAATGGCGATTTTGCCGGGATTTAAAGTTGCCATACATATTTGCTTGTGTTCAGAAAAGTCCAACTTTTTAACTCATAACAAATCTAAAAATATATTTATATGTTTTTTTATTTATTTTAAGAGCATACAGAAGGCTTTGATGCAACTTCTGATATGAAGAGATGTCTTAAAGCAATGGTAGTTTTTTTAAACAAAACAAAAAAAACTCCAACAGGTGGCAGCAGAGTATAAGAGATCAGCCAGGGTCATGTTGCAACAAGCTCTTTTCCTGCAGTGTTTTTAACAGGTTTATGATTAATGATGAAACTTAGCTCTGTTCTAATGCTAATTGCTGCAAAACGGAAACAGAAGTTGTTGTTTTTTCCTGATGAAAGAAGAGACTCTAATCTTTCTTTTGGGAGGTTCCATGTTTTTATAGTAATCGAACACACAATTTTGTGGGCCTTGCAAAATCAGTCAAAAACCAGTAAAACAGCTGGGAGCAAAGGGGGTTGCTTCAGTGTAAATGGCTGGGAGTTCAACTAATAGGGAGCCTTGCCAAAACCCTGTCTTTTGATCCTTTAAGGCCACCGTATTTACCTCTTGCCTTTTGTGAAGGCCACAAAGTTAGTTGTTTCCAAAGCGTAGTGTTGATAAAACCTCTCCTTTTTGTTCCTTACAGGCTAACGTACTTAACATTCGTGTTCAGAAAAGCGAAACAAAATGTCAACTTTTTGTCCCTCTAAAAGCCACCATACTTCTTGTTTTTGTTTGAAAAAGCCAAACAAGTCCAAGTTTTGTGATGGAGAATATTTTTTTCTATCTTTTTAGGCCCATTCTACTTATCGCTTGTGTTCTAAAAAGCACAAAATGTATTATATATTTTTTTAAACAAGAGTTTGGAATTTTTTTTGCCTTTTTGGTCCTTTAAAGCCACCATACTTATTACTAGTGCTGGATACACTCAAGTTTTTTTTAGCTTTTCCAAAACATAATAATAATAATAACAATAATAATAATAATAATAATGATCGTTTTTATTTATAATGCGCTTTACATTGATCGTACAGGCGACCATCTTTAGCCTTTTAAGTCCAACTTAACTTCTCCTTCACATTTGCTGAAGGAGAAGTTAAGTCGAAGGACCGTAAGTACAAGTTCTCCACAATGTTGACTTTTTGGCCTTTTCGGGTCACCAAACATATCGCAAAAAATTCACGAAAGGCAAATTGAGCCAAAGAAGTCCAAAATCAATGACAACTTTTGGCACAACATCGGAAAAGCCAAACAACTTTGCAATGGAGGAGCTCGCCAAACGCTGGCCAAAATTCTCGTGGCTTTCAATTTAGTTATTAAAAGAAGCGCAAGACTGATGCGGTCCTAAAATTGTCCGCTACAATTCACTATTGGAAAAAAAAAAAAGGACCATTTGGGTCAATATGAGTTGACGCAACGTCTTCGTCGATCGCTGCTGACAACGCTCAAATCCGCCACCAGGGGGCTTTGTTCCGCAGATCAATTGAGTGGTTTAGCCTTCACGCGGGCATCAATTTTTTGCACATGGACGTGTGTGCGTGTGATCGGGTCCGCGTGGACGATCCCACGCTTTCTGCTCAGTACAGATTTTGTAATTGAGAGCTTTGACGCAACGTTGCCTTTTATGCTCCGAAAAAGACTGCTACCGTCTGATGTGTCGATTGTTGCACTTTGACCCCCCCCCCCAAAAAAAAAAATCGTTTGGCCCTTTTTGGCCACCGAACTTATACGGATATTTTGGTAAAAGAAAAGATGAAGAAATAGTTTGAAATAGAAATCAATTAAACAAGCCAATCAAACAGCTGATTCGTGAAAAGGTGAAGAGCGTCCAACAAGTCTGACGTTAAATGAAGCGCTATGACAAATTGTTGCCTTTCTTCTTCAAAGTCTTTGATTTGTTTGTGTCTACTTTGGGGAAAACGTTATAGATTGATGTTTTTTTCTTGACCCTAAAACTGACCTGACTGAAAAAAAAAAAAGATCGATTTTCCTTCATTCACCCAATGAAACTTGCACGCCTCTCCCTCTTAACAATATGGGAGGAGTCTGCCCTCTTGTGGTGAAAAGCACTCATTACAGCCACATCATACAATTCAATGTGTGTGCAACTACAAATGAATAAATACATGAATAAATAATACTTATTAGATAGATTGCTCATTTAACTTAGAGGTAAAAATATTTTCCATATGATTATTTTCCACAGCATAAATGTGGGGGAAAAACATGAATACTTGAATGTACTTGTAACATTTATTTTTATATCAAAAATATCCTTAGTTTTCTGTCAATTAATATCATTCATAATAGGGTTCATTTTTAAACGTACAGTATTTATTTCGCTTTTACTGTCTGTACAGCCATACAAACTGTAGTTAACCTTACTTTTTGTACACAATACTTAGTTACCTTTTATTCTTGTTTTTAATTATTATCTTGCACTCAACAAACACTCCATATTAAAAACAAACTCCACTCTAATACTAAAACTCGATAAAAGGAACAAAACTGCTCTAAAACAAAATTGAGTGAAACGAAATTAAGTCAAGATAAAAAGAAAAAAACCCGAAGTAGAATTAACGGAAGAGCCCTGAAAGGAAAACACACGACTTTGCCTTTTTCCACGCACGCGCGCACGCACGCACGCACGCACGCGCGAGAGCAGCTTCCAACTGCTGACCTCAAGCGCCAACCGTACTGTAACACTTGTCATTAGCTTGTGCTGGCGGGCGAGGGCGGGGTCACGGGGGTAGGGAGGAGGGGGGGGGGGCGGGGGGTCTTACATAAACCCTCCCACTCACTCTCTGGCTTTTTGCGTCATCCGCGGTTGAAAAACGTCTCGGGTCGCCTCCAACTGTACGCTGGCGTGCGTCCAGCCGACGAGAATGGGAAATGTTTTTCCAGCCTTCCCGGAGCGATTTGAATACGCGGCGATGCCCTAAATGGAAGCAGATGTTGCCGTCGGCGAGCAAACGTTGTTGACGCGGCGCTCCGATCCAACCCGTTTGGGGCGTGTTGTTTTTCTTTCTTTTTCTTCTTCCACATAACTGCCGTGTATTTTTTTTTTTTTGCACGGCCGCATATGGGAGCGATTACGCACTCGCCGCCGTTTATCGGGCTGAGCGCACTTTTTGTGACGTCTCGGCTGCAAATTCCGCGAAGGAAATGACACGCGTGCCGACGACCGATAGAGATTGGGAGATCAAGTCCAAAATGTTCTGGTCTAAAATGTTCTACGCGGCCCCTCTGGTCTAAACACATAATTCTAATAAATATTACATTTGTGGAATTTCAATTAAGCAGCAAAATGTTCCCGTTTTTGTCCATCTGAGGAGGCGGCCATTTTGCCACTTGCTGTCGACTGAAAATGACATCACAGTTGCTGGGGGGGGCGTAGAACATATTAGAATTTTTTACTTGACTTCCCCTTTAACTCATTCACTGCCATTGACGGATATAGACGTAAAAAAATCATATTATATATATCATTAAAATGTTTAATAGTCTTTTCTTTTTTAAATCTTTTTTTTTATTATTATAAAAAAAAATTGGTGCCTCAGGTGATTAACATTTTTAATCGTAATTAATCGCATGACTTCACGAGTTAACTCACGATTAATAACTCTTGTTAACAAAAGTGGGAGAAAAATGTTAAACTCATAGAAATAGTTGAAATGAAAAGGCGTCAATGGCAGTGAAGGAGTTAAGGATTTACAATGTCAGCAATTCACCAAAATCACAAATTTACCGATGTATTTACAGGATCGCTAAGACTTTTTGTAACTTGTCCTCCAGTATTCACTGAAAAACAAATATTGACTGTTTTTGTGCTCAAGCCAAAGCCCCGTTTGACATAAAAGTAGTGCTTTGACACATCTTAATGACAAGGAACTATGTTGAGGAGAGGGGAGGAGTTTCGTTTAGTCAAGACATAAAAGTAGTGCTTTGTCACCATTATTATTTTTTTTTTTGCATCTTGCTGTATTTTGAAGAGAGTAGACAAGCTTTACTTTGTCAGGGCAATAGCTGATATAAAAGTAGTGCTTTGCTACCATCTTGTGGTATTTTGTTGTCAAGGAACTATGTTGACATGAAGGGATGATCTTTTGACTCCATTTGAAAACAGGAACGCGTCCAGGACGGGCGTTAAGCTGGACGACCTTTTATGGCTTGCACTTCCTGAGAAAATGGCCGAACGCAAGAAAGAATTGCTTTTGAGGAACAAGCGCCGTCCGCGGTAACCTGAGCGGGGCTCAAACCGTGCTTTCGTCCGGCTAAATGTCACCAAAACCGGTCGCCATGGCAGCGAACGACACAACGGCGCCCGTCGGCGCTGCTCGGACTTTGGCTTTGTTCCAAATCCGTCACTGGTCTCAGCGGCGGCACGTTCGCATCGTGGACGACAATTTGGTTCACGATGACGTCGACGAGAAATCCGTTTGTGGTGATTTGAGAGGAGGAGGGGACGCGTTCACTCGCTGACTCGTATGTTTTTGTTGAACTCATCTTCACTACTCATTTTTAGAATCAAGCGTTTTACTGATTTTCCAATTGATAAATCGTGTGATCGGCTAATTTTTTTTTCATTTTGCATTATGAAACAAGATATGCATGTGAGGCGCAGGTATTATTTTCGTCCACACGAGGTCGCCACATTGTACACTTTTTTATTATTATTATTATTATTATTATTATTTTTGAGTTACTCGATTAATCGTAGCAGCCCCGCAGTACACATTTGAATAGCCCAACAAAATGGCAACCTCACTCATTGTCGAGCGGACTTAGTGATTGTCAACACGGCCAATGGCTGCAATCGAGCACTGCACGCAAACAACAACAAAAAAAGATGGTTGCCATTTGGAAACATGTTTCTCATTGTCCCGCGCTGCTTTGAAGCTGAGAGAAAAAAAATAATGAGAAACCATCACGAGGACAAGCAAGCGGTTTGTTTTGTTTCTTCTCTTCCTGCTGACGCTCGCTAGCGAATGCAAACAAAAACATCAATTGGGCTAAACTCGCTCGCAGCATTCAAAAGGACCCTGATAAACATGACGTTTATGAAACACGAACGTTAGCGCCAGTGAACGTGCACGTTTATCGCAGTCGCGTTCCTGACCCTTCGCGGAAGATCACACAAAATTGAAGCTATTCAGTACTTTTCGTGAAAAGAAAAAACACGGCAAGAAGGCAGGAAAGAAACAACAACACGCGGTGAGTCTTTGCAACACGACGACACACACACACGAACGCGCCAAGCCCTCGGCTGGCGTGTTTGACTCTCGCTTGATCCCGCCCCCCCCCCACGCGAGCTGCTCTGATGGATGGCCCAGCAGACGCCGAAGCGTCTTCCAGGAAGCCTGGCAGGTCACGTGACTCACTCAGGCACAGCTCGACAACCGGCAAAGTGGAGAGTGCGCACACACACACACGCACACGCACACGCACACACACACACACGCACACACACGCGCACACACGCACACACACGCGGAGTTATTAAAGACATCAGCTTAGACGCGAGCCTCGGTAAATTTGCTTCTCCGCACGCCGGCCCGGAATAGCGGGAAATTAAGAATGCGGAGGCGGAGCAGGACAAGCGTTCAGAATTCATCGAGCCAGTTTAGCGCTAAATTAGCATCAAACGCCGCTCAACCCCCCCAGGAACGATCGCCCACAAGCGTTCGCCAACAAAGAGCCCCCCCCAACCGTCCCCTGAAAAGGACCCCAGACTTCCTCTAAAAAAAGGCCCCAACCTTACAACTTGACCTTCCTTTTCAAAAGACAGCCATTTTCTGCGTGAAACAACCCAGCAATCGGCGAAAAGACCCCAACCTTTTCCCAAAAAGCGATCCACTCTTCCCATAAAAAGGACCCTAGTAATCCTCGAACAGATCCCAATCTTTGCCCCGACCTTTCCCAAAAAAGGACCCCAAAATCCCCTAATAGACCCCAGACTTCTTCTGAAAAAGGACCCCAACCTTACACTAAAAGACCCCTTTAACCTTCCTTTTCAAAAGACACCTAACCTTCCCCAAAATAGGACCCAGTAATCACCTAAAAGAGCCCAACCTTTCCCTAAAAAGCACCCTAGTGTTCCCCCAAAAGACCCCACCCTTGCCCTAAAAGGGACCCCATAATCCTCTAAAAGAGCCCAACCTTTCTCCAAAAGGCGCCCCACCCTTCCCCTAAAAGGGACCTCAGCAATCCTCTCAAAGACCACAACCTTTCTCCAAAAAGACCCCAGACTTCTTCTGAAAAAGGACCCCAACCTTACACTAAAAGACCCCTTTAACCTTCCTTTTCAAAAGACACCTAACCTTCCCCAAAATAGGACCCAGTAATCACCTAAAAGAGCCCAACCTTTCTCAAAAAGGTGTCCCACCTTTCCCTAAAAAGCACCCTAGTGTTCCCCCAAAAGACCCCAATCTTTCTCCAAGAAGCATGCGCCCCACCCTTGCCCTAAAAGGGACCCCATAATCCTCTAAAAGAGCCCAACCTTTCTCCAAAAGGCGCCCCACCCTTCCCCTAAAAGGGACCTCAGCAATCCTCTCAAAGACCCCAACCTTTTCCCAAAAAGACCCCAGACTTCTTCTGAAAAAGGACCCCAACCTTACACTAAAAGACCCCTTTAACCTTCCTTTTCCCCAAAATAGGACCCAATAATCACCTAAAAGAGCCCAACCTTTCTCAAAAAGGTGTCCCACCTTTCCCTAAAAAGCACCCTAGTGTTCCCCCAAAAGACCCCAATCTTTCTCCAAAAGGCGCCCCACCCTTCCCCTAAAAGGGACCTCAGCAATCCTCTCAAAGACCCCAACCTTTCTCCAAAAACACCATCAAACTTTCCTCCAAGAAAGACCCCCAAGCACCTCCTCCAAAGATTTCAATGACTCCATTAAAGGACCCTAACCTCCTGACAAAAAGAGCCCCAACCCACCACCTATAAAGACCCCTCCTCTCATTCTAAAACGAAGCTAGCACACGAGCTAATTCTGCCAGCGAGCTTGATGTGGAGGTTCTTTTTGTTTGTGCGAATTTATGCAACATGGGTTCATGATCGTATACAACACGTTAAGATGCATGGCATGGCTCACGGTTTTAGGGCTTTGCCGCCATCTTGTGGCATCTATATGCAACTACGATCCCGGTTTTTTCTGGGGGGGGGGGGGGGGGCAATTATTTTTGGAATGCCTGGAATCATCCTCAATATTCCCTGTGTGGTTCACGGTTGAATAGTCCGACCCGCATCAGCTCATCCCTGATTGGACAAGCAGGTAAGTCCCCCATTGCCCCCCCCCCCCCAGTCCAAAATGAAGCATGACTTGACATCCGCTCTGCTGCAGAGTCAGGTGCGCAACAATCACGACCATTGGATGTTTTTTTTGTCTTGCGACCCAAATGCTCCGCATTCGGAGCCACATGGTTAACTTAACCCGCTCCCTCCTCCTCCTCCTCCTCCTCCTCCTCCTCCTCCTCCTCCTCCTCCTCGAACGCAAGCAGAAGGAGCCCATGCAGCCTACCTGGTAATCTCAAAGCTGCAGCCCTTGCGAAGCAGCAGCGCTCTCTTCCGCATGATGCCTTTGTCTCTGCCGAGGTAAACATTTTTATCCGAATTCATCAGCGCGCACTCGGTGAACTCTTTCCCCCCCTTTTCCAAAAAGTACCCCCCCAAAAAAACAAAAATCCTCTCCGTCCGAAAGTGATCTTGCAGACTTGTTCCACCTCCACCAGCCCCCGGCCCCCCCTCCCTCCCTCCCTCCACTTCCTCCTCCTCCTCCTCCTCAGACTGGACAAAAAGGTTCCGTGAGGGAGCACCGTCGCCGGGCAGTCGGCGCCCCCATGCGGGCTTCGGGATACGGAGGGGCAAGCCCGCTCGGGGGGGGCGGTTGCAGGGGCTGCTGGGGTTTTCCACACGCGAGTCCGGCCGACGGTCCGAGTGCTCGCATGCGGTGGAGGGCAAAGCTCTTCCCTGGCTGGGGACTCCTCGCAACTACGCTGCCTCTGTACAGTGTGACGGGAGGGAGGGAGGGGGAGAAAAAGAGAGAGAGAGAGAGAGAGAGAGAGGGAGGGAGGGAGGGGGAGATAAAGAGAGAGAGAGGGAGAGAGAGAGGGAGGGAGGGGGAGAGAAAGAGAGAGAGAGAGGGAGAGAGAGAGGGAGGGAGGGGGAGAGAAAGAGAGAGAGAGAGAGAGAGAGAGAGAGAGAAAGAGAAAAAGAGAGAGGGGGAGAGACGGAGAGAGAGAAAGAGGGGGAGACAGAAAGACGGAAAGAAAGAGCGAGGGAGATAGACAGACAGAGAAAGAGAGAGAGTGAAGCGAGAACTCGCCTCGGCCACTTCTTTAGGTACACCTGCACTATCTAGAGCAAGCTCAGTGGTGATTATTGTTATCAATAACAACAATGCTGAGTGTTGTATTGAGATACACATTGAATTGAGTTGAATCCCATTAAAGTGTCTATGTCCGTTTTTTTAAAACACATTTTCATGCGATGGCTTTTGAATCAGCGCGTTTTTCATGTTTTAAAGTGCTCGATGAATAAAGTTGAGCTTTTTCACGCTTTCTTTGCACCGTTCGACGTTCTTCGCAGTTTCTCCTTTTCAGGTTCTCGCATTTTGTACATTTTCGACTGTTTTTCACATTGGAGGCTCTTTGGATCATTTTGCTGTTGTTGACATGTGGAAGCGTCACATTCTTGCATGTTTATCATGTTTCTTTTTTTTTTTTTTGAGGAGGAGGAATTCTCCGAGCGTGACTCATCCCGATTGAAACCACGTCCATTGGTCTCTACTGTTTAGCGAAACGGCATCACCTCGTCCGTCCGTCCGTCCGCCTTGGCCTTATTTGCCTTGCATTGGATTTAACATCACGAGAGTCGCTTTTCGGTGCAAATGCGGCAGAGACGTAACCAGAACGCAAACTCGGAAAGTCCGTTTTTGTGTTTACTCGATCGGGATGTTGCACACGTGCCGGTGTCAATATTTGCACGTTTTTGTGTGTGTGACGGTCTCAAAGTCATTTCCAAATTGTTTGGTGGTCAAAAGCTATTTTGCAGTCTTGGTTTGTATTTGTTACAAAAGCAAAAACATAATTTGCTCGGTTTACTAATTTTTAAAATGTTTGCTGAGAAATTGCTGTTTGCGGAGAACGCAAGCTCTGCTGCTAATTACCACACAACAGAACGACTTTGAATAGCTTCGCCGCGTGAGCGCCGTTGCGTAAAGAGCAGATGCCTGCCGCCCCCTCGTCACATTTCTTGGCCGGCCGCTAAATAATAGTAAACAAGTGCTTTGTGCAACAATAGAAGAACAATTCATCTCGGCATAAAAACAATAACTTGGGAAACACACCACTTACACTCAGGCTAACTTCAAAATAAAGTACCACATAATACATTGACGGCAATGCAAATAGCCTGAGGAGACTTTTACTTTGAAGTTGGCCCACCTCGTGGCGAGATGGCTGGCTTGGATTTCAATGGCTAATTTAGGACGCTAATTAATGACGCTACGGCAGAAGTCCCTGATGTAAGTGGCTAGCAGCTAGCTGTTAGCATTAGCAACCGGTGTCTGGCTGCTCGCTGCGTGTCACTTTGTGTTCATTTATTTTATAAAACACTTTGGCCCGTTAAAAAAGAAAAACATTCAACTTAAAATGTCAAACATAGCCATTTTCGATTTTAGTGTAGTGTAGTGTAGTGTCTTTTTATTTTACACATGGATTCATTAAGAACAGGCTCAAGACACCCCTTTTTAATATAGCTTTTACCTAAGATGTATTTCATGTACTTATTTTATTTATCTTAGCTTTTATTTTATGCTTAACTAAATCTTTTGTATCCTGTTTTTACATGCTTGGGCCTTTTATTATTTATGTTTTGAACATTTATCATTTTCTATTGTTATTATGATATCTCTATTATTATCTCTTTATTCTTTTAGTATTTTCTTCTTATAGTTTTAGCTTGGTCTCATGTTCTTTAAAATGATAATAGTCTGGTCATTTTTTTATTTTCAAGTGTTTTCTCACTGTTTTTAAACTATGTAAAGCACTTGAAGTTGCATTTTTTTTTGTATGAAAAGTGCTACACAAATAAAGATTGATTGATTGATTGATAAAAAGAATTCATTAGCCGGATGAATTTCACAGCAGGAGATGTCGCTTCTATTGCGGCGGCTCTTCGGATGCGTCATTGGCATAATCACAACTTGTGACATCTCATCCACGCAACTTGTGGAGCCGCGAAAAGGAAAAAAAAAAAAAAAGGAAAAGAAAGCAGCGAACAGTTGGACATTCCAAAGTTTTCAGAAGGTCAAACGAAGTTTGCCTGTAAACTTCAGAATGCATTTTTGGTTCATCCTGCCAAATAGTCTTAATAGCTGTATAGTGAGTCAAGGCTGCATTTTTAAGTCAAAATAAATTAAATTTTATTTAATCAAAGTAACACATCTTTTACTTTAATAGTCTAGTATTAACTTTAACTTTAAAAATTTAAGTTAATAGTGCACTTCAAATCAAGTACTTGTACTCGGCGTATGTGGAAAGTAACTTATAAAGTAACTTGTAATCTAATTTAGTTGCTTTTAAAATCAAGTAGTGAGTTAAGTAAAATAAAGTTACTTTAAAATCAAGTAATACGTTTTTTTTTTTATTAAATTGAACATAATGTACTACTCAACAAATGTACCTTTAAGGCTTACAAACAATACAAATACAATCTTGAAGCCGCTGCAACATCAGGCACATTTTGAACATTTAATTCCGCATTTCTTTTACCTACCACTAGAGGGAGCCACACTTTGATGATCACTTATCTACTAAGAAAGTAACTGCAGGTTTGTTATTGCGTTGCATCAGCGTTGAAACGCTAAATGTGGCGAACAAAGTATTGAAACCAGCTGTACAGTATTTTTTCCAAGCAATTCCTGATGCTTTTGAAGTGTGTGCGCGTCCGTGCACGTGTGCACTGTTGATTGGACTGATTACAAGTAAACCAATTACTCGGCCTTCCAGGATACATCTGCCTCCGTCCATTTCCAGCTAATCTGCACAGAGCTATTAGCTCTATTAGCATGTTGCATTTGCACCGCAAAAAAAACCTAATAGACAGATAGCAACAGCGCGTCAGAAAGAAATGACTTGAAAACAAAAGAAGCTGGGAAAGGCATAAAGAACGAGCCTGTCGCCGCCTTTTATCTCGTCAAGGACAAGGTCGCAATGCGGACGGACGGAAAGGGAGCGCCGCGGACTGCGAATCGTAATCACCGCCACAAAAGTCGCTGTGGTCCGCGTCGCCGTTCGTTTTGTTATTGGACGGATGGAGTTAGCGATAGCGTAGAGATGGCGAGATAGCAAGGCAGTCCGGTAATAAGAGAGATCGATCACTTGAGCAGCAATGCGCTCTTGGACAAAACTGTATCGAGGTGGGACATTTTACTGCATGCTTTGAATGGGGACAATTCTGATTGAGATAGATAGAAAGCTAGCTAGCTAGCTCGATCGATTGATAGATAGAAAGCTAGCTTGCTGGACAGATAGAAAGCTAGCTAGCTCGATCAATCGATTGATAGATAGAAAGCTAGCTTGCTAGACAGACAGAAAGCTAGCTTGCTAGATGGATGGATAGATAATAATAGTTACCTAGAAAGCTAGCAAGATAGATCGACGGATGGATGTGTGTCGCTAGCTAGTTAGCTAGCATTCCAGACTCATCGCTAGCTAGCAAGATAAATAGGTTGCTCGAGCTGGTTAATACTTTTGACCTGACCCCACATCGCCAGTTTTATGCATTACTAACTAATTCAAAGTGTTAAAATAGCTTTAGAACAAACCTATTCACTTTCTTGAACGTTAACTTTTTTTGTCAAGTGTTGTAAAGCACAGCCTAATTATCACTCTGTGGGAGCCGTGCAGCGTCATGTTGCCTCAAATGTTTATTTTTTTTAATAAGTAAAAATAGTTTAGTTAGCTTCATTTGAGCTACGCCTGTTTTGTTAAAAAAAAATGGACCCATGTCGCGTTTCAGTGCAGAAGGAAGTCCATGCGACTGTGCTAATTAGAGCGCCGTTGCCACGCAGAGGATGGCGGCAAGGACGGACCGGCGAGTCTCGCCAAGGTCGCGGCTGCTGCCAAAGCCAGCGTTCATCTCGCAGCTAGATAACGACTCGGGGAGGAGGAAATGATTGGAAGATGGCGCCAGAGACAGCGCGTTTGGGCAACGTGACGCAGATACTAATAAACAAAAAACAAACAAACAGGAAGTCGAAACATGGAGAGGTAAATTAAAAGACATAAATCAACCTTACAGGAAGTGATCAATCAAAGCTCCTCCCCTCCGGCCCGCGTCTTTATGTGTGTGCGCGCGCGTGGACAAGATGGACGGCCGCAAATGGGCCGCCATGTTTCCTGCATGCAGCGTCAGCTTCCCGCCAATCAATTCATCAGCCGCCGCCGCCGCCGCCGTCGAGAGGGAAAATAATCATCATATTTCCCTCCAGCAGGCCGGAAAATGTTGCGTACGTGACGCAAGTTATCGGCTGCAGACGGTCAGCGGATCGAGCGCGTTGACGACGACGACAGACGCTTACGAAGCAAAATGGACAAATTCCTGAGCGTTTTATGACGCGGATCCTTGAGACTTTTTTTTCTACGTTGCCGAATTTCAAGCTGCTGCAGTCGGGGGCTGAATTTTTTTGAAATGACAAAAGAAGCAATCTCAAAATGTGGCCATTAATGCGAGCAGCATAGTGGCTAAGTGGTTCGCGTGAATGCCTCACATTCTGGTGGTGTCGGGGGTTTGGAGAATGTTGAAATCAGGCTATTCTCGTGCAAGTAGCGCCATCTGGTGGGTGGCTGTCTAAAGAACGCAAACATTCTGAGATGTGCAAAATAATTGATTGACTAATTAATTGCAAAATTTTCACATACGCGAGGAAATTAAAGAAATGGAGACAAATTGCAAATCTTAAAGGGATAAAAAAAAAAAAAAAGTCATTTTGTTTATTTGTTATTTTAACTTGACTTTGAAAGCGGCCAAGACGACGAAGCTGCATTCCCGTTCCGGCTGACGTCGCACTCCATGTCACTTATATTCATAAATGTCAGCCGCTCACTCACATATTACGCACACGCGCAGTCACGCGGCGACAGCGTCGTTTATCGTCCAGCAAAGGTAACTGGAAAAAATCGATTCATCTCTACATTACTTTGCTGATTAATTGATGAATCTTGTGTGTACCGTTACTTCCCACGACTCATTGCAGGTTACGATAAGGCGGCAATTGTGTAATTCGAAAATCTGCATCTTTTTTTTTAGTTCTTCATTTAGCATGCGTGAGAGAGTGTGCGTGCGTGCGTGGGAGGCGGCGAGCATTCTCATTTACTTGGCAGGCAAAATGTAATCTTTTGTGTGAACAGCAAGACGGAAAAAGAAAGTCCATACACACTCTTCGCACTTAACAACATTCTTTGGTGTTTAACGACCACCTGAGGGGGGGGGGGGGGGGGGTCGGTTGGGGGCGGCCGGCTTTTAAATTCAATTAAAATTAACATTACAAACATTTCCGCGGACCCACTGATGACGCACGCTTCACGCTGCACGGCTGTTAGCAGTTCGCGTCAATGACAAGACGAATTTGGTTCATTGAAGTGCCTTTTAAGAGAGACAATGCGGCGTCCACTCGAATTTCGTAGGAAATGACACACGCACACACAAACAAGGCATCCAAAATGTCCTATTTCAATACTCTTTTGAATGCGTTTGTAGACATTGAAGCTACAACTGTGCCATCGAATTGATTTATCATTTATGGCCGCATCTATGGAGATATTGCGCTGTTGTATCGCAGGTTGTCATTTTGCGTCTCACCACTTTATGGCTAAATAATACATGAATGCTAATGACAACTTTCAGGCCTACTGTTTATATGGGGTAGAGGTCAAGTGCATTTTGGGTCGTTTGGTCCGTGAAGAGCTCCACCGTGGCGCGGTTACCACGCAACACATTTATTCGTAGCGCCTCGCTCACCTCATTGAGCTTCAGTCCTCGGAGGATGCGGCGGCGGCGGCGGCGGCGGCGCGTCATGGACGAGAACCTCGGAGCAGGTGTTCCTTTCTCTGGGGGGGAGGAAACCAAAATAAACATCACCGCTGGTCATCTCATAATGCTATATTTATCTTTCCAGAAGAGCCACTTAGCTCTCAGACGCTCCTTTTTAGGACGGCTGAACAGAGAATGGGCTTCAATCCACGAGCACAGAGCGAGCAGCTGGGAATTGTTAGAGTAGAGAATATTATTATTGTACTCTTTGCGTGTTCAATTAACTGAATGGTGAGATTCCGGTGAAGAAGTCCCTTTGCAAAGGCAATTAGTCAGAAGCTTCTGATCACACAATTGAAGTCACTCAAACAGTGGTCTGTTCAAAAGTGTGCTCTCCTCCTCCTGCACATCATTATTTATTGAAAAGTGGGTGAATACGAAAAGTCTCCTCCCATTCAGGAAAAAGGCAAAAGTTCCCAGGAATACAAATCAGATTAGACCTAAACAATAATAAATCAGCCTGTCTCACTTCGACCGGCTGAGACCGGTACTAGACTACACTCCCTTCTAGATAACATAAAAAATAAACTTGTTGCCCTTTTCTTCTCAGGCCTGAGACAGATAAAAATACAATAGACAATACTATTCATTGAGCTACACAGCTATAACTAAATGACTCCAAAAACGGCTAAAATATAAATTAAAACTGAAAAACAATGTTAATAACTCAACAGAATCAAGACGGTTAGCAGTTAGCATGGCTAGCTGAAAAGCAGGACAAGTTGCAGTTGAAGGATGTTTAATAAGTGGCCAACTTTTAATGGAGAAGCAAACGCCCTCAACTTTCTTGACTTTACAACAATGTTCTACGCAGCTCACCTGTTTTTCTGAAGCGAAGCCGCGTCATTGGTTGTTACCCGAGTCACCGTGATAGACAGCAAGTGGCAAAATGGCTGCCCCCGAGATGGTTAACAACGAGTGCAATTTTCCGCTTTTAACTCACATGCTACAAACACAATATTAATCAGAATGCCGTGTTTAGACAAGTGGGGACACATATAACATATCGTAAAGAAAATGTTGGGGTTGACGTAACCTTAAAACCAAATGCACCACAGAGCTACTACTAGCATTTTAGCTTATTCTGTAATTATTATGTAAAGACGAAGTTGGAAAAACTGCTTTTTTTTTTACTAGCTAGCAACTGGGAAGCAAGATAGGTAGCATAGCTCGCTGTAAAGGCCGCTGGATGGAAGCAGTTTCCATCACAAAGTTACAGAAGGATAATTAGAGACAACTTTGAAATAAATGCAAAAAGTAGACCCTGATAGCATTTTTTGCTGTGGTTAATCAAGGCAGTTAGCGTCATTGGCACGCAAGCAGCTAACATTTCCATCAGAACGGCAGCTAACACTATTCGAAGTAGCTACTGTTAGCATTTTAGCTTAGCCTATAGTTAACTTGTGAACACAACAAACGTCTTGACATGAGTTTCAAAGTAGTGGAGACTGGAGAGCGCCCCCTGCTGTTCGGTCACAAATCTCCAAATCTTTTATACAAAATGAATACAAAGAGAACCACACACAAATTCACCCCTATTCATTTTTTTATTATTATTGCTTTTTTTTTCTCCTCTGGCCTTCACCGACCGACAGTTCCCACCTGCAACTTTGCAACTGCAATCCATCACCGCTCTCACACTCGCATCAGGATAAAGTTCCAACATTACAAGATCATATTTTTCTCAGAAAAAGGTCGAAACCACATGGAATTTTTTTGGAATCAGAATGAGAAAAGGTGAAGTATAATTATTATTATTATTATTTTTAGAAAGAGTCACAAAGTTGTGTGGAAATTTTGATGTTCAGAAAAATAACTGCAAAAGTAAACGCCTTTTTTTGTCTCATAACATTTGGACTCTATTTCTGTAACTTTACAAATAACCTTGAAACTTAAACTTCATTTACACATTTCAAATGTCCTCACATTTACATTACAACTTTTAGGTTCTTGTAATCTTATTGCATTCTTCTCATAACTTTACAGATTTGCTCTCAAAATTAAAACTTAAAAATGACAAGATTTTGCTTGCTTAGTTATTGCTGTGATACGAACTTATTTTACTTGACTTTTTTTTTTGCAATGCAAATTTTTGCTTCTGCAATTATTGCTGAAATATTTTGACCTTATTCTTGTCACATTACAATTTTTTTCCCATTGACTTTTTTTCCTATAAATATTACAACAACTTTTTTTGGTGTAGCATCACAACTGTATTCTCCTAACAGTTTTTTTAAAAATGACTTTTTCCACATGCAATAGTTCGACTGTTGTTTTCCCTTTTAATAAATGTTTCATATTCTTGTAACTTTAACATTTTAACATTACCATCGTTTTCCATGTTAACATGATGACATTTTTCTCAAAGTCGCATTGACTTTACGTTAACGTTATGGCTTTCAACTTTATTCTATACTTTACATATCTTCTCAAATGTTTGCTGTTTGCCCAAATGTATTTTTTTTTTAATGTTAGTATTGCGACTTTTTCCATGAAAAATTGGACTTTTGTCCTTGAATATTCTTAAATATAGAACTTTAGCTAATCGTCCCACCCCTTTACAGTTTTGCACTTGTACGTTGATGAACCAGAGCTGAATCTGCTGACTTTTTTGGGGGTGGGGGGGGGGTCGTCCTTTTCCTTTGTCTGACTTTCTTAGTCCTTCTGTCTCTCATCCAATCAGGTTGCTCGGCAATCTCACAAGATTGCTGCGTTTGGAATGAACAACAAATGACAACATTAACGCTAACTATCTTTAAAAAAAAAAAAAAGAGAGAGAGAGAAAATATTTGTGATATGTTTTGGAATGCAGTCAACCTTGGCCAATTTCCGAATGGGTGAATCGGAGCGAATGTCGTGCAAAAGAACTTCGACGTGATTTCTTTCTAACCCCTAAAAAGTATCTTGAATGGTGCTGGTTTTCCGATATAAAAATACTAAATCTGTCCACGGGCTAATGATTTGTACAATAGACGGCGGTCTGCGTCGTTGCTGGAAAAACCAGGAGATGCGTAAAAAGGTGTTGCCTTAACTCCGCAACGGGACCGAGTGCTCCTCCTGGCAGTTTTCCAGAAGCTCGTCCTCGGAGAAGCTGATGTGGAGGCGGGTCTCGTTCGCGGGGCTTTCGGCCCAATCCGGACTCCCCCGGCGAACATTGCGGAGCGGCGTCCCGACGGTCACGCCGTCCCCCGGCGCGGCGTCGTCGTCCCGCAGAGGCGAGAGCAGCGACTTGGTCTCGGAGCGCACGCCCGAGTCGTCGCTGGCCGAGCACGAGCTGCTGAGCGAGTGGAAGTCGGCCGGCGACGGCGAGCCGGGCGTCGCGTCCGGGAAGGTGAAGAGGAGGCTGTCGCTGCCGGGCGGGCTCCGGCCCGGGGCGGCGGCGTCCGGGTTCGAGCCCGGGGACAATGTCCGGCTGGCTCGCTTCCGGATGTGGGAGGGGGGAGGAGGGTCCAGCTTTGGGACGGGCGTTTGATACCTGCCAACAACAGACATTATGTTATGTTAAATATAACGGATTTCATAAAAATGAAATACAATAAATTTGATTGACTTTTTTCCCCCACGTGTTTTATATTCTGTCACAGAAAAGATTTGAAGTAAATCCATTTCCCTGAAAGCTACTGCCACCTACTGTAGAGGATGTGCAATTACACTTCATTCTGGTACGACAAAAAAAAAAATATATATATATATATATATAAAAATATAAAAAATGACATTCTTCATCTGTTTACTTGTTGTTTTATTTAATGTTTATTTTCACATTGTGGATTTTTAAGTTTTTTTTTTTTACGGCAAGTCCCAATTTAGCACCTTCAGTGATCCATCATTATAGCAACATCAATGCTAATTTATATTAGCCTGTCTATGGCGTTTCACATTGTATGTTAGCAATATGCTAACATACTTTTGCTAGTTTAAAAATTCTATGGTTTGCTTGAACATTTTGGTGTTTAAATAGAGTAACATTTGTAATGTTTTCTTTGGCAAACAGGCAAGAATCTTCTTTTCATTTATGCAGCAGTCACGCTTTCTGTCAGCATATTGGAAGATTTTCTGCAGGTGAGTCTTGAACGTATCCCCTCGCCATAAATGACGGTTCCTTGTTCAGTTATCCATCAAAGCACAAGTTTGTGCAAACGCCGTCTAACGACACACAAAATCTCAAATAACGAGTCATGACACGGACAATGCGGCGGACGCTAACGCTACGCCGGTCCGGTTCGGCTCGGCCTCTCGGTCATCAACTCGGAATAGCAAATAGCAGGAAACGCTAACAAGCTCGCTAATGGCCGCCGCACACACCAGGGAGGTCTTTGGTGTAGACCTCTTTGAGGGAGGGGCAGGTCATTAAGAAAGATCTCATTGGTTGGCTTTTTGTAGGCAGTGAATAAGCATTTTTTTATTTGTATTTTTTATTTGGGCATCCCGAGATGGATGGACAAAATTGTGCCGGTGACAAAAGGGACATAAAAGAAGCGCACAACAAACCCAATTGAAAAGTCATGAATGTGTTCCAGCCTCAAAAAAACAACAACGGAAAACTGGCATTCATTGATAATCGTCATTGATAAAAGATTAGCGCAACGAGAACGAATTTTTGTTAGCACGTCAATGGCATTTTGCATTGTTTGTTAGCATGAAGCTAAACTCGTTTTGAGTTAGTTTTTATGCTTCGAGTGACATTCAAAGCAAAACTTGAAGCTTCTTTTTGAAAGGATTGTTTGCTGCAAGGTTTTGGAACGAGCGCAAGCCGGACGTCAAGCCGCCAAAAGGGATTTTGGGATTTTGGAATCTTGTCGCCGCTGTGCTGCGCTTGCATGTTTTCCAGAAGCTTCTTTCCCTGGCAGGTCTTGTTAACGCAGCTTGACTCAGCACTCTCTGCCTTAACAGCGCCTCGCGCGCAAAAGCCTCTTCATCATCTTTTTTTTTCTCTTTGCTTTTTTTTTTTGAAGCCCTCCAACCTCTTTTATTCGATAGGTTCGCCCACCGCACCGCGTTGCAATTTGATGACTGGCTTGCGATTGTTCATCTTCCTTTTGTTTTTGTTCTTCATGAAAACGCTTACGACGTTATTGCCGGCCAGATCGGAAATGAAATGAGAATATTTTAATATCGCGGCTGTTGTTTAGAAGCGCGACGGCGTGCGAGGGTCTCTCATGCCGCAAAGGTGAGTTGATGATTACTTCTTATGTCAGCAGAGCAGATCAAGAAGACGGTAAAAAAGGAATGGAACATGACATGACGGTTTTTCACCAAAATGAAAAGCGATATTATGCAATTTTGATAAAGAACAATTTCGACTTGCCGATGTTTCCGTTGAAGAGCGTTTAGCGTTGATATTACTTTAAAACATCTCCCACGCTCATCGGGCGTGTTCGGCCATTTGCTGTTGTGTGTGCGTGCGCGCCTAGAACTCGTGTTATGGTGCGGACGGATGCATTTCAACGACGTATGTCGCTCGTTTGCTCGTTTCTCACGCAACGACACGGGACGCGCGTTGAACGGCGGCAGATTGGCGAGGCGCTTTTGTGCTTGAAAAGACTTGTTATCCCGTCCGGAGGCGGCGCCGACGCCAAAGCGAGGAGCCGCGTACTTCCTATTTATTTATTTCCTTTCCTCCGTGACCGGGCGGGGGTCACATGACGACAAAGTGTTTCCATGACACTTTTGTGAAATACTTCTATTTCGACACGTCTCAAAAAACCACCTCATGAGAGCGTAAAACTTTTTGGGGGTGATATTTGAGTTTCATGCGTTCCCAGCTTGCTTTTGCGCAAAACTGAGGGTAAAAGAAACGCGCCTATTGATGGTGCGATTTTTTTATTTTTTTTACGGTTGATCTCGCTTGAAATGCGATCTAACTTTGCATGCCGCTTTGTGCTCATGATACTCACGTAACGGAGGAGGAAGAGGAGGATGAGGAGGAGGAGAGGAAGAGGAGGAGGAGAGGAAGAGCAAAGGAGGGCAGGTGGCGTTTTTTTGCGTGTTTTGGATTCGATTAGAGGAGCAAGAGGACGAGCAGGACGGGATCTTCGCACCTGACAAGAAGAGGCCACAGTTAGACCGCAGTCAGCCATCAACGGCAACGTCGCCGGGCGAGCAGAGAAATACGCAAAACACGACACCGACAACTCAATTCATATCATACGCACGTTAAAATGCGCAAATCGAATTTTGTTAACAACTCGAATGTAGTCATTTATTTACATTACATTTATGTTCTATCGATACTTTTATGAATTGTATGCACATATTTTGCTCAATTATGGAAAAAAATAATAATAATCACGATTATTCAGGCGATAATTGAAATCACGATTATTCAAACGATTATTTATTTTTTTGGTCCAAAACAAGAAAATGTTGAATCGTTTAAAAATATTAAGGCCAATTAAAAAAATAGAAACACTGTAATTATCTAACGACTCTAGTGTAGCCCAAAAGAGCGGAGTAAGAGTAGCGATACTTCTTCACACATCTACTCAAGTAAAAGTGAAAAGTACTGTGTGGTAAAACTACTTTAAGAAGTAATTGTTTTTTCAAAAAGTTACTCAAGTAAAAGTGAAAAGTACTGTGTGGTAAAACTACTCTTAGAAGTAATTGTTTTTTCAAAAAGTTACTCAAGTAAATGTAACTTGTTGCTACCCACCTCTGCACGTCAAACCGTCAACCGACTTTGTCACAAAAGTGAGACTTTGGGTTTTTATTTTCACTTGAGTCCGATTTTGTGTAAGTGTAATACCAAGTTGGGCCACAACGTGTCAGGCAGCAGCACTGAGCATCATTGTTTGTATGTATGTATATTACCGCGGCGCGTGTCTGAAGTAGCTGTTGTGTGAAGGTTTAATTAAAATTTACATAATACCCAACGTAATAATAAATAAATAACATGGCATTTTATTTGTATTGCACTTTTTAGCTATCTCGAAGTGAGAACGCAAAATGTAAAATGTAAATAAACAAATAAATAGAATTGTCTATTTTTGCTCTTCCTGTATTATTCCTCAATTTGTATGTTATTCCTCATCACAACACAATTTCGTTGTTTTTTTTTTGCGAGGAAGCAGACGCTTGAACGGACGCAACCCGATTGGCTTCTCTCGATGTTGCAATCTGCTTTATCGCGTTGGGATTTCACGCTTGCATTAAGAGAGGCAAAAAAAAAGAAAAGAGGGAAAAAAAGAAGCGGGGCTGGTAGTGAGGGAATGTTTTCCCTCATTGGCGCTTTCGGCTTTAAGGGGATTAAAAGCTCATTTAAAAAGTAATTACGCACTTGATGTTGGCGTCGCGGCGGAGAAAACATCAGAACGGAACGTCTAGGGGCAATTTATAGCGATGAAATG
The DNA here is from genome assembly GCF_054856555.1 of Leptonotus elevatus. Taxonomy (NCBI): domain Eukaryota; kingdom Metazoa; phylum Chordata; class Actinopteri; order Syngnathiformes; family Syngnathidae; genus Leptonotus; species Leptonotus elevatus. Next base: position 1,617,603 of record NC_141253.1, read on the forward strand.
TTGACTCAAGGCTTTCTTTTACGGAAACAGTCGTGTTTGCATCCGTCCATTTCGTTTCTACGGAGCATTTTAGAATGCTTGCGAAAGGCGTCAGGACACCAGCAACCACGAAATCACCAAACATTTCCTCCTTTCTTTCATCCTCAAAGCGATCGTCCAACTTGAACACACCAAACTCAAACAGGGATTCAAACCCAGATTTCTTGACTGCGAGGCAGACGTGCCAACCGCAAGAACATTGGATTTTTCTTTATTAGGATCGCAGGCAGGAGACCCAAGATGGGAAAAGTCAATGAAAACGCAGTTGCAAGTGAAGCTTTAGTTGCAAAGTTAACATTTAGACGGCAGCTCATTATTTTCTCCTTTTAAGCTTGAATTTTTTTTGTCAGAGTTGAAGTTCCTTCAACGGCACAATTTTTTTTTTAAAGCGTGATTAATGAGTGCCCCTTAATTGGAAACCTGTCCTGGGGGCAACGCAACAGACACGTTCGCGTCAAAATAATAATAATAATAATAATAATGCATATCTTTGTGGAGACACGTTGCATTTTATAATTTGAAAAATGTGCAGAATTTCACAAGTTCAAGATTCGATCTTAGCTGTTAATATGAAAAGAAAAAATGCACGGAGCCGTCGCCGTCTTACAAATGCAATTATGCCATCTAGTGGCAGAAAATGACCTGACACTCGTTTTTAACAGTACAGCGCATTTTTTTAATTTTAACTCCATTTGATGAATTATGAAATTACTCTATCAATGTATGGATCTTTTCCCCACTTTTATGTTAACAAGAGTATGAACACTTATAAAAAAAACTTATATAAAAAATATTTGATGGTACATTTAGAACAGATATAAGTCATGTGATTAATTACAATCAAAAAACGTAATCGGCCGACACCCCAAGTTTTTGTCCAAAATGTGTCAGCAAAGATAAATGTCATAACATTTGAATGTTTTGAAATACGAGGGAATACTTTGACGCGTCTTACTTTTCCTCCACGCTGGACGCCCTCCTGCCGGAGACGGCGAGCGCCTCGTCGGACGCGGCGCCCCCCCCGCCGTCGGCCGCCGGGACGAAGGGAAGGCGGCCGCCCCCCAGGCCCGGCAGGAAGGAATCGGAGCCGCCCGGGTCCGAGGAGGCGTCCGCGATGAGCTGCTCCAGGGTGTCGCCGCAGCGCTTCTTCAGATTGAGGGACAGAGGCCTCGTGGACGCCGAAAGCGCTGCAAGACAACATTTCACAAGTTAGCCTTTGTTCGCTGCGATTCCCAAACTTGAGATCATCAAGTCAGTCTTGGGAAATTTCACTTCATTGGGCGGAGAATTGGGATTTGTTTACGAACAAGAATGTATCTTGTGACGTATATTGACAGGCAGAACAATGAGTTGCTCTTCCACTAGATGGCAGCACTTTTTGCTACATTTTTGTTTGGTGAGACTTTCTACAACGCAAAATGTTAGATACCCTTCTGTTATCTTGTGGGTCAAATTGACCCATTGTGAAGACTTTAAAAAAATCTGCTGGCCTTATTTTTGTTAGATGGATTATTATTATTATTTCTAACACTCAAATTTTTATTTTTATCTCAGAATCATTACATTTTTAAGTCAGAAAAAAAACCCTAACTAACTTGTGCATTGCAACATTTTTTACACTATTAGTTATTAAAAAAAAAAATTTGATTGAAGACCTGCATGCATGTTTTAATTATGATTTTCCCTCAAGTTTTCATTTAAATCTAAAAATGAGTGCTGTCAAAGTTAAAGCTACACATCGGATGGTTACGTTTAAGATAGCACAATAAACATAACGACATGCAAGAAAGTCAAGCATTTAATAAATGTTTGCGTATCATTTAGAATATTTGTTTAAGTAATTAACTGATTAGAAAAAGAGAGGGTAAGCATGCGCAGTGGATCATAAAATGTTGACGATGTCCTCATAACATGAAATGTCAAAAGAATGAACACATAACAGGTGCTCTTCAAATGTGGCAGGCAAAAATTTTGATTAAAAAAAGCCTTTTTAATCAAAATTAAAATTAAGATGTGATTAACCTGATCAAAAAAATTTAATCGTTTGACTGCTCTACTGAAAATCCTCCCGTTACGGGTCCAATTGACCCGTTTTAAGCTCCCAAAAAGATGTAAAAGTTAAAGTAAAACCAACAGAAAAGCCCAAAAATAAAACATTTCATCGCCAAATTGTTCAATCAAAACATACAATTTTGTCTAAATAACGTCCACTAGCTTAATGCTAACACATCATGTAAAACGCCATAGACAAGCTAACAGAAATTGTCTAATTAACGTCCACTATTTGTCTAAATAACGTCCACTAGCTTAATGCTAACACATCATGTAAAACGCCATAGACAAGCTAACAGAAATTGTCTAAATAACGTCCACTATTTGTCTAAATAACGTCCACTAGCTTAATGCTAACACATCATGTAAAACGCCATAGACAAGCTAACAGAAATTGTCTAAATAACGTCCACTATTTGTCTAAATAACGTCCACTAGCTTAATGCTAACACATCATGTAAAACGCCATAGACAAGCTAACAGAAATTGTCTAAATAACGTCCACCATTTGTCTAAATAACGTCCACTAGCTTAATGCTAACACATCATGTAAAACGACATAGACAAGCTAACAGAAATTGTCTAAATAACGTCCACTATTTGTCTAAATAACGTCCACTAGCTTAATGCTAACACATCATGTAAAACGCCATAGACAAGCTAACAGAAATTGTCTAAATAACGTCCACCATTTGTCTAAATAACGTCCACTAGCTTAATGCTAACACATCATGTAAAACGACATAGACAAGCTAACAGAAATTGTCTAAATAACGTCCACTATTTGTCTAAATAACGTCCACTAGCTTAATGCTAACACATCATGTAAAACGACATAGACAAGCTAACAGAAATTGTCTAAATAACGTCCACTATTTGTCTAAATAACGTCCACTAGCTTAATGCTAACACATCATGTAAAACGCCATAGACAAGCTAACAGAAATTGTCTAAATAACGTCCACCATTTGTCTAAATAACGTCCACTAGCTTAATGCTAACACATCATGTAAAACGCCATAGACAAGCTAACAGAAATTGTCTAAATAACGTCCACCATTTGTCTAAATAACGTCCACTGGCTTAATGCTAACACATCATGTAAAACGCCATAGACAAGCTAACAGAAATTGTCTAAATAACGTCCACCATTTGTCTAAATAACGTCCACTAGCTTAATGCTAACACATCATGTAAAACGCCATAGACAAGCTAACAGAAATTGTCTAAATAACGTCCACCATTTGTCTAAATAACGTCCACTGGCTTAATGCTAACACATCATGTAAAACGCCATAGACAAGCTAACAGAAATTGTCTAAATAACGTCCACCATTTGTCTAAATAACGTCCACTAGCTTAATGCTAACACATCATGTAAAACGCCATAGACAAGCTAACAGAAATTGTCTAAATAACGTCCACCATTTGTCTAAATAACGTCCACTAGCTTAATGCTAACACATCATGTAAAACGCCATAGACAAGCTAACAGAAATTTGCCTCATTCAAAGAATTGCTACTTGAGCACACGCTGAGGAGCAACAAAACGTGTGGGCAACCCACCGCATCCGTTGAGCGCCGCCTCCCGCGGCTGAAGCTCCGCCTCTTCGCCCGGTCCGGCCTCCAGCAGCCGGAGATGCCGCACCAGCAAGGCCAGGTGCTGCAGCAGGTCGCGGTTCTGCAGGAGCAGCTGGTGCGAGCGCGCCTGCGCCTCCATGCGGGCGGCGCTCTCGGCCGCCATCTGATCCTTTAGCAGCTGCACCTGCCGCCGACGCAAACAGAATCAGCATCCACGCTCGCGACAAGAACAATACAAAGAAATGGACAACTCGCAATTGAGAATTGACTTCTTTTTCTGTGACATTCTTCTCATGTTTGAAACGTGGCCGCATAAAAGGTTGGGAAACTGCTGATTTCATTTGTTTACAATTTGCTGCTGTCATGACTGAGCTAGTGCTGCCCCCTGGTGCATAAGACAGGCATTTCAACAACAGCCTTGTGTGCGATCCAAAGCAGAGAGCGCCTCCCATTTGCCATAACGTTCCCGAGGAAAGGTAAAGAAGAAGATTCGTTCCCGAGCACACTTATGCAAATAAGAAGCAAGTGTTAAACCTTGTATATTTTAAACAACCAATCAGTGTTCATTTTGACAAGACATTTTCATTTAGTTTTAGTTATTGTCTTTTGACTCAAATTAATTAAAGTTTTAGCCATAATTTAGTCATCTGATTGTGCTTTAGTTTTAATCTAATTTTAGTCGATGAAAATAGTTTAGCCGATATTCTCCTTCGGCATAAATTTCAACTTTTATACAGAAAATTATAACACACACATTTGTTTGCTCCATATTATCGATTTGGTTGTTGTTAAAATAACTATGAGATTCATTTTTCAAAAATCATTTCCAGTTGAATACATTTTGTAGAAACTTTATTTGGACGTACGCCGCCATTGTTATTTACGCCGCAACGCATTCCGTGCGTAATGACGTCGAATGGCGGCAAGGTAAGCCTCGTCGCGTTCCTAAAGGGACGATCGAAACTGTTGAATGTGTGAATGACGGCGTGGGGGGGGGGGGGGGGTAACTCGCCGGTCGTTTCTTTAGGAACGCTACGAGGCTTAACTTGCTTTCTTTATACGCGTTTCACATTGTCAATAGTGGTAATGATACATTTTAAAACAAACGACAGTAACCCCAAGTTTAGAAAAAAAAAGTGTCATTGATTAGATGCCACACGATGGCGGACAAGCACTACTTTTGTCTGAATGAAGCTCCCCAACTCCCTTAAGCAACGTTCCTTGGAACCAAAACATCACAAGATGGCATCATAGCTCGACTTTTGTCTAAAAAAAAAAAAAAAAAAAAAAAAAAAAAAAGCTCCTCAAAACAGACCTCTGGTACCGAGATGCTGCTCGCACCGGGTGCCAAAGCAATATTTTTGTCTCTTAATTTGAAACGAGGACCGAAAAGGGCGGCTTTTGCTCACCTGAGCGACAGCCACCTGCGTGTGCTGCTGCTGCTGCTGCAGCTGCTGCTGAACGAGCTGCAAGTAGTGGCGCGACGCCAGCGAGCCCGCCGCCGAGCCAGGGCTGCCGGGAGTCACGCCTTGTGATGTCACGGTGAACAGGGACCGTCCGGAAAAGTCCTGATTGCAAAAAAAAAAGAAAAAAAAAGAAAAAGAAACAACAACAACACGTGATTGTTTTGCTTTTCATGGTGCTTACATACGTCACTCACACAATGAGGACATAAAACCGACTTCAATTGCTAAACTTGGTGCACCTCCACTGCTTGCCTCTAGAGGGCAGTTGAAGGCAAATCATCATATGGTCTGCTACAGACAAACCGTCCTCAAGTGTGAGAAATGTGTGGAGGCGGGACTTTTGGAGTGGGGGGGGGGGGGGACTAATATGCATGGTATGCAAATACATGGATCAAATTTTACAAAATAAAACATAAACTAATGTCATGTCATTTATGAACTTTCAAATGCACAACATGTATGTGGAAAAGCCAAAGCTGTAAAAAGAAAAAAAAAAAAACATGGAAAATATGTAAATAAAAAACTTTCAGGACACAAAAAGCACTGAATGATTTAAAACAAGGAAATAGAAAACTTAAACGCGAAAAAAAAAACTAAAACCTTAAAACATCTAAAAAGTAATAATAAATTAGCATGAAAAACGTAGAAAATAAATGTGAAAAATAGGAAAACTTAATTAAAAATAAATAAAGTATAAGCAGCTCATTGAATTGGTGACATTTTTAAAACTAAAAACGAAATGGGAAAAAATAAAACAAATGAAGTCATCAATCAGGGATGCCCCAGGCGAGTCAAAATATTAGGAACCACTCTCAGTCGGAGGGAGGGTGTACCTAATCAAGTGTCCAGGAAGTGCGGGCTCATTTGGAATGTTTAAGATGAAGCAGGAAAGTGCTTCGCGTAGCGCTTGCATCATTCATATAGAAAGCGGCTATCTATAGATAGCATATATGCGTGTGCGTGTCTCACCATGATGGTGTGGCCCGGTTTGACCACGCTAAGCTCAGCCAGACTGTGCAGGATGTCCCCGACCGTCTTTTCGCATAACGATGTGCCGCCGGCTGTGGCGTCCTCTTCCTCTTCCTCATCGCCTCCTCTTCCTCCTTGGCCGCCGTCCTCTTCTCCTTCCGCCCCCGTCGGGGTCCTCAGGCCTGCTGGGGGGTGCAAAGCGCCTCGAATGGAAATCAAAGCGCCATAATGAGCCCGATCAGCCTTACCGCCGCGCCCGCCGGACTCGTCGGCCCACTTGTCGCTGCGCCCGTCGGCGTCCTGCTCGGCGTGCTGCAGACTCAGCTTGTGGCAAACCTCGAAGGCCTGACCCACCGTTCGCACCATGCGAATGGCCTGCGTCTGCACTCAAACCCAAGACGGACGGACCGGCGGGTTTCAGGCGCGAATGAGCCGCGTTCGCGTTTCGAAAAAGGCGAGCGAGGCTTCGGCCTGACCTTCTTTTTGGATTTGAAGACGTTGCAGCGGAAGGAATTGCTGGAGCCGTCCCTGGCGATGTAGCTGAAGATCTTCAGGTCTTGGGAGTCGTGCGACACGTAGAAAATCCTGGAAGGCAAATGCGATCGGCGAAAGATCAACGAATGACAAACCTCAACAAATGGAACAAACTGCTACACACGAAATGCAATGTAAATAACAAGTTACAAAGAAATTCTAAAAGAAATGTAAAAACACCATTTTTTTTTTAAATGTCAATTAAAAAATATATATTACAAAATACAAATATAAAAAATAAGATATATTTCATAAAAGTGTAGAAAAAGTTAAAACAATGTAAATATAGACGTAAATGGAAATATGTCTCCTTTCCTAAGAAAACGCACAAATACAAAATAAAAAAGGTAAAATAAAAAAAAAGAATCCATCCATCCATCCATTTTCTGTACCGCTTGTCCTCACAAGGGTCGCGGGGGTTGCTGGAGCCTATCCCAGCTGGCTTCGGGCAGTAGGCGGGGTACACCCTGAACTGGTTGCCAGCCAATCGCAGGGCACACAGAGACGAACAACCAAAATAAATAAATAAATAAATAAAATCCAAATGAACAAAAATATACAAAAGCTCAATTTAAAAAAATATCTAAAATATTTTTTTTCTAACCAAAATATATAAAACCATTTAAAATTTAAACCAATGAAATCATGTAAAAATGTAGTAATATGTAAAATAATGTAAAATCAATCCATCCATTTTCTTAACGGGGGTGCTGGAGCCTATCCCAGCTGGCTTCAGGCAATAGGCGAGGTACACCCTCAACTGGTTGCCAGCCAATCGCAGGGCACACAGAGACCAACAAACATCCACACTCACAATCACATCGATGGACAATTTGGAGTCTTCAATGAACCTGCCGTGCATGCGTTTGGAATGTGGGAAGAAACCGGAGCACCCGGAGAAAACCCACGCAAGCACGATGAGAACATGCAAACTCCACCCAGGAAAGCCGAAGCCTGGACTCGGACACACATCCTCTGCACTGGGAGGCGGACGTGCTAACCAGTCAGCCACCATGTCGCCCTCATGTAAAACATGTTATTTAAAAAAAAAATTGAAAGTGCCAATTGGAGATCTTTTAGGGGAAAAAAGACTGGAAAACCTTTAAAAAATATATTTAAAATTACCAAAAAGTCATTTAAAAAAATGCCCCAAAAAACTAACAACAAAATCTAAAAAAAAGAAAAGAGTAACATCAAGAAATAAAAAATAAATGTCACTTACAAATACATGTGCATTAAATTACCAAATTGTAAAAAAACAAAACCCCATTGAAAAGGTGTCTTTTTTTTTAACGATAATTTAACAAAATAATTGTTAAACAATCATAACAAAAACAATTTGAGAAAAAAAAAGATATTTTGCAGCAAACCTGTAAATGGGGTCGTGCATGATGAGCATCTTGCTCTCGTCCCACGTCCACTCTTTCCTCTGCGGGCGGGAAACGGCGTTAGCACGTTAGCACGTTAGCATCAGTCCGCTCGTCTCGGCGTCGGTGCGGCGTCGACTCACTTTTTGTTTCTTGCGCAGCAGCACCTTGACGCCGTCCACGGACACGACCATGTTGACCTTCTTCTTCTTGATGTTCTTGGCCTTGAACTCGTACTGGCCGAGCAAAAAAAAAGAAAAAAGGAAATATGCGTCAATGTCGAAAATAGTCTATCGATGATTCTCATGAGCTAAAAAAAAAAAAAAACACCCCAGTGTGCCATTTGATTCCGAGTGTCAGCAAGGGTTGTTAAATGCTCATTTTCTAGCCTGCGTCAACACGAAGTGACCCGCTTTGCCGTAACAACCCCCCCCCCCCCCCGAGCCACGGTGATTAAAGTTTCAGCCCTCTAATTATACGGAAGCCAGTCCCCGGGAGAGCTGATTAAATACAGAACGGCTTTGCAGAGGGAGGACAGGAAACACAGCGGCCCGAATCACACGCGTGTTCATCCAGCGGAACCTCATTTTGGGAAACATGGTACAGCGACCCCCCCCTCAGAAATAGTGAAATCCTGCTATTAGAAGCAATGTACTGCAGTGGCCGTCCACACTTACACCTGTGCTACTTTATTAGCACATGGCGGCGCAAAATGGCAGGTAGCACCGAGTTCCATAAAAGTATATCGTATCGTACCGTACCGTACCGTACCGTACCGTATCGTATCGTATCGTATCGTATCGTATCGTATCGTATCGTATCGTATCGTATCGTATCGTATCGTATCGTATCGTATCCAGGAGACGACACAACGTGTCATTTAGAAAAATGTACAGATTTCTAAAGAAAAGTCAAGGACTTGTTGGAGAGGATAAAAAGGAAAAAAAACATGGAGTCCCTTGAGGGAAAACATAAAAAATAATACCATTACAAAGTCATACGATTACAAGGGGGGAAAAAGTCATTTGAGGAAAACAAAGTTACAAAGTTGCAAGAGAAAAAAGGTGTAATGTTTTTAGAATATTATTTTTGTGGAGAATTTTTTTTTTCCAAATCAGAAAAACATCATAATAGTACCAACTAGTACTTGCATGATAATAGTAGAAATATATATATATATATAATTTTATGAAAATAAAGTTAAAATCTTATGAGGAAAAGAAATGTTAAAATTGTGGGGGATTTTTGTTTTTGTTTTGTTTTTGTTTTATAGCCATCCTTTGCTCTCTTGACATTCTTACCACAACACTGACAATAAGATTTGGTATTGGAAAAAAAAATGTCATTGCTGCATTGACATTGAAACAATTATTGGCATTGGCAAAAAGGTTGTATTGAAAAATAAAATACATATAATGATGTCTTTTTCAATACCTGCAGATTAATTTTTTACAGACACTTTTTTTCCGAGTGTCACGGGTTTTCAGTTTCAGTTCTCTTCCAACTCTCTCTTCCAGCTTATTGGCAGTGTTTAAACGTGGCGGGGAAGGGGGGCGGGGTTGAGGGCGGGGCTTTGAGCGCGAGAGAACGCCTTCCAGCTTTTTAGGAGAGGAGAGAGGAGAGCGCGCCCTCTGTCGGCCAAAGGCAAAACCTGAATTCCCTTGAGCAGTCAGAGACTCATGATACAACTTCATCAGTGTTTTTTTTTTTTTATTATATATAACCTTGTATAACCTTATATATATAGATATATATCAACATCATAAAAAAGCTACAGAAGTCGTAATTGTATAAGAGAAATGACATTTATAGAAAACAATGCAATTTTGCAAGAAAAAAAGTCAATCATATAAGTTTGCATAAGTCGTAATGTAATAAGCAAAAACTTAAAAAAAAATACATTTGGAATTTTAATTTTAAAATAAATTATTTTTACAAGCGTTAACATATCACTTCAATATCCAAACAAATCGTCCAAGTGGCACCAAACCAAAAGACATCAAGCTTCTTTAAAATTCACCCTCCAAGTGGGATTTTGCAACTTCACATCCAAAGTATGAAATTTTTATATTTGCTTTCTCTCTTTTTTTTTTTTCCCCTCCCCCCCCATGCCGCTCAGCAAGTGCTGCCTTTGAAATATTTAAGCTCCGAACGCCTCGCCGTCATGGACGGTGGAGCAAACAATCAGGAGCCCGCGATGTCATCACCGCGCCACGTTCCAAGCGCGGCGAGGCGACGCCACGCGCTGCGCTTCCTCCCCTTCGGGGAAAAGTAGGCGAGTTTGTAACAAATGATGCCAAGTGAGCTGCCGTGCGGAGGTTTGCGCTCGTTTCCACGAGCCGTCGTGCGAGATTTGGCTCGTCCGATTTGTGGAGAGCGAGCGAGCGGCGGCGGCCCGGGGCGAGCTTTTTGTCCTGAACTGGAGGTGTTCGCTAGCATTTTAAAGGGGACATTTCAAGGAAAACACACACACACACAAAAGGTCAAATGTTTGAAACAACGTGTAAAGGGTCGCTCAAATGTGATTTTTTTTCTTCACGTTGTTAAATCGAGATAAGCTAAAAATAACGCATTTAGTCACACAAGGTGAGAATTCCCTCTTGAAACCGTCCAGTGTTCACTCATTAGCCATAGCATGGCAGCTAAAAGCACTGCACAATTAAATTAGCATGAGAAGTTCACGTGCTAATTTTGCTTAATTACATCCGCAAAAGCGAAAAGTAACACATTCAACTGTATTAACACAAAGTATCAAGCATCAGTTTCTGTTCTTGAAGTTGTCCAGAAGCTAAAAGCACCGCGTAATGATATTAGCACGGGACTTTAACGTGCTAATTCCGCTGAATTAATTCCAGATCAATTAAAAGCACCACAATTATTCACATCAGCAGTTTGTTTTTGGTGTTTAATGTCATGCAATGTTTAATGTGTCGGCTTGTATGAGTTGCTCCTTATATGCTAACGAAGAAGCGGTTTACAATTAGCGCAAAATCTATGCTAATTTTTGCCCGTCTATTAACTCATTCACTGCCATCATTTCATTAAAAAAAAAAGATTATTAAAAATTAGGGGCGACAGGCGATTACATTTTTTAATTGTAATTAATCGCATGACTTCACTAGTTAACTCACTATTATTTACACATTTTGTTCTCAATGTACAAAAAAACAATTATAGGTTTTCATACTCGTTAACAAAAGTGGAAAAATAGAAATAGTTCAAATGATTTTTTTACGTTTATAGCCGTCAATGGCAGTGAATGAAAAAAAAAAGAAAAAAAGGAAACATTAAAAATTTGGGTCGTCAGGCGATTAAATTTTTTAATTGTAATTAATCGCATGACTTCACTAGTTAACTCACGATTAATCACAAATGTTATATCTGTTCTAAATGTACCCCAATTTTTTTTTAGGTTTTCATACTCTTGTTAACAAAAGTGGGGAAAAAAAAGTTTAACTAATAGAAATAGTTCAAATGAGTTTTTGACGTCTATAGCCGTCAATGGCAGTGAATGAGTTCATGTTAGCATTGAGCTCGCCGACTTTGTTTTGGTAGAGCATTTTTGTGTTTGAATACAAAATGTTTACTTCTCTTTTATTTGATGTGACCGCAGTTTTACATCAAATTTCAAGTGAGTGGGAGCGATAAATGAACTTCTCCCTGCTTTATCAAAAATGACGTCACACGAGTCTTTCCTTGACAGCAAAACTTTTTTTTTGTTTCCTTTTTAAATTCTCTCTCTCCCTCAGGTTCGGGGGTTCGATTTAAGGTCTGAAAGCAAACGTGGCTCGTTGTACAAAGATAGCGAGGTTGAAAACACGGATGAAGCAATGAGGAACAAACGCCTTTTGCGCTTCCTTGAAAGCAGGTCACTTCACAAAACCGCTGGCGCCATTGACGGCATTGACGCCATTGACGGCGCCGCCGCCGCGCTGGATCCCACAAAAGGGCCTATAGATTGCCGCAACCTAGCAACTGCTTCGTTACAATTCCCAGGATTTGGGGACTTTTTTCGTGGGGAGCGGGGTGAGGTGACAAAGAGATGACTGTTGGGAGACGGAGCACAATGGAGCCCCCCCCCCCCCAGCCCCCCCACTCCAAAACGGGCTTCTTGGAATAAACGGCCCCAAAAATCCACACTTCAATGCAAATGTACATATCCTGTATTTATATATTTATTTGTGTGTTTTTGAAAATTCAGCCCCTCAAGCCAGTTTCACTTCGCAACATGAAATTTGGTACGCGCGTCTATCTCGAGTAGACCCACAAAAAAGTCTTAAGAAGCAATGCCCGAAAAGACACAGGAAGGCAGCCATTTTGCTTTGAAGCCGGCATTTTACGGTCGTTTTTTGTCATTTCGAAAGGAAAGATCAACTAATCCCTCGAGATTTTGTCAAGATTCCTACAAAATAAAAAAAAATAAAGAAAAAAAAATAAAGAAAAAAAAGATTCCTACAAAATTTCAAACACATATTTGATAAAGACCGAGGGCACTAAAAATGACAAATATTTGTTGTTTTAGTCATTTTGTGTCGGCGGAGCACGGTGGCGAACTTTCATAATAAAACAAAACCTTACATTTGCAGAGCTTGAGCAAATGTCTCGCGTTTGATCGCTTTTTGTTTTGATCCAACATAAAAAGCTTGGCCTCCTTGTCCATTTTTTTCACCTCTACTCATGCAAATCGAAAGCGATTTATACTTTGATTTATAAAAAGGGGGCAATCAGTTTACGTTGAAAGGGTCAAAGGCCGAGGGTCCCTCCCCTATAATCAATAATAATGCGACGCAGCGCTGCATTGTGGGTCTGTGTTCGTACCCGGAGGCGTCGTTTGCCATTAAGCAAGGCAGGCAATTGCTTGGGGCCCCTTAGCCGGCAGGGGGCCCCCAGAGGGCCAACAGATTTGACACAAACCGCATATCCTTCACATGAGCAGCGTCAAGTTTTTTGTTTTTTTCTTTAAAAAAAAAAAAAGTATAGTAAAGCTGATTATTTTGTATTTTTTTGTAAATGATCATGAATAGTAGTAAAGCTTTTATTAAAATTTATATAAATATATATATTTTTTTAAACAACCATATAGTAAGGCGTTTATTTTATTTTTTTCAAAAAAGAAATAAAACTAAAAAAAAAGGCATTTAAAAAAAACAACCATGCTTAAGGCGGGTTTTTTTTTGTATAGTAAAGCATCTTTAAAAAAAACTAATAATAATAAAATAAAAAATGTACTACGCCACCGTTCGTACCCAGGCTATAATCGCAAATTTGTTATAAGTTGCTTTTTAAGTGATGTTCTTAACAACTTTTTTTTTGTGTGTGCAGGATTTGATTACAGACGGTCTGGCACGAACCCCCGCAAAAAAAACCAGGCATTGCTTCTTGTCGTCCACGGGAAGCGCGAACACATTCCACTTAACAAGATGGCCGCCACCAAAAGTGCGTGTTCACGTTCCTGCAGCTCCCGGATTTGTAGGGACGTGCAGCTTTTCGCTTTTGGGGGGGGGGGGGGGGGCTGCTGAGGGATTTGGGGGTGCGTGTGACGTGACCGCCATCCTGCCAGTAATCCTATTATTCTTTCTCCACTTGGCGGGTCCTCGCCGTTTTTTTTTACACTCCAGTTCGCCGCAGACAGTTTGACCTGCCATTTATCCGTCGGGGTATAAAAGCACCGGAAACAAAATGGCCGTCAACAATGTCATCCTGATACCCAGACGCGCCGTAGCCGGCAACATCCGCGACGTCACAATTAGCATTTAAACGGAACAACACTGCACACAAAAGCGAAACCTCGGATGCCGCCAGCCCGTTGTTTCGTCTCGATTTTAACGATTTATTTTAATCACACAGACCGCGTTCTCGTGTTTTCCTCGTACCGGAAAGAATCATGGGAATTGTAGTCCTACTAGCGTAACGGCGTAGTTGGCAGTCTTTTCTGCCGACGTATTTCCAGCGTTACGACGCGGGATCGGCGCAAAAAAGGTAAACGGCACAGCCGGCTCCCAATAGCTGTTGCATAATTGTGAGCGCATCGACTTGTTTAGCGCTGTTGAACGGTCAACCGTAATCGTTCTTGAAAAAAAACATATCGGTCTATCACTCGTCGAGACGTCTGTGAAAAGTGGACTCGATCACCCGAGCGCTTATTCCTGCGTGAAACGAGGTTCATCTTAGGTTAGCTTAGCAATTAGCATGTCTTCTCCCTTCATCGCAACGATTCCCGTCAGAAATGCAGCTCATTCTCCGCCAGGGACGTGATCGCTTATCGACTTTGGGGGCGACTCCGCAACGTGTTTCGCCGCAGAAGTAGCCAGCCCCGAAGCGTGTTGCTAGCGAGCCGGTGCGCCGTCGGTCGCGCGCCGAGCTCAACCGCCGACTCGCCGCGGCGAGTCTTTGTTAGACCTTCTAAATGATTATCAGTTGAAAAATGCGTAAGGAGGCGGCTGGGTAAAATGTCGACATTGATTTATGAATGTAGCGGCGGCAAATGTGGATTAATGAGAGCGTTAAGTGCCACCTGCAAAACTCCCCCAGCGAGGGCGTGAGATGCGAGCCGCGTCTCACGCGCGCACGGCGAGGAAATTCATTTCACATTCAAGATGCAAGCAGAAAATCGATGTTGCCCCGAAGCCTTCGTGCATTATTGAGCGTGCTGGTATTTAGCAACAAACGCACACAAATAGGAAGCCTTTAATTGCACCGCGAGGCTTTGCAATTTTTGCGGCGCTTGCGATGACGGGAGCGCCCGCGGCGACGGCGCGTCCAATCGGGCCCGCCCAATCTTCCTTTTTTTTTTTTCCCGAGAGTGCACTTTACGAGGCTCCGTGTGCTCGGGCTACACTGAGATTAAGTGTTTGGCATGCTAAGGTTGCTCCTTTGTTTTGCCTCTGCCACCGGCCCCGCCCCCACCCCAACCGTCCTTCACCCCCCCCCCCCCCCCTCGGCGCCCAAGGGACGGCCTGTCCTTTCACGGCGCCTGTCAGGGAGGCAGTGAGGCGTGGAGCCATTCTCCGCGCAAAGAGTCCCGTGTCGAGTCTTCGCTGGCCCACTTGGCCCAATATTTACTTTACGGGAGTAAGATCGTCGTCAAAACGGCGCATCGGTAAAAAAACGAAGGCGTATTCGTGATAAAGTTTCGTATCCGCGATAAACGATTCGTATTTCGTGTGTTTGCGTGTCAAAATCGTGCGTGTGTGGATTTTTTTTTTCTTGCGGATACGACTCCTCTGTTGTGGGTACGAATCCAGAACATGCAAATTACAAGCGGGTCACAGGGGAAACGAGTCGAGCCGCGATTCCTCCACCTGCGCATGCGCCAAGAAGTTGTTGTGTTTTTTTGTTGGCATGCGCCAATTATTAGCAACGGCCACTCAAATACGACCGGACGCTGCTTTGGGAGCGAAATAAGAACTTTATATTTTTTGTACGGTTCGATATATAAATGATGTACAAAGTACATGCAGGCTATGCAGGCTCACTGCTTAGCAGCGATCAAATGGCGTCACTAAATGTCTTTTTGGGGTTTAAGTCAGGTTTGTGTGCGGCGAGCTAGCGAGGCTAGCTAGGACAGCGCTAGCCTGTTACGACAGACTTTTACCCCGCCGTAAGCAGAGGGCGCAGCTTGCCATTTGGCGAGGCGGGCAATGGCTTGGGGCCCCTTAGCCGGCAGGGGCCCCCAGACGGCACACAGATTTGACACATACTTCACATTAGCAGCGCAGCAATGACAACTGACCGTCTCAAATTCCCTGACTCGGGTGTTTTTTTTTCTTAAAATCGACAGTAATAAAGTCGATTATTTTTGTGTGTGTAAATGATCATTAATAGTAGTAAAGATTTTATTAAAAAAACAACAAAAACACTTTATAATACTAATAGAAAAAAAAAAGCCTTTTTTTTTTCTATTAAAAATGACCACGTAGTGAGTTTTTATTTATTTATTCATTCATTTATTTTTAACAAATAAATAAAAAAGACTAAGGCTTTTTTTATTGATTTATTTAACAACCATGCCATTTGTAATTTTCTTTTCCGGTTTTCTGGCTCACTTCGAAGGATTCTTGCTAAAGTGAAACGAAACAAGTCACTTGAATGAAGCACAATTAACGGTGATTGTTAATTGAAGATACAAATTTTAAAATGACGCACTATGCATGCTACGAATGGCCGCTGGGGGCCCCCAATTTTCTTGCTTGGGGCCCCCGGGAAAATGTTGCTACGCCACCGATAGCCGTAACCGATACCAGCAAAAAAAAACAAAAAAAAAACAAACGCAGACTGACCGCAAGATTGTTTTTATTTAAGTTGAAATCTGCTTTGCTCCGCACTCTTTCGTCCTGTGGTATGATTTTTTTTTTTTTAAAAAGGACGTGTTTTTAAACTTTTACACGGTCACATGAAATCAGCCTCGCTGAGCAAACAGACTAAAAGATTGATTCTGCTGATGTGCTGGAAAACGTCCACTGCGATCAGCAGTTGCTTTGACGGCGACCTTTCTGTCAAAAGCAGCTGAGTCACGCTAACTTGACTTCTTCGTAAAAAAAAAAAAAAAAAAAAAAAAAAGGTTGCAGGGCAGACTCGAAAGCATCCCAGCCTGCTAAATTTGGCAAAAAACAAACAGCTGGTGGCGGTCGGAATTTCTGGAAAGCGCTGGCCAGCGTCCAACACATAACAACAATCTCTCCCGTCTGGGTTGTGCAGCGCGGGAAAAAAACAAACAAACAAACAACCAAGGCCAGTTTTACTCAAATATCTGCAACCAGCAGCGGGAATTTCTGGCAATTAACACGTGACCCCAATTTTGCATATCGTCACCCTCTTAAAATAATTGCCTAATTATATATAATTATTTTTGCCTAAATAATCTCTTCATGATGCAAATGCAAAAAAAAATTTTTTGGGGGGGGGGGGGGGGGGGTCCAGAAAAATCTGAAAAAATAACTTATTGTGCTTTTTATTCTCCACATCCATCCATTTTTTTAAACTGCCCATTTCACATTATACTTGCAATTTACAGCGTTCAAATTTCAACCTTCCCGGTATTTATCGTCTGATTCCGCTTGACTTCTCGTATTGGCACAATCAAATATCAACTTTTGGGAATGACATTGAACTTGCCACGCCCACTCTTCCATACATACGACTGACCAATGGCCATCATTACCCGCTGTCTGACACGAGGTCGCGGGTTCGAATCCCACTGTACATTGCAAATATATCCATGGCGATTATTCTAAGGGTTATACAACCAACTGACTATCATAGTTCCACTTTTCCATCTAAATGAATGGAGGCTACTTTCAGATTTCCATATAAATGTCAACGTGCTTCAAAAATTCAAGTGTTCTTTCTATTCATTTATCTTTCCACTGCAATTAAATACTTTGTCATTTTCACATCATTTATCTTTCAATTGACTTCATAAGCATTCGGCTATTAGCATTCGGCTATTAGCATTCTGCTATTAGCATTCTGCTATTAGCATTCTGCTATTAGCATTCGGCTATTAGCATTCGGCTATTAGCATTCTGCTATTAGCATTCGGCTATTAGCATTCGGCTATTAGCATTCGGCTATTAGCATTCAGCTTTCAGCATAAATTGCACTTCGCCTCGTTCTAAGAAAGCCTTGACATTCATATTCAAAACAGAGACGTATCTGTAAGGAACTTCTGGCAAGTACTGGCTGTGTCTTGCATGTGACAACAATCTCCTTTATAGCTGAACCGAACAATAAGGTTTCTTTGCAAAGTTACGCTGCCAACTACTGGTCTGGTATACACATTACAGCATTCTTTCTTTTTCCTTTTTTTTTTTTTTTTAACCCAGATGTTTGACTACTTTAGAAAAACAAAAGTTGACAAAAATGTTTTTTTTCTAGTTGTTACTCACTTCTGGTGTTGTAACTGCGAGTGAGGCAAGAGTGCAGGAATGTCGTGATGATGAAACTGCCCGGAGGCTCTTTTTTGAGACAAAATCGTGTGCTTGGGCAGCAGCGAGTGCGTCGGGTAATGGCGGCCCGGCCCGGCGCAGCCTCGGGGGCGGGAGATAAGAGCGTGTTTGTGTATGCGTGTGACACGACGCTGCGACCATTCGGCACCTGCTCGTCCATCCGCGTGAGACGGGACCGGCTGTCTGCGCGCTGCGCTGCTTTTAAGGCCAGCAAGTTCAAGTTCTTTTTGGGACGTTCGCGCTTGTGTTTGCAGTTGCGTGAAAAAACGAGCCTTTTTGCAACTCTGCACGAATGACTGACAAGCGTCCTCCTTACGGTACGACGTCAGTCTGCCGTGAAAAAGTTTCAAGCAGGGAAAACAAAATAGGGCCCGACCGATATGCATTTTTTTAGGCCGATTTTTGCCAGATTACCGATTAATCGTCCGATATTATATACAGCATGTAATGCATAAAATGATCCCCTGGGGCTGGGGATGGATTCTAATTTCCTCAATCGATACGATTTCGATTCACAAGAGTTTAGTTCAGTTGGATTCGTTTTTAACCGATTCGATTGACTTCACTTCAATCCGATCCCATCGATTAATTATGGAACAACAAATTCTTCTTAAATGTCAAGGACATGACAAAAACTTCACAAATATTTCATTTCCAATGTAAATTTTGCAGAGATTTTAAATTTAATTTATGAATGAAAGTGACACGTGTTATAATCACTTACGTGTTACACAAACATTGAAATCAGCAAGGATGAGATGAAAATATTTATATTATTATAATATTTTCATAATTCTAATTTAAAGGATCTTTGTGCAGTTTGTCACTTTTCTTACTCGCGACTGCCACCTCTGGCCCAAAAGCGTAACTGCAGCATCTGTGTCAGGCTCGTTCATGGCGCGCGATCTTAAAGCGACAGCCACAGTTGACAAACCAAGACATGACTTCAAATGAGGCAAGAAAAACTCTGCCCCTCCCCTCCCCAAGAAAACAAGAAAACACTAAGATCCCAAAAATATTTAAATAATCAATTCATGGTTTTATGAATGGAAATTGGGCTTGAAAAGGAAAATGGATTCGGCATCGATGATTCCATTTTTTTAAAACCCAGACCGCATTTAAGAGGAGGTTTTGCCCCGACGGCAACGACACACGCGGGCGAGAAGATAAAAAAAACATCCAAAATGGCGACATTTTGCAAAAACATGGCAAACCTCGTGGCTGCAGGAATTTCTGGCAAGTAGTTGCTGTGCCCGACACATGACAGCAATCTTCCCAAAGACTGCGGGATGAAAAAGATCCGATCCATGAAGTGGCATTTCTGCCGGCCTCCATCTTTGTTTGTGCGTGAGACAGACAAAAGGGGACTTAACACTTGAAGCTGATCCGCGACACGTCGAGGTCAGCCGCTATGCGTGCGTACATCTGCCATTAAAGCCAGCATCAGTGAAAACAATGGCCCCCATTATGGGTAGACGACCCCCCCCCCCCCCCAAAAAGATACCCTAATGCATATCCGGTGTGTGCAACGTTTGAGTGCACAGAACAAAACGCAGCCCCCCCCCCCCCCGTGCCCCCACCTTTGCACCGATCTGTCGTCCTGTCCTGTTGTCTCGGACATGCTGCATGCTGGGACATCAGAAGGTGTTTTTCTTGATAGGATTGTCCGACATCATGTGTCCTACATTCTGCAAATTACCCCCCCCCCCCACGACCCCCCTCCCCTGTCAAATCTAAGTTACACATTTGTAAACATCTGTTTTTACTTTGAAAACAATGACCGAAGCAGGAACTGAATCCGTTTCAAAAAGGTCGGTGAGCACTTGCATGATTATTGTTGAGGTTTTTTTTTTTTTATCACAAAAAAAAATCTCAATATTAGTTAATAAACAGTAATCTTTAATGCTAGATAAAATGTTTATTTGATGGAATAATCAATTTAAAAAAATTCAAAGTCACTATTGCTTTCGTCACACCTTTTCTTTTTTCTTTAATACGTTATCTTGTGCCCATCTGCAAAATTACCAACACACAGTCTAAAACGCCTCCACCTAGATTCGTGCCCCGCGCCGTGCCAGATTTTCACTGGTCACCAAAATAGTGCCCTTATGTTATGATCAAATGTTAGCAATAAGCTAGCGGACTTTTGTTACAGTAAATTATAAGGTAAGAAAAGTGTTGTTTTATAGAATGTTCCGATTGTATGCTAATTAGGCAACATATATGCTAATATTTGTTAGCATGCTTGTAGTTTTTGTATTATAGATGTTAGCATTAAGCTAGCAGATTTTTGTTTGACAAAATGATGCGGTTTGCTTGAATGTTGAATATGTCCCGTTTATCTCATTAACTGGCAGCCATTTTGACTGAAGCAACCCCCTTCGCTCCAGGCTGTTTTACTGGCTTTTGTCAGATTTTGCAAGGCCCAATATTGTGTTCTATTGCTATAAAAACATGGATCGTACCAAAAGAAAGATTAGAGTCTCTTCTTTCATCGAGAAAAAAAGCACATTTTTTGTTTTGCAGCAATTAGCATTAGAATATAGCTCAGTTTCATCATTATTTAAAAATCTGTTGATAAACAGTAGAAAAAAAGAGCCTTTTCCTTGCAAATTTGCCACTTTATAAAGTGTTTATTTCCTTGCAAATATTTTTTCTCCTCAGAATATTGCCCCGCCCTCTAAAAAAATAAATAATTATACGTGGCCCTAATATGCCGTCATATGAACGCCACAGGTGTAAGCTCTGAAATGATTTTGGAATTATGTTTCTGCAATATCAATGATTTTTTTGACATTGTTGAATTTCCAGAAAAACTTCCGTTCTTTCGGGAGGTGACTCAAAAGTCACCCTTAGGTTTTAGAGGCATGTTTTGGCAGGCACTTTAGGCCTAAATGGGTTAATGGAGTCTGTTGCTTTTATTTACCCCCCCCCCCCCCTCCCCACTACACCCCACCCCCAGCCATGCAGCCAACAAGCGTGAACCCGACCAACGCATCCCCCGCTGCCGCAATGCTGCATGTGCTCTTAACAAAAGGTGATCCAGGCGGACGGTAGGGTTAAATAGAAAAAAATAATAAATAAATAAAAGCTAAATTCCCCAGGAGACTCTTGGCAGTCGGAGAAAGGAGACCTTAAAAAAAAATCCCATTAGTGGCCGATCGGAATTCAAAGCGGGAAGCGCCTGCTTGGCCCTCAGCCGCGATCTATTCCCGTCCGCGCCGAGCAGATAGCCAGCGATGGGCTAAAAGGAGGTGCGCTATTTTGGTGGCAGAAGTATAAGGGGACGGGGAGGGCTTCCATTTGTGTTCTTCCTGTAACCCCCCAGCCCGCCCGCGGCCCCCCTCCCCCCCCCGATCCGAATGAAAAGTGGACGCAGACACTGGCACGAGGCATTCAAAGGCACTTTCTACGCCGCTAGGCAAAGTGAAAGCAACAAAACTCCTCGCCGAGCGGCCTCACACGCGTCTCAAAGGATCAGCGGGGGAGGGGGGCGGGGGGGCTACACGCACACACTCACATTGTGTCCCCGCCGTGGGAACGGCAGGTGCGCGCCCGAGCCGGCCAATCACAAACAAGAGATTAGCTAAAAGGCAGCGGGTTTGGTCACGTGTTTTTGCAAGACGGCGGCAGTTGGAGCAACGTCCTTTCCCCAAACGCGGAAATCTGAGCGACGACTTCTACAAAAATTAAGACGTAAACGTTTGCTTGAACTCGGGTGCCAATATTCCCATTTCAAAAAAAAAAAAAGAGGACACTTGCCCCGGCCTTGAAATTGTGACACCTGTCGCAGTTACGTAGTTTACTTCACCTGCTATTCGTCACGCAATGCCAACAGGACGTAAGAAAATGGTTTGTCCTCCCAAATGTCCTCCTAAAAGAGGACGTTTAGTTGAACCTTCATCGTTCCTTGCCACGCCAAGGAAAAGTCCATGGCAGTCAAAAGATCAAAGTGGATTTGAAAATGGAACGTTTACACTTTTTGATCTCACGGCCGTCAAAATTACTGACGTTGAGAGGAACCAGTTGAGGTGGCTGGGGCATCTGGTTCGGATGCCTCCTGGGCGCCTCCCTGGGGAGGTGTTCCGGGCATGTCCTACCGGCAGGAGGCCCCGGGGACGACCCAGGACACGCTGGAGAGACTACGTCTCACGGCTGGCCTGGGAACGCCTTGGGATCCCGTCGGAGGAGCTGGCTGAAGTGGCTAGGGAGAGGGAAGTCTGGGCTTCCCTGCTAAAGCTGCTGCCCCCGCGACCCGACCCCGGATAAGCGAAATTGAAGACGGACGGACGGACGGACGGCCGCCAAAATTTGAGGAACCCGCGTTCTTGTCCGACTGAGACTTGAGAATTCCTTCACGTGTCTTCCGGGCAGCCCAATCCAATTTTGTAAAGCTCGCAACTCCTCCGACTCGAACCCAACAAGCCTCACATGGAAACATGCCGATTTTTTGACTCCCTGCGGCGCTCGTGCATGTTTCACAAGATAAACGTTTCGGCCTTCCGGGCTCGCTCGGCTGTGCCGAAGAGCGTTGTGGCGTTCGATGACGCCGTCACGCCGCTCGCAGCAGCTGCTGCACGCGCGCCGTCTCTCGAGCGGCGGGCGGCCCAGCGGGAAAAACAAATTGCGTCAACCGCCGATATCCCGTAAAAATCGCACGCAGCCTGACTCTTTTTTGCAAAACATTGCGAAATCAACGTGTGGCGCTTTCGACATGATGTCATCGCCTTACCCGGATCCTCCTCATGGCCGCCACAATCTCCATGCGGCTGTTGGGCCGCGGCACGTCCAGACTCCCCACATACTGCGACACAAGCAAACACATTCGTATGATTTATTTAGAAGGAGCAACGTTTGTGATACGGATTCTGCGAGGGAGTTGCATATTGGGCCTCAGGGCTCCTTTCTAGGGCCCTCATCATTTCCAAAGCACGTGACTATTTCTTGATTTATTTACTTGGAATTTGTGACGCTTGAACGTTACTTCTTTTTTTTTCACGTGCACGTCAGGGTCAAATCACAAATGGAAAGAGTCGGCGTCAAAGCACTACGTGGTGACAGGTGGTCTCGTGAATGGGCCGAGGACCAATAAATAAGTAAGTTAGACAAGCAATGCAATTCAAGGTAATTTCAAATTATACTCGGGTGGACTAAAAGCTGAGTTCTGTTTTCTTGCATGCTTAATAATTGATGGCAGCAACAAACACGGTAAGTTGAAAGCAAAGTCTTCAAATATTTTTTTCTCCCGCAAACTCTTGCCAGACGGCCTCAAAAGACTGTCGTCAACTTTAATGCATTTACGCTCAGTAACTTTTTACATGCATTACTTTTCCGAGTAACAATAATGCGACAGACATGTTGTTTCTATTTTTATTACAAATATATTCTTTATCATTTCATTCTTCCATTGCTTTAATGATCTTTTTAGCTTTTAGTGAAACTGTTGGGTGATATGATCGGAAATTGTACATTTCTATTTGATATTTTTGTCTTCAACGCTCTGATGACAAAAACAATGAATCAGTTACTCAGTACTCACTTGAATCATAATTATTAATTAAGTATACCAGTATTCTTAGTTAAGTACAATTGTTGGTGATGACCAACACGATTACACACACTTGGTAACTGAGTATTTTCTCTCTCTCTAAATACTTACACAAGAAGCGATTTTTACTTTTTACTTGAACCACAT
Source organism: Leptonotus elevatus (assembly GCF_054856555.1). NCBI lineage: Eukaryota > Metazoa > Chordata > Actinopteri > Syngnathiformes > Syngnathidae > Leptonotus > Leptonotus elevatus. Next base: position 1,641,253 of record NC_141253.1, read on the forward strand.
TATTTTAAAGTAGCAATACTCTTACTCGAGTACATTTTTTGGCTACTCTCACCAGCTCCTGAATGTTTTTTTTTTTTCATTGAATACAACAAATAACTACTTTTACTTTGTTCCTATTATTTTTAAATAACACTACTCGTAATAAAGTAACATTATTTTCCCATACTTACCTCACCAGTTACTCAGTACTTTAGTATTTTTCGCTGATACTAATTATTGGGAGGATTACTTGTTACTTGAACTTGGGTCATAATAGTGTTAAGTATCTTTGTATTTTTTGGCTACTCTACCCACTTGTGCTCACTTTTTTTTTTTTTTTTTTACTACTTTTAGGACTACTCCTGCTTGAGTCATATGACTGTAAAGTAGCAATGCTCTTACTCGAGTACAATTTTTGGCTACTCTCACCAGCTCCTGAATGTTTTTTTTTTCATTGAATACAACGAATAATTACTTTTACTTTGTTCCTATTATTTTTAAATAACACTACTCGTAATAAAGTAACATTATTTTCCCATACTTACCTCACCAGTTACTCAGTACTTTTCGCTGATACTAATTATTGAGAGGATTACTTGTTACTTGAACTTGGGTCATAATATTGTTAAGTATCTTTGCATTTTTTGGCTACTTTACCCACTTGTGCTCACTTTTTTTTTTTTTTTTTTTACTACTCTTAGGACTACTCCTGCTTGAGTCATATGACTGTAAAGTAACAGTACCTTTTACTTGAGTATAATTTTTTGGATACTCTACCCACCTCTGCTTATCAGTTTGAGTATTCTTCACTCAATACTCAAGATTCAAGTGATTTTTTTTTAAAGACTACTTTTCACCTGTACTCGCGTCATAATATTGCTAAGCACGACTTGAGTACAATTTTGTTTTGCCGCCTCTGCCGCGCGCGTAATGTCTGCATGGAAGTTTACCTTGGCTTGGAAGGAAATTCCATGCTGGTAAGCTTCCTCGTTGTGCAGCGGCAGCCTGGCGTCGGCCACGTCGTCCACCAGGTTGTAGCGGTTCCTCCTGGCCGGCATGGCGGGGCTCCCGCCGCCCACGCGACCTCACAACAAGGGTCCGGGTCCGGGTCCGGGTCCGGGTCCGCGCACCTCCTCGCCCCGGCGGCTAGTGCGCATCGTTCGTCGCTCCGAACCGGAAGGAGAGGAGAAGGAGAAGCGTCAATGCGGTGCTCGTAAATCAGGGTGGGCGATGAAGATGATGATGATGATGATGATGATGATGGCGGCGTCGGTGGTGGTGGGCTGCGGGGTGGAGGGTCGTGCTGCAAGGCAGGCTGGCTGCACTTGTCTCGGCTTCCCGTACGTTGCACAAAGCGAAGCTCTCAATTAATGGGGCAAAGTTCCACGGAATCCGGGCGGGGGGGTGTTGTGATGGTGCGTCATGCGCCCATGCTGCCCACACTCGAGCGCCCCCTGGAGAACAAACGTGGACGCTGACCAAGTTAAAAACATATATGACAAAAACAAGAAAATCATTTGGAAATGTAACTTAAGAGAGAGAACGTGATTGAAAACAAGTGTAGATCTACTGTATTCTTGAAATTGTACCACAGAGCTCATAATTATTTATATACATGAAAAAAAAAATAATAATTTCAATCAATTTTGGGGAGGGCGGCTAAATTAATGAAAATTAAATTTTTATTGTATTTATAATTAATTGATCACAATTAAGCAATTATTAAGAACAAACGTTTGTATTATTTTACTATTTTATTTTATAAACCATTCGAGATATATATATTTTTTAAGTAAAGTAATAAGCATATATTTTTTAAACTAATTAATATTACTCGCATCGGTAATATTTGGTTAAAAACCTCAAATGTGGATTAACATCATCAAGAAGTAACAACCAAGGCCATTTGTTGTAAACGCAAAGGCTCTGATATAAATAAGGCAATACTGCCCCCTATTGTCTGTACTATGCCAACGAAGGTGGTTAAAAAAAAAAAAAAAGAGCCAGACGTTAACAAAAAAAAGGAGCTGAACGTTTTTTATAGTAAAATGAACCAAGTCAGTTGAAAGTGCTTCTAATTCTCCGGATATTTCAGGCAAAAGATTTTCTACGGCATGGGTGTCAAACCCCGGTCCTGGAGGGCCGCAGTCCTGCAGGTTTTGGATGTCTCCGTTCTCCCAACACAGCTGATATATGATCAGCTCATCAGCAAGCTCTGCATGAGCCTGATAACGATCCTGCCGATCGGAATCAGCTAGTGTTGGAAGAGGGAAACCTCCAAAACCGGAGTTTGACACCCCGGAGTTCGATGGCGAAAGAAAAGCTCGACGCCGTCGCGCTTCCCGCGATTCTAATCTACTTGACAGCCTGATGGAGAACACAAACGATGGTAACGAAAGCGCACTCCGCATCGCGCGAGTGTGCGCCTCCAAGCTAATTTCAGCAAGACAAAAATGAAGTGTGTAAAGCGTGCCGCATTCTTGTTTCTTGTCGTATTTGGACCATAGCATGTCCCAAACATTTGAACCGCCTCCGCTCACCAGTTGCTCGACATTTGAGGAGCTTTTTTTGACTTAATTATTAATAATTGGCTTAACTTCTGTTGAGGCGAGTGCGCGTCGTCGTCGTCGTCGTGATTTGAAGACTCGCAGCAAAGTAAGAGCAGTCGCACGTTTGTTTAATTGATCAAGAAGAGGATTCGTGTCACAGCACACAATCTCCATACAGCCCAAAAACAGAAATAAATAAATAAAAAGTGTCATGTGACTTTGTTACAACTGTAGTTAACATGGTTTAACAGTGTGTGCGTTTACTGGTGCGTTTACTGGTGCCTGGGAAACCTGAGCGCCGGAGGAAACGTGAGCTGACAATTGCTCTTACCTTGTAAACATTTTTGCTCCCAAACTTTCCTTAATATGAAGGACAACAACAACAACAACAAACAAACAAACATGACATAGCAAAAGAACACACACGCTAACGTAACCAAGCAATCCCTTTTTTAATTCAATCTTGAATGGATTTCGTTAGACAGACTTCAGCAGCAGCTTGTTAAATTGTTAATTTCCTCAAATAGTGGCATCCTTTTTTTTTAAATTGTGTACTGAATTCTTACCCCCCCCTCCCCCCCCCCCCCATAAAATACGTTTGACCTATTCACGAGTCACTTCATTTGCTAAACAGCTAGCAGTTTTGCTAGCCTAAACAGCTAGCCCACTCGTCACTCTCATTCATTGACGCCCACGTCACTCACCGGGCAAGGCCCTGCTTTTTTTTTCTTCTTCTTTTTTTTTTTTAAAGCCATACACACTGAACGTCACAGATACTGCAACAGAGTGTGGGGAGTGAGGGCCACAAGTGAACAAAAAAATTCTGCAGCTCACAAGCATGTTATTGTGTTTACAATCATATCCAATTAACTCTTTTGCTGCCAAAACGCTATCCCAAAAAAAGACAACCCCGAGAGTGCCAGCCAGTTTTGAGCATTTTCACTCATCTTTCAAGGCAAACGGAATATTGTGTGCCACGATGATGTAAACGCGTTCACGTTTCCGTTCGTTAGTAATCACGATTTGAAAAGAGGGAATTTGACACCAAGCTATATTGGAAAAATTTGCTTTTTGTGAAAATATACATTTTCTGCACAACAGTGACTTTGACACTAATATATTTTTTTAGTGACGCTAGATTTCATGTCACAACATCCTTGAAAACGTATTTCCCAAGAGCTGCCATATTGTCATGTCATTTCCCCATTGAAAAGAGATACAATGCTGCCATCTGCTGGCCGTAGTTAGTGGGTGTTTTTTTCCTCCAGCTCATTCATGAAAACCAGAGCTGAGAAAACAAAAACAAAATAAAAACGTAGTTGACGTCAATTAATTTTGATGGCGTGACTTGTTGGGATTTACGTTAATCGATGCAATCAATCAAATATTTGACTTTGTGAAAGAAGTAATTTTCTACAGTTGACTCAATAAACGTCACCTGGCCACTATAAGAGGAAAAAAAATCAGTTTTCATTCCGCTGAAAAGCGAGCAGAAGTTGTGATCAATAAAAGCAACGAAAAGACACCGTTTTAATGTTAAAAGTAAAATGTAAATATAAACACATTCCAAACGTTCACGGCGCAAAAAAACCAAAAACACATCTTTAGTCGCGTCATCACATTATACAATCAATACGACGGTTAAGGTCCTGAAAGGGAGCAATCACAAAATGGACGCCCAACGTTTTGACTTCAAGCGTTCACACGCAACAAGCAAGCAACCCCAAAAGAACGCAAACCATGAAAGGAATTATTACAAAAATATACATGTTCACGCCACTCAAATAAACGTGGAAGGTCCGATGGAAAGAATAAATAAATAAATACAGGCAGGAGGTCTTGAGGGGGCGTGGCCACGCTTGGCGACCAACGCGGACGGCGGCTCTCACTCGCTGGCGCCGGTCATCCGCTCCTCGTCGCCCTGCTTGTGATGCTGCAGCCTGGCGTACGTCACCGCGTCCCCCCTGAGAGGCGAGCGGCCGTTAGCGCGTTAGCGGCGGCGGGGGGAGGGACTTTGTTTAGCGACGCGTAAAATGGCGCCCGCAAGGATGGTGGTAATATGGGATGAGGGAATGAAAGCGTTAAGAATTGCTTTGTTGTTTTCCACTTTTTTTTTTTATGCTACTTTTTACTTGACTCGATAGTTCATGAAAAAGTCCTACACGAAAAATCCCGATTCAGTAAATTGGGAGTCGGGAATGAGTTCGTGGTTTGATCAAAAAAATCATTCATGACTCATTAGTATTAGTAATACTGTTGTTATAAGGTCCAATATGAAAAAAAATCTGCACTTTTTATGTAAAGAATGGTTATCAAGTCAAATTGTATTTTTATTTGATTTTTGTACTGGTAAATAAATGATTAAATATTAATTTTGCTGCCAAGAAATTGTAATCGGTTTTCGGGTATTTTGATGTTGCTGAATCCAAAAATGACGTGTTTTCCCCCCCCCCAAATTGGATCTACTTTTTTTTTTACCGTTTCCATCGTTTTGTTTTTGAAAATAAAGTGCTAAAATATGCCAATGTTGGTGACGCTGCATCTTTCTTTTTATACCGTACTTCAACTTTGAAGCACGGCAATCGATATCACAGAAAGCCTTCGATATCATGCAAATCGTGTTTCGTGTGAAAATCAACACGAAATTATTTTGGAAATTTGCCAATATCAGCAGTCAACAAATGCAAAAGCAGGTGACGTCAAGGCACAAACACTACTTTTAACTCATTCACCGGCAGTCATTTTCACTGAAGCAACCCCTTTCACTCCCGGCTGTTTGACTGGATTTTGACTGATTTTGCAAGGCCCACAGAATATCGTGTTCTATTGCTATAAAAACATGGAATCCACCAAAAGAAAGATGAGAGTCTCTTCTTTCATCGGGAAAAATAGCACATTTCTATTTGTTTCTGTTTTGCTGCAATTAGCATTAGAATATAGCTAAATGTCATCATTATTCACAAATCTATTTAGAAATGTGAACAAAAGAGCTTTTTTTTCAACATAGTCCTGGTTCATCTCTTTTGCTCTGCTGCCACCTGCTGGCCGTTTGTGTACTAACTAGCATTTCTTCAACCGTTCTTTACAGTCGAGAGGCTTCAAGGAAACGCTCGTCATTTTCGGACTCTGCAGCACAAAATGACCCCGAAAGAATTCAAATGTACTTGGCACAAAAAAAAAAAATTGTCCAGTATTTTTGTGTTTTTCTAAATGTTTGTGTTTGAAACGTTTTGTAAGAACTGCAATTTTTTTTTAAAGATGTTAAAATAAACTAGCTTTGTTTCGTTTGTTAAGTAGTATTTTTAAGACATATCAAGACCATAATATAATCAATGTAAGACTTTTTAAGGACGTTGTCCATGCAAAAGTAATATAATTGAAACACAATTGCATTAATTTAAAGAACATAGAAATGTACTACAATGTCGAGGGTGATTACCACAAATATGAACAACAGCTCTCCGTATGATAATAAACACGTCTCTAAACATTTTTGTTCTTTCTAAGAAGAACAATTTGCAATTCTGTTCCTCTTGTTTAGATTAATGCAAGTTTAGTTGATGATGTTGTGATGTCCAAAAAAACGAAAAAAAAAGTGCCTTTATATGAAAGAAAAACTCGTGTCAGTGAGTCATCGATTAAGTAAAGGAAAGTAAGCGCATTTAAAATGAAAGCCTACTGCTTGTTAGTTGGTGTTCGACAGACACGAAGACAGTGAAAATGTGCAGGTTTTCGTGCGTGCCGCTTTTTTGGGGTGCGCTCTTACTTTTTGCCCAAAGACGCCAGGCCGTAGAGGACGCCGGTGGCGAAGGCGATGGCGTTCCCGAACAGCGTGGTGAAGGAGAAACTCAGGAAGATGGGAAACAGCGCCATCCTGAGGCCAACATGAGTCAGTCGGTAAGTCCAACTTGAATCCGTTCCGTGACTCCATATTAAAATCAATGAATTCAAATTCCTTGAATCGGTCCCAGCCCCTTTTAAAAATCCCTCCCAATTTTCCGTTAGGTGTTTTTAAATCAACGGTGTCTCACCCGCAGTAGAAGAAGGATTTCTGCCAGGGCCGGAAGCGGTCGGCGCGGGCCGCCACGGCGTTGGCGAACTCGATGAACTGGCAGCAGAAGGGCACCTCGCACAGGAACAGCACAAAAGCGTTCAACCTGCACGCACCGCGACATCAACAACAGCTAGCCAATATTTTTTTTTACAATCTATTATTATACCGATTATCCCATCAATTGATAAGCTAAAAAAATGTATTTTTGCTTTAATAAACAACAAAATGAGCATGTGATGGGAAAATACTATTTTTGTCCACTCGGGGTCGCCATCTTCACATTCCACGTTATTGGATCTGTAACTTTAAAGAGTGTGTGCCTTTAAATGGCCAAAGGCGAATAATATTACTGACAAAACGTAAAACGACAAGCGTACAATATAAATATTAGAAACTATTGACATAAAGGGTTCCATGAATTACATTAACAAAATGTTGGGCAACAGATGGCATTTTATATTGAATATTTGTTGTTGTTTTCTTATTTATTTATTTATTTATTTATTTCTTATTTATTTAATGTTAGAAATGCCCGTAATGCAGATATTTTTTTCGATATATTTATGTTTTTTTATTGAACATATAAACATGAAGAAAACATTACAAGCATCAAATATAAGTTGAAGTAAAAATAAAAAGACAAGAATAGGAAGAAAGAAAAGAGTTTCTAAGTTCAAAAGGGGTAGGAGGAAGTTAAAAACGGATCTCGTCCTACCCCCCGTTGTGCAGCCCTAGTATAGATATATTCTAAAGCTAAGTAGACTTACACCATCCACACTCCGGCGGCGATGTTTAAAGGGTTCACAGTGACACAGTTCCATACTCCTGCGATGGCACATGCTGCGGAAAATACCAAATGTATTAAACACACAAAAAAAAAAACACCGAATCGACAGAGATACTATAATGTCAAGAAAACGTGCACGGATTGACGCCTTATTAATTGACACTTTATGCACGTATTTCCATCCTGCTTAATAATACAGAGCTCATGGAATATGCAGCTGCGGTTCGTGTGACACGGGCACTCAGTCTCCGGTGTCAAGTGTTGCTGACGGTGCTTTTTTGTTTGATGACAACCAGGCTCTCCGCGGGGCCCAGGCGGGGCCCAAACAGCAGGTGCGCAGGCCGCACTGCAAGACGAGAGACAATGGGTGACGGCCGAGCTTTTTGTTGAGTTGCGCCGAAACCACAACTGTGAGCAAGTATACAGTGGAGCCTTGTTATTTGTGGGGGGGTCAGTGTGAAGAGCAAAAATCAATATATAACTGACAACCCGTTGGAATGCGCTGAAGAAAAAATTTAACCCACCAAAATTCTTCTTTGAAAAAAAACCTGACAATCCTCTAATATCTATTTTCCATGAAATATCGGGGTTGAGTCCCCCAAAATAAGAAATATTAAATTTAAATTAAAAAAAAAAACATTGAGGGGAAGAATCCGCAAATAGGTGAATCCGCGGGTGCTGAACCGCGAGTATGTAGGGGTCCGCCACAGCAGTTTCGACACATGAACTGCTGGCTATTACTACAAAATGTTTCTTTCGTGGACGCCTGGCCACTTTTTCACGACGTTGCATTGACGGAAACAAACGTTAACAACAATCTTAATTAAAAAAAATAAAAGTAAAAGTCATCAACTTACATATTCCTCCCATCACGCCGGCTATTTTGCAAAGCCACCGGTACCACCACGTCATGCCATCGTCCTCCGGAGGGGAGGCTTTGCTGGACGCTGCAGTCTCCTCGGAGCTCATCCTTTCGGCTCGTAAAGCTCGTAACCCAAAGCTCGATTTCTATGACAAACCTGCCGGTGGCGTTGCAGCGGCTCCGGACGCCGACGCCAGCCGAAATGGAACCTTGTCGGTTGTTGTTCTTGCTCGGTGTTCGGCAGAAGCTTCTGGCTAGCAATTCATGCTAACATACGCCGATCAAAATTGCCCAAAACGTGAACGCCAGCCCTGACTTCCACTTGGGGTAATCTAAAAATATTTAACTATTTTATCTCTAACGACAATAGTTGCAATATTGTGAATGTAAATTGAAATACAACGACACGGAACTATCCGACTTGTTTCAGCGGAAGCTATGGTTTCTTTCTTCCGGTTTGCTGCAACCGCGGGGCAAGGCATTGTGGGGAAAAAAATCGCAAGGTTAATTTCTTTACGTTTCACAATAAGCAGTGTTGTTGTTTTTTTAAGAAAAATGTACTGGATATAAAATGAAATGCCTAAATGGTGAAGTTGTTTATTACGTAAAATTATATTTCAGATTAGTTACGTTTCGTGACAGGTCATTTCAACCAATCAAACAGACTCATCACGGGAGGTGGGAGTTATTTCTACCCTGCTAACCAATCAGATCGAGTGATGTATTACGTTTCGAAGATATCTTATTAACGTTGGAGCTTGGTTAATAAAAATATATATTAATACAATTATTTTATATTTTGTGCTAGACAAAATTACACAAAACACTATTGCGTTCACTGTACATCCTTGAAATAGAAATGAAAATATGAACAAACCACTTTGATTATGATAAACAACCAATGGGTTTTCTGAACACAAATCTTTCCATTTAACATACAAAAACACCACGATGAATAATTCATGCACATTTCATATAGCGCACAGAGCACGTCACTCCGACATCAGCGTTGAGTGAAGCGGCTTTCGTGTCCGCTTGCTGGTCCGCACGATGGGGGCCATTTTCCTCTTGGGGGCGGGCGTGTGGCACAGCAAGTCATCCAGCGTCTGCCGCGTCACCTGCCCTGCGCGCTCCAGCTCGGAAATCACCCGCTCCGCTTCCGTCGCTTGCGCCTCGCCCGCAATATGCAGACGCATCTGATCCAGCTGTGAGCCAATGACGCAAATGTCAAGGGCGCTCTTCTCGCCGGTTTACCTTTTTTTCCTTTTTTTTTTTCCGCCGGTTTACCAAAACGTGCGACAATCAGCTTTCCGCTTACCAGCTCTTGACAAAATTCCGGCTTCCTGAAAAAGGACGGGCTGTTCGAGAGTTTCGCCGCAGACGACAGGTCTGCGATGGCCTCTCGCGTCGCGCCGGACATCACCAGTAACAAAATCTAATGATTCGCACGATGAGAGGAAAAAGGGTTTTAAGCGTCGCATAACGTGCACTTGTTAAGTCATTTTTTGCCGCACTCACCTTTAAGTTTTGGCACATTCTGTCTGTGCTCACGATTTGTGCGAACAACACTTGCGCCCTGTGAACGTCATTCTAAGGAGAAACAATCGGACTGTGAGGGGCGTGGTACGAGCACTTTTAAACCCAAATGCAACGCACCTGTTTGAGCGCTAAAGCCACGGCAAAGCAGTAAGCGTGCCTGGTGACCAAACAGCCTTTGGCCTGAGCCTCCTCGATAAGCGTCGTGCAGATCGCGTGCGACTCCGTCGTGTTCTGATGCCCAAAATCAAAGACCAAAAAAAAAAAAAACAACAGTTTACTGTGAAAGCTCATACAAATTGTAAACACCAAAACAGATCCTTAAATAGTGGCTGCACGTATCATTTGAAAAAAAAAAAAAAAAAAGGAAGAATCAACCCCCCCCCCCCCCCCCTTTAGTGCCACTTGGTCTTTTACAATTGATCCCATAGCCGCTAACATCAGTTCAGAGGTCGCTCAGTAGTTCTCGTTCTCACCACCTGTCAAAGCCGCAATTATTATTATTATTATTATTTATTTATTTTTTACAGATGTGTCATCTGTAAAACGGACCTCTAGGATGGCGTTGACAGAGAACGAGCTTCTGCGTTGGTGGAATTTTGCCGAGTAAGACTCCCCCATTTACATTCTGAGAAACGCGTTTTACCTGCTTCGCTAAGCGCTGCTGTTTTGGTTAGCAACAGCGTGTGCAGTGAATTAGGGTCAGGATAAGCGACCAAATGCATGGCCTGCCAACTGAGCCGCTCCTGGAAAACGTTTTCCTCTTACTAGCTGGGACTAAAGTTATTATTATTATTTTTTTCCCCAATATAAACAACAGTACCAGTTTATAGCAGACGGCAGATGCCAGCATCAGAGTGTCTTTGTCGAAGGGCACACTTTGGCGCCTCATGAACTGCAACACCTCCAGAGCATCTGCAACACATTTGTCATGTCAGCAATAAATTAGATGAATTTGAATTCTTCACCTACCGTCATAATAGCCCTTAACGAATAACATGTCGATGCCAATGTTGAAGGAGGTGAAGTCGCTGAAAAAGCCTCTCATTTCCTGTTCAGGATGACATAAGAGCAAGTTCACAAAATAATATATATATATAAAAAAAAAATCTTAACTCATGTACACCCAAACATTTATCACTTATTTTAAATATCCCAAAGACGTATTTTTATGTTTTTTCTATGCTCGAGCATACAGAAGGCTTCTCAACTGCACAAAACGGTTGATGAAATGGTAGTTATTTAAAAAAAAAAAAAAAAAAAGAGCAAAAGAGATCAACCAGGGCCAAACACAGCCATTTTCCCCACAATTTGAACTAGATTTGTGAATAATGATGAAACTTAGCTATATTCTAATGCCAATTGCTGCAAAACGGAAACAATTAGAAATATTTTTTTTCCTGGGGAAAAACGAGACTCTAATCTTTCTTTTGGTTGCTTGCATGTTTTTATAGCCATAGAACACAATATTCTGTGGGCCTTGCAAAATCAGTCCAAATCCAGTAAAACGGCCGGGAGCAAAGGGGGAAGTTAAGAGCTAGGATTTGTGAGTGAAGGGGATTGCTTCAGTGAAAATGGCTGGGAGTGAATGAGTTTATTAAGTTAAGGAGGTGAATGTGTATTTATGGTTATAGAAGGAACCATACAATGAGTTAAAGCATGACATTAAGACGCGCGAGCTGTTTTAAGTCTTCACTTTCTGTTCAATAATATTAGCGTATACTGTACGATACTTCTACTCGAACGTGAGTTTTGATACATAAGCATGTAGTATATGCACCTTATCAGTAAGTGTCGCGGCGGCCATCTTCTCCAGTCCCAACTCATAGCACAGCCTAAGGAAGACTGGACCAAAATTGTACTTCCCGTTCCGGTTTTCCGCATGGTACCTGGTAGCAGGCGATGGTGTGACTTCGCAGGCAGCGCCGCGGAATGTTGCGTTATAAATACCTATAAATGGCATCTCGCGCCGTTTCCATGTCCTCTGCAGACCGACACAGGTGAAGCAACACATTCAGCTCATACTGCAAAAGCAGGCTGTTCTTCTGCAGCTTGTGGCCGAACAGCTTGATAAAATGTCCTGCCCATACGAAATAGGGGTCAGTGGGGGGGATTTTCAATATACGCTACGCTGATGCCCTCTCGTGGTACGCAAACGACACATTCAATTAAATATCGTCAATTTAGCCAATATTCTTTTTTTTTTATATATCTTGCACAGTACATTTTTTTCATGTGCAGATCATTTATATTTAATCCTAAAAAAAAACGGTTTGGTTAAAAACAAAAACAATTATGTACAATTTCAAACTTTGACTCTTTGCTGAGTTATGTATTTACGTCCATCTATTTGACAAGAAGCACAGAATGGAGACATTCTCTCAATCGAATTGTGTTTTTTTTCTCAATTATTTTTCAGTTATCGAAAAAGACATTATGCATAACAGACTGTAAAAATCCATCTTGACTTATTTACTGACAGTAAGTACACTCAAGTAGGTTTATAGGGCAAATAATATTTGCTGAGGTTTTTTTTTTTTTAACACAATTATCTATAGCCTATTTCTACTTACAGTAAGTACAGATTGTGTGTACATTTGTCGCCTGTGATCGTTCAGAGGGTGTTTAAAGAGTTTTCTAACTCAAACTACGCCTTTTTGGACTTTAAATGTTTACCATACGTTACCATCTGATCCGGAAACGAGGCGAGCAACTGCCAGCTTCTTTCGCTGGAAGTCTTCAAGTTTGACGACATCTTCTGACAGCAGATGCCTTTTAGCTGCAGATTTTATACAAATAAATTTTTTTTTTTGGTCAGATGTTTCAGGCAGGGTCACCTCTACACACAAAATCCACCAGAGGACTGAAAAGATATGTGCAAGCGCATACACAAATGATTCAAAGTAGCCAACAAAACGTCACAGCAAACGTGTTGAATTCACCTCCTAAACGAGATTCCAGCCAGCCCGACTGTCGCAAAGCAGAAAGTGTCGCTTTAGGAGAAATGTGCTCGCGAAGAAACGAGCGACAACCTGAGAACGAAAACATCCGCAGCGCCATTATGACGAAAGACGATACCACGCCCGCGTAAAACAAAAGGGGGGGAATGAATGGCAACTACACCGCGTTTTATCATCCTGTTTGTCACAACGTCGCAGCCATTTTATTTTTGAAGTGCTTAAAAACAAACCTATACTAAATAAGTATGTTAATTATGCGTGATAATTGTCTTTTGCGTTTATGGGCGATAGGAAAGTGGCACATTCCAACATGGCGGTGTATCCTCTGGAACAGATGACGTACTCACTTTCAATACGTCAGCGCAGCCGCCATATTGTGAAAGTCAGTCTGAAGAAATAGTACCAACAACTTTCGCATTGACTTTGCTATAAAGAACCATTGTATTAATTTACTGGTTTCTGAAAAATATTCCCGTGACAACGCGTGCCCCACCATTTGAACTACGAATAAAATATATGTTTTTTTTAATTGAATATTTTTGTCCTAAAGAAACAAACAAACAAAAATACATAAAACAATATCTCATGATTTTATTCGTTACATGTTTTCCCCCCTCAAAAGTCTTCTGTATTAATTACGCATCTGCCTATTAATAAGCGCTACTCACGCATATCTTTATACTCCCAAAATCACACGCTCGATCATCATTTTATGAGACTTTTATTTAGTCTAAATTTCTTGCCCGTAAACAGTTCCTCCTTTCTTCACTACTTGATTATTCCTTAAATAACAACATATGACATATTGCACTTTTGTGAAGCTGGATTTAATACTGATGTTATTTGTTGGATGCTTTCTTGTGATGTTTTTGATTTTCGTAGTTACTGTGAAGTCCTTTGGAACTTTGGCGATTAAGAGCTATAAAACTGAATTCAATTGAACATGGCTGCGACTATTACATGTGATTATGGGACTGTGATTTCCTTTCATGTCATTTAATTTAATTTAATTGGGTCTATTCTTAGCTTGCTGGGTGCAAGTGAATACTCCAGCAATAAAATAAAGAATGTTTTTCTTCTTCACCATCATAGTATGTAGGCCTAACTTTTTAATTTAGCATAACTTCACTTTTGCGATTTGGCTTATGACTGATTTCATTGAACTACTTTAGCTGCCTCTGTCTAATATATTTTTCCCTCATATAATTGATCTATAAAGAGTTTTTTTTCAAGTGTTTTTTGTTATCATTATTATTTAAGTATTGACATTTTACAGGTTTTTAGCAATCTTATTTGTAAAATATTAATTTTACCGTTTCAACCTTTCATTTGAGTTTTTTTCTAACATTTTTTTTCAAAATTCCAATTCATTTCATTTGAGTTTTTTTCTAACATTTTTTTTCAAAATTCCAATTCATTTCATTTGACTATATTTATCAATGAAGAACACACACCCAAAAATTAAATCAACCAGCTGGTGGTACTGTTGCCCCCCCCCGATATACTCTTAAATATATTATGAAACACTCCCTTTTATATATAGAAAGACATGCTACATTTATTGAACTACATCAAGTCAAATGCTCAAGCCACATTTGCGCTTGTTATATTTCCCCTTTGATTTTATCCCGCTGTGAACTTGCCTTTTGGTTCCGAGGGGTCCCGGAGAGACAAAGCTTCCATTCATCAGACTGTGTAGCAAACGCTTAACATAGCACGGTGATGTGTGTTCATGTGCCAAAACGTCCGAAGCTGTCATATATATGAACATGCATGTACTGTACAAACACAGTAAACTGGAAAAACAGTCAATCGATTATTTTTTGCTTTGTGGTTATTTTGGGTGTAGTTCCAGGGTTAGCCACTAGATGGTGAGACACTCTTGTGTTTGACACTAATTCCATTTGAAAGAAGAAGAATGAAAACAGGAAGTATTTCAAGCTCAGCCTCGTTTTTGCTCGATCCTGTGTGATGTCATTGTTTGCGTTGCATCACGGGAAGAATTGGGAGCTGAGTGGCAAGAAACAAAATGGTTGACATGGAGTTCCATGGTTTTGCACATTTGGAGGAGGATTAAGAGAGGCAGATGGTTGAAGTTAAAAGTGCTTAAATAGCGGCGATTTCGCCCGCTAACTTTCTCCGTCTACGCTGTGTCTATACAGCCAGCCGTGTTTTCATCGCGTACGCGCAAAAAAATGTCAACAAAGGATCCTCCTATAGAATGTCAATTCCTCTTCAGTCCTGTGAAATATGACAAAAAATGCCTTAAAAGTTGGTTGGTCAACATATTTCCTTTTTAATATTGTGTTTTGCATGTTGGAATCATTCAGCAGTGGTGGTTGCTCTTGTGTTACACATCGCACAGAAAGCGCAAACGGATACTTTCACTTGGAACAAATGGCGCGAGCTCACGTACAGTATGACTTTGTGGAGGAGGGTGCGAGTGCGGTGTTGAGAGCACAAGACACACAGGACAGTATATATCGCGTGGCCGCTGCAGATTAACATGGTCGGCGGGAGGAAAAAGGCAGATTATTAGACAGAGTGGAAGAAGGAGAAGAGAACGTTGGCTGTTGTGTCATTCAAAGTTGGTCTTTTTGTCGCAATCATCAAGCGCTGACTTTTGTTTAAGACATATCTGGTGAGTTACAATAGCCCAGAGGTTGCCAACAGTCCACATTTAGAGTTGTGCCACAACATGCCGGGCAGCACTCAGCTATACGGGGAGAAATGTAGCGCAACAGTAACAGGAAGAAGAAGAAGAAGAGACAGAGAAGGTCCCCAACTTAGGTCCAGTAAAAGTCGTTGGCACAAGCAGAGAGAATATACGGCAGGTGAGTATTGTTGTATGCTCTGTATGTGTTAAAGTAGCAGCTGTTTGAACGCTTGCAACGTCTATGCTAATTACCGTTAGCCTGTCTGTGGTGTTTTCACTATGGTGATTTTCATAAGTTAAAATATCTAAAAAAAAACAACAACAACCTTTTAACACGGTCTCTATAGCGCAGAATTTTTACCAATCGCGACCTCTGAAACGTGGTGTAACCCCCAAAATAAACTGAGGTTCACTGTAACGGACGGTCAACAGTAGCAGCCGCTGAATAATTCTCCGTCGAGACTAATTCCTAGCATGTCTGAAGAAATGCCCAGTTAATTGACCTTCCATTTAGAAGTTACCATCATTATAGCTAAAGTATACTCGCCAATGAATGGATGGATAGCATTAGGCTAACGGTAGCCTGTTAGCGTAGCTGGCAAAGCTCGCCGGCGCCACGGTTCTTAGCTACAGTAGGCCTCATCTGAGTAACGTCGCTGTAGCATTTGTGATTAATTAACAATCAAAGTAGCTAGCTCGGTTAGCATGGGTCATCTGAGCTCACATCGCATCATAACCAAGCCCCGTGTTAGCCGTATAGCGTTAGTGTTTTATTAGCTCGGTGCAAACAAAACAGAGGTTTTTTTTCTGGACTCAAATGACTGTCGGGGTGACAGCATAGCACGACGTGATTGGCCAGTCTGCATTTTGGGAGGTCTGGCTTACGCGAAAGGTCAATCAGTGGCAAATCCGCGCTCCAAATTACAATTGGCCCAACTGTGCGCCATCTTATCGAAAGCTCACTCCCCCTTAAGGCTTTGCATTTCTTCATGGAATGCTGAGGAATAACCCTCATTTAAGAACAAAGCTAATGCTAATTCATGCACAGAGCTATTCATAAATAGTTTACAACGTCTTAGCACAGGCTTTCTGCTTTCGTGTTTCCAACCGTGGGACCATTTGCGGATACTTTGTCCATTAATGTTATGTTTATCGCATACGGTCCTTACTCAATATCCCAGGAAAGCAAAGATCTGTTGTTTGTTAAGCCATCCGGTAAGACTAAAACATATGCTGGACTGAAAAGATTTGACAAACAAAGGGAAAATCAATGCACGTTTCTTCTACCTGAAATGGGGACGACTCGTCTCAGGGCGTTTTTAATGGTTTTTCAGAAAAGTCGTGAGTTGATTTCCAGTAGTGCGTTACGAATGTTTATTGGATGTCTGTGAAAGCGGGTGCGACTGTTTTCCAACCTAGATCGCTCCGTTACGTTCGCTCATGGTTGATTACGGCGAAAGGCCTCCAAAATGAAGGACCTTGACCTACATTTCTATCTTACACGCTGGGAAGGACTCGTCCTGCATGACCACCGTGCTGCTGCTGGCCAGGACCATGATGTTCAGCTCCTGCTGCTTATCGTGGCTCTCCTGGTACCACTCCCTCATCACGTCTGTGTCGTGGGTCGGTATCAGCGTCACCTGATGGCCGGCAGAAAGCAGGAGTTAACCGTTTTCGCGCTGACGCCGACATTTCCATTGGTAGTCTGTCCTCTGGATGTTTAAAATGGCGGGGTAAATTAACGCGGGCGCGCTCTATAGGATTTGTTTTGAAGGGTTGTATTTTGCCTTCGCCGCACAAGCTAATCTCCTGCGACAAAATGTCGTAGCTAATATGCTCAGACTTTAGCACTGTAGGTCCGCCGAGGAGCATTTGAGACTGCCGCAGACTGTCAAAACAAATCAGGCGGAAAACTCTACGGACTCAAAATGGCAATGCTAAAAAAAGATGCTAGCAACAAAGTAATCGCGTATGACTTGGAAATTGAAAACCCTACGCCCTTCATAACGCACAGCTGTCAGACAGGACGCACTGTATGGTCGCGGTCCCTAACCAGCGTTATTGTCGTTCAAAAACTAAGCCCAAAAGCGAGTATAGATGAACAAAAACAAACGTCTTTGAAGAGCGTCTTCAGAGAGGACAGAGGCCAAATCACGAGACAGAAGAAGAAGAGCCCACAATTAGTTGTGCGTAATATGTGACGACAGGCTGACAATTGAGACACTGAAGCCTTCAAAAGAGTCCAACCCCCCCCCCCCCCCCCCTGAATACCTCGTTTCAATTTTCAACATTCCTTTTCCTTGTGAAATGGGATTTTATGCAATGACAGCAACCAAAACAAAATTGTGGCGTAGACTGGACATACGTAAGACATTTGAGTTGTCACTGTCTGCGGGACTGCCGCTTTTTCATGGCGAAACACACAAGTGACATACCTGCATATTGTTTTCCCACCGGGCTTTCCCTTCCAGCAGAGCATCGAGCACGGCCCGGCTGGGCTCCTGAGACGTCTGGTCATTGCCGCTGACCACATAGTACGTGGAGCGCACCCGCTGGAAGAATTCGGCATCCACGTTCTTGGCATTGCAGTGGTTGGGGATGTAAACCAAATCCATGTACATGGGAGGACAGTTGGGTGGAGATGCCACACCCGACACCTTCCCACCGGTACCTCGAGACGCCGACGTATTGGTTGCATTTTTGGCATCCTTACCTTCCCCAAGACCTTTCTTGGGAGAGGCAGTCTTTGAGTCCTTCATTTTTGACAGGCCGGTTTTTCGAGCTGGCGAGGAGGCCTTTTTGGTGAGTTTTTTCTTCTTGGGCTTTTCGGAGGCTTCCGTGTTAGCATTGTGGCGGTTTTCCTCAGCCTTGAGGGCTTCTGGATCGACCATGCATACATCATGAGGGGCCGCGGACGGAGCCGAGTCCCTGAGCGCTACTGGAGGAGGATCGGCATACCTATAGGTGAGGGTTCTATCGGTGGGCAGAGTCTCCGAGTCATCCTCGGAATCAATGTTAGCGTCCGCCGTGATAGAGGGGCACTCCTCGGTCCCTGGCGGAACATCAGAATCGGTCTGAGAGGGGACAGATTCACTGATAGATGTGGGAGGCGTCTCCTCACATTGCTTGGCAGGAAGCTTACCCCCTGGAGGCGGCGGCCCACCTCCCGCCACCTCAAGAGGCTTTTCTTCCTCCAGAATTCTCTCTTCATTGATGAAATATTCAAGAGGGTTGGGGTTGATGAAAGATGGCGAAAGTTCCGTCTTGGGATGACGGTATTCACACGAAGTGACTAAACAGAGGTCGACGTCTGTCTTGGACATGGCCGGTGGGCTGATCTGGGAGGGGTCAGGCTCCCTGAAGCTGCAGGCTGCGTTATAAGTACATGGATGTGAAGAAAGAGGTAGATATGACGGGGAAGGGACTTGGGGGCTCACGGGAGATTTCACCTCACTTGTTGAATCATCGCATAAAAACGGGTTGGTTTCCCTTTCTGGCAATGGTTTCCCTTTGACTGGAAACCATAATTCAGATGATGACAGAGAAGTCGTTTCAGAGGGTTTGTAATGCTTTTCTTGTGTGTCACGCTTGTGCTGCGCAGGCAGTGAAAAGGGGCTGATGTCTCTTTCCACGGGACCTCCAGAAACTGGGGAGGCATCATTGGAATGGGGGGAGGAGGGGCTGAGAGAGGCTGCCTTTGTCATTTCAGAGGGTTTGTCAAGTTTCTCCTGTCCTTCAGATTTGTGCTCCGCAGAGGGTGAACTGGGGCTGATGTCTCTTTCCACGGGACCTCCTGAATCTGGGGATGCCACACTGGAATGGGGGGAATGGGGGGCAGAGTGGGTGAGGGAGACGGCCTTTGGTGTGACTGGAGAAGCATCTACGAGC
The DNA here is from genome assembly GCF_054856555.1 of Leptonotus elevatus. Lineage (NCBI taxonomy): Eukaryota > Metazoa > Chordata > Actinopteri > Syngnathiformes > Syngnathidae > Leptonotus > Leptonotus elevatus. The sequence goes on from NC_141253.1 coordinate 1,660,524, forward strand.
TCGGCCATCAGGGGCAACTCTGTCATTTGGCATGGGGTTGTGACGGAGGGCGTGGACTGAGATGCATCTGATGGGGTCACAGAAGCAGCACGAGCCGAACCGGCGTCCTCAAAAAGCAGCGGGTTCTCCGCTGCAGAGGTTTGCTCCTCGGATGCTCTCACAACATCTGAGGGACTGTCGTCAATCTCAGTTGGGCCGTTCTCTGTAGCACGCGAGTTAGTTCCTGCTGATGGATGCTCTGGAGATTGCTTGCTGAAGTCAAGGGCTAAGGAGCGGTCTGGTGACTCCTGGCCAAACTCCATTGAAATGGTAGAATATTCAGGCGACTTTGTGTCATGCAGCTGTGGGCAGACTTTGGTCTTTGGTGAGATGTCTGGGGAGATGGACATGGGACGAGGGCAGTCTTCCTTGGATGGAGACGCTATCTCTGCCTCATGGAAGGTAGTCGGAGTCTGACCTACAGAAACGGACAAAGAGTCGTCTACTTCTGTCGAGTGAGGAGAGCCGACCTCGGCGTGAAGGGAAGGGGAGTCGGTGGTGGGCTCGGGCAGAGAGCTGGTGGCGAGGGATGCAGTTGATGCTGAGGCTAAATGTGAAAACACGTCCTCTGCTACCACTTCCTCCAGCGGTGTGCCGGACTTGTCTGATGCGCTGCCTTCAGAAATGGACATTTTGCTCTCTTCTTTGAAAGCGGTGACGGAATGAGCATCTGATTCTTGTCTCGCAATCTGTGTTGTTGAGGAAAAGACGGATCTGTCAATGTCATCCTGTTCCTTCGTTATAGGGGAGTCTAGGTCAGTTGAAGGTGGGCTTTTTGGAGAAGAAGCAACCTTATCCGTAGGGGATAAACACTCTTTCTCGTCAGGCTCGGGTGTATTCCTGTTGGAGGATTCCTCTTTGTCACTTGTGACCTCCACAATAATCGGACCCTGGTCTTCATTTTCTGACATGGGTGGCACAGTTTCTGCTTTTTCTTCTACTGGGGACTGATAATAGGGTGTATGACCTGAGGACTGGGGGGAGTTTGCCCCTTCCAATGTTTTGTCTTCTGGGCTGAGGGTGGAATCACCCATCGCTCTGGCTAATGTAGTGGACAATTCAATAGGGGTGGCAAACGTTGACGGGGAATCAAAGTTGTACTTTTGGTCACTTGGGGGAGAATGCAGAAAAAGTGATGTTGAAGTTAGCCTTGCCGAGACTGTGTCCTGCTTTTCAAATGTTTCTTGAAACGTGGCAAAGCGTTCTACTTTACCATCACATGGAAACTTGTCCTCTTCTAATAACGATGGGGGAGATATTGTCGAGGCGGTATGGCTGTAGTCTTGGCCCTCTGTTGCATCGCTCTTAGAGTTATCTGAACTAGGTTTACTCTGAAGTAAGGGTAGTTTGTTCTTCTCACACTCTCCAGATTGTGATATACCTAATCTGCCAACATCCGCTGATGGGGAGTCGGTCCGGTCATTGGCTGTTTCATCGGTCAAGCCGTCCCTCGGAGTTAGCATCTCGTCCAACGGAGTCGGCACACGAGAGATCTCAATGGTGGACTGCGTGAGGCCAGAGGTGACGGCAAACTCCTCGGGGATTTCGTCGGAGGCAGTTGAGCTCTCAATTCCGGCTGGAAACATTTCATCGTGGATGGATGCTGCGGGGGAAACGGGCGATGACTCTTTTGGTGAGGTTGAAACAATCAATTCCCTTTTCTGTCCTATGCTTTCGCCCGCATGCTGATCATCTGCACGATCACGGTCATCAAGAGTTTCACAGGACTCTTTGTGATTCGATGCCACTGTCTGCGGCTCGTAAACCTCCTCGGTTTCCCCTTTCTCTTCAAAATCTGCTCCGTCAGACGCTTCTTCCATCACAGTGCCCTCGTCTTCGTACTTCTCGCTCATGTTACCGTTGAGTTTACCCTCGAGGGCTTGTTCATCTGGAGTCGCTCCGTTTTCCCCTTCAGCCTCCGTTGTGGCGATTCCCTCATCGACCGACTCCAGCGCCTTGGGGGACTCTTTGGTCTGCATGGGTTCTTTGCAGCAGGTTATTGCAGCCTCTTCGTCTACAGTTTGTTGCACAGCTGCTGCATCCTCCGCTAGATCTTCTGCCCGGAGCTCTTCAAACTCTTTAGTGAGGTCTTCTGGGGAAGACATAGCAGCCCTTTCTGCCTCCGGGTCCACCGGAGGAGTGACAGCGGCGGCTGCACTTTTGGCAGCATCCACCTTTGAATCCACCTTTGGCGCTTTTGAACCTGCTTTGGCTTTCAGTTTAGAGGGCGTGCCTGCATCTTTCTTTGATACATCTTTTTTCAGGGTCTTTGGTTTAGGGGACAGGCCTTTGTCGTCACCAAATGAAGATACCTTTTTGGTGTCTTTTGACAGCTTTTTAACATCCTTCTTCTGCTCCCTCTTTTCATCCTTTTTCTCTTTCATAGGAGAATCTCTCCTGACATCCTTTTTCAAGTCCCTTTTCTTTGCTTCCTCTTTTTTCACTCTTTCATCTTTCTTCAGCTCTCTTTTAGGCGTGTCCTCTTTTTTGACTACTTCTTTTTTAACCTCCTTTTTCTTCTCTGGAGATATTTTAATGTCTTTCTTGGCAAACCTCTCCTTTTCAAGTTTCACTTTGATTTGAGATGTCTTTTTTTCTGGCGTTTCTTTCTGGGATATTTGGTCTGGTTTTGACTTTGATTCTTTCTCCGGAGCCTTTACTCGGTCCTTCTTCAGCGGGGTCTTTTCTTTTTTCTCTGCCTTTTGCCGTTTTTCGCGAGACAGTTCATCTGTATCTGCATTGGCTTTCTCCAACGCCTCCTCCTTGGACTCCTTCCTGACAGCTTTGCTCGGCGACGCCTTTGGAGTCGACTTCAGGCTCTCTTTACTATCCGTTCTGTTTTTCAACTTGGCTTGCTTCAGCGTCGGTGTTGACGGCACTTCGATAGACGTTGGTTTTTGAGTGACGACTGCCTGTTTCAAGAAGTCCAGGTGCTTCAGTTTTTCCAAACCTTCAAAGATGTGCTGCTGGGTAGCATTTCCCGAAAAGAGAACACGCACAACTTTCTCCGAGGGGTTCGCGGGATGCCACACGATGAGTGAGGTGATCGAAGTCAGGTAAGAGACGGGGAACTCCGACTCTTTCCCGTTTGGCAGCAGGATAGAAGCGGTATCTTTTTCACTTCCTGCCCACTGCTTCATAAAATGCTGCATCTCCTTGCTGTTCTTTGCTGGGTTGAGTACGTACATCTCGAGCTTGCCCACGCCCATCTTCTGAAAAAGTATAATGGGTTCAATCGTGTTTCCGACTGGCCTCTGCAGTGGCTCAGTTCTCAGATTCAGCTTTGCGAGATACTGCTGAGTAGCCGCCGCCCCCTCGAGATTCTTGCGTACTCTGTAATTAGGTTCACGGTTTTCCAAATTCTCTGGAAGGTTCACAAACACAACACCGATATCCGGCGAGATCATGTTCTTCACCCAGTCGCTGTTGGCCGTCGAACCCTGCGACTGCTCCTCCTCCACCTCCGCGATCTTTCTTTGCAACATGCTATTGATGCCTGGCAAGTTATCATCGCCAATGTGGGTCAGCAGAATGGAGTCGACCCGGTCCAGGTGTCTCACCAGCTTCCAGAAGCATGACTTCCTGTCGGAGCCGCCGTTGATGAGCATGTTGAAGCCATTGACGGCAAATAGAGCGGAGTCGCCGTGACCGCCGGGGAAGATGTAGCAACACGGCTTGGAGAGCTTCAGGAATCCACCGGAGGCTGGCGGTTCCAGCATGTCGAAAGGCGTCAGGATCTCGACAGATTCGGACAGATACTCAGTGAACTCGGAGAGGCCCTCCATTTCGGGCAGGATGAGCGCCGAGTTCAGCTTCATGTTGATGAAGTCTTGCAGGTTGTGTTTGTCCAGGTTGGAGTTTTTCCAGTCTCCTTGATCGGGGCAGGACAGCGTCAGGTTGGCTTTGTTTTCTGGGTGAATGGTGCTCAGCAGTTCACCAATCTGAGCAACGGAATATTGTTTTGTTATTTTAGCAAATGCTGCAGTATTCAAACATTTGTGACAAGAAAGAAACAGTGACACACCTCTTGGTCAGTGAATATGTCGATGAATTTGGCAAAGGAAAACGATCCGGACTGAAGGAGGAGCTCGCCGGTGCTTTCGGTGCATTGGCCCGACAGGACTAGAAGCTTGTGTCTGGCAGAGTCGGAGATCATCAACCGAACCTGAAATTAAAACGCCGCTAGGGTAAATATTGTCCCGGTTGAAAGTTGGTTATTAATTCACTTGAAGGTGGTGAGAATTACAGGACATTTCTATGGGGATTAACGGGAATAACTAAAGTATCCATTTTGGAATATATGTATAATCCCCATCTCAAATTCCCATGGAAATTTACCAGAATCTTTATGCCTCGAGCAGGGTTCACCAACCTTTTGGAAATTAAGTTATTGTTCAAGGTATAATGATTTCTCACAATCATTGTGAAATCAGATACATATCAATATGAAAACACTTCCGTTCTATAAATCTCTGTTAGTGTTCACGTTTTCAAATGATCTCTTCTAAAACATTCCTAGTAAATTACAATGTCCAGTCCATTGGTGAGCTATTTGTGAAATAGGCCTGCGTGCGCCACGTTGATGACCTCTGGCCTAGAAACATGCATCTGATTTGCATAAGAAAACAACCTTCTACAGTCATAGGACGCAAGAGACCAGTCGAATAAAAGCACTTAGCCAAGGCTTTTTATTTCAAATATAACTAGCTTAGCGACTCCATTAGCTAATTGGCCCCGCTGTGTTGTGACATTACGAATGCACACTTGGACTCGTGACATGACCGGCGGCTAGACATCTGCGCTTCTGACCGCCTGCCACTTCCTGTCAAAAACTACCTTTACATTGTGGGTCGGTTTAATTCCTGACGGTGTGAACCATGTTTCTTTATAAAGCTGCTGAGGAAATCAGGTGAGTCACAGGCAGAATATACAGCAGTTTTACCTCAGTGCTGACGGTGTCGTCTGAGGGGTTGATGAGCACCACCGTCTCCAGCACGTTACTTTTATGATGAAGAATTCTCTGGCCTGCAAAAAAATACCCCCCCCCCAAAAAAAATTTGTTATTTTTCCTCTTGATCTCTCCATTTTTTATCTGAATAGTGAAAATTCCCACGTTACTCCCAATTTCAGATTTCTCAACAAAAAAAAACATTCAAGTGAATGAAACCATCATTTTGTTTTAAAGATTGTTAAAAATAAACAAAAATGCTTGAGCATATACTTTTGTTGATACTCTGTAAACAGGAAAGTATATGCAGTAAATAAAATATATATTTTTTCATCATCTTGTGATCAGATCAGTGATTCGGTTTATTTAAACTCGCAGATCTGTGATCAAAAGTCCCAATCATAAAAAGTCTATTACTAGACACTATTATAGAGTGTGAATTTCCTCATTTACATTTTTTTTTGCTGGGGAGGGAAGATGTAATGGATGACTGGCATTTTCATTCATTTCAAAGGGGAAAAATGACTTGCGATATAATTGCTCGGTCATGGAACAAATTAATCTCATTTCAATTATTATTGAATGATAATTCATTACGATGGTGCTGTATAAGAATGATGTTCATGTTCTTTTTTTAATCAGTCTGTATATCCATGAGCGTGTGCACCAGACACACCCAAGCCCACACCACGACCAGCTCTTTTCTCCCCCTTTGTCTCGTGCGAGTGGGCGTCGGCCTCCTGATGGGAATTAGCACCGCCACCGTGTGACAAACAGACAAGACCAGCGCACCGGAACGGGCGTGACCCCTGCAATTAACCATGGAAACTTGACCCCCCCCCCATCCCATCCCCTCCCCAAACCCCCACCCCCCCACCTCATTCCCGTCCCGTTGGCTTCCCAGTGGAAGCAGGCCGCAACACAATCGAGCACACGGGAGGAAATCGATGTGGAAGGCACCAGACCAAAAATAGATCAGTGGAACAACTGCAGAGACGAGCATCCCTCCTTTTGATTATTTATAAATAAATAAAAACAGCTTCCGTAATGAGGATAAAATGGCGTACCGCCAAACTCTCAGCTCGACAACAAAGGGAAGACCCACCCAAGTCTGCTAGCTTCATGCTAACACATGCTACAAAAAGCCAGAGACAGGCTAAAAAAAATTAGAATAGAAATGTTGTGGTCATTTTAAACCTTCAAATAACTACACACACGGCGTACTATACAAACCCATACATTTTCACTTGTTGCTAGGCAGAATTCATGGGGCTCAGTCATTACTGCCCCAGGAGCCAAAAGTTATAGACAGACATGCACTAAACCAAACAAAGCACATTAATAAGAAATAAAAAACACGTTTATGAATTTGACTATTTAATCACCAGTTATGTGTCGAAAGAAAGGGGGGGGGGGGCATACGTCAGCAGCCCCTCAGACTGATTGACCGTCAGTTGACACATCCGTCACTAGCAAGCGACACTCAATTATCGTTTTCAATTTCCCACAGGACGACAAACGTGAGCACAACCCAACATGAAACTCTTGAGATTATTTTGTCAACGCATCTCCTGAAGGTCAAAACGAGCCTTAAGTACGCTTTATTGATCGCAAACAGAATTTGTGACAAGACGATTTCAAATCTTTTGAGGCATCACAAATGGATCAAAACTGGACATGACACGTAAAAATAGAAACTGATTATGTAGACGAGCCTCTTGTCCCAAAACTTTTGTCCTGACGTTTTGTCCTAAACATCAACGAGCCGGACGTCAATGCGTCTGCCACCCGGGGCCGGCCCACCCGCTGGTAATGGCCGACTCCCAAATTAGCGGCGCTGGCACTGCTGTGTTGCAGAGCAACGGCACGCTCGAGGGGAGAGTTGCTAGCGACCAGGAGAGGAAAAGACAAAAAAAAGGAGAGTCGCTGATGTGGGATTGTACTGACAGACATTTTAGAGCATTTTGACATTTTCAAGACTCACGGGATATTTCCAAAATCGATCAAAGGAAAGAAAAAAACTCTCTCCTTTTACCAGGAAAAAAAAAAGTTTGATTCATCCTTTTTCTGATCTTTTATAATCAACAGTAGAAAATGGATTGACTGTCTACATGTGTTGCTCTGCACTGCTTGTCTTCCAAAATCCACTGATGTAAATTTGAAAGCCCGCCTATGGCATTTTGCATTGTGCGTTAGCATCAAGCTAAAACAGACCTGATTAAAGCAAAGCTAAGCTGGTTGGATGGTAGAAAAAAACCAAGGGCCCAATGTCGGCTTGTATCTGGAAAAACGTCTGATCGTGTTTTGGCCCGTAGAGAAGTCCGCTCACAATTGATTGTTCGCCACCATGTTGGACAGTTTCCATTTGGACGTCACTGCTGCCTTCACCTTGGAAGAGGTGAGGCGGAGGAGGCGACACCACCCCGAAAGGATTTTGATGCGCTGCCGCATCGTCTCCACTTTCATTTGTGCTACGCGATCCGCCGCAGTTCCTCAAATGGTGCCCGCCGCGCCATCATTGCAGGCCAGTTTGTGTTGAGCTTGGAAAAATAACTGCCACACCCTAAGACGCCCGAGAGATCAGGTGTGCCACGGGAAACGATTCAATCATGTCAACTGAGGTGATTTCAGTTGCAACTGGAAAAGGGAAGCGTTTATTTGAGGCGGGCTTTTATTTATCTTAAGGGGACTGCAATCACCAATCAGGGCGCAGCGTCAAATGCAGTGATTCAATTTACAGTCATTTCTGGACTATAAGGCGCACCTGACTATAAGCTGCGCTAGCTAAATTTGGGGGAATACTGGAGTTTGTTCCACATATAAGCCGCACCCAACTGTAAGCCGCAGGTGTTTTAATGTTACCGCACCGGGTTCCCACTACTTTCTTTTCCATAATGAGGGCGCAAATTGTCTCGCTCTCGTTCTGTGTCTCCTACCGTCTTTGGGCTCACTTGGTTTGTTTTGCTCTGCCTGACGCTCTTGCGCTTCCTTTATAGTGCGCCCCCTTGTGATCTGATGGATAAGCCACGCCTTTTTATTAGCCGCAGGGTCGAATACAAGTAAAAAAAAAAGTAGCGGTTTATAGTCCAGAAATTACTGTAATTTAATTTTTTTTAAATGCATTTCATTTATTAAAAGAAAAATAAATGAAAGGGGACAGAAAGAAGAAAAACGTATATTTGCCCCTAATCAACACAAAAAAAGTCAACACAAAATAAATGATAGCAAACAGTCAAGACACTTTCAGAGTAACAATGAAACAAATAATTCAACAGAATGAACTTGTGCTAAATATATTTTTCCAGTGATTTTTAAAAAATACAAAAGGACTGAGATGATTTTGTTTTATCATCCAGATTGTTCCACAAACTGACGTCTTGAGTTGCAATTCATCGTTCTTTTTGTTTTGTTCTGTATTTTGGAAAAAAATATCTGTTCTTCTTTTTTTCTACTCACTTTCCTTTAAAAAAGAAAAAGAAAAAAAGATTTGCATGTTAACTGGTAAGATTTCATGATGAGGTTTGTACATTATTTTAAGGCGGTTAAACTCCATCAATTCATTACATTTGAACGTTTTAAGTAAGTATGAATATTGGATTAGTGTGGTCTCTGTATCCACAACCGAAAACGACACGAATATCACGTTTCTGTAAAAGAAAAATGGTTTTCGGTGTAGGTTTTGGCTGTGCACCCTCACACGTCAATGCAATAGGTCAGGTATGGAACAATCTATGAATTTACACATAATTAACAAAACATTCTTATTCAATGATTCTTTAACCTTGTGTAAAACGACTACGGTTTGGGATACCTTAGTGATGACCGCGATTTGAGGAAATACAGTAATATTGATATATAAACGGATTAGCAGAAATAAAGGCCTCACCTCAAATACAAACTTAACCACCTCCCCGCTAATGCAAGCCAATCACCAAGTTGACATGTGGTATATTTAGCAGTGGAGTAAATAATCATCCACAGCCACTTTAGGAGCAAAAAAGGGAATATTATGATAATAAGAATGACTTTGGAAAAATAAAAGCCTTACTTCTAATACAGAACCAACAGGCCGAATCCCTGGTAGACACCTGGTACTTTGCGCAGTTGGCTAAATAATCATCCCGCGGTCCTAATAATTTGAAAACTATCATTTGGAGAAATAAAGGCCACAAACCTAAAACAATCAACTCGAGTACAAGCCCAACTTCTGGTTGTATCCAGTTGAATAAAAAATCACCCATTTCCTATATGAGCAGATTTTGTAATACTGTTATAGAAGAATGTATTTGTAAAAAAATAAAGGCCTGCCCTCTTATACAAACCTAAAGAACTCCACTTCTAACACAAGCTTAACATCTGTCAGACGCCCGAAACACTCATTAGTTGAGTAAACAATGGATCCTATTCATCTTCAGGAGAAATGTGATAACATTATTATATAAAACAATTTGTAAAATTAAAGGCCTCCCCCCTAATACAAGCCTAAACCCCTGGTTGACATCTGATACATTTTGCAGGTACATAAACCACAGACCCTGGTCACTATGGGAGTACATACGGGAACTCATAAAAACATTATTTGAAGAATTAAAGGCCTCTCTTCCAATACAAACGCAACCTCTGGTGGACGCCTGGTACTCTCTGCAGTTGAGTATGAGCCACCAAATGCATATTGAAGTACGGAACGGACGCTTTACCTTTGACATCTGCGGAGAAACGCGCCGAGTGCCGGGATACGAAAAGCTTGAGTTCCTGGTCCAGGTTGCAGTCCATCAGGTTGGCGTCCCACGAGCGGATACCTGCAAAATAAATCGAATAAACACAAAAGCATTGACATTTTTGGGCTGGTTGTTTTTCCACACAAATCGATTGTTTGCATGAAGTAAATATTACAGGAACACCTTCGCGTGCAGTGTGAGCCACAAATGTCTGTTGCAAAAATAAAAAATACAATTCTTAGTTAAAAATGAATAAAAATAGTGGTGCTTTTTTAAAATATTGATTTCACTATACTCTCGAGCTTCTACAAAAATGCTCCAACTGTGCAAAATAAACAGTTTTGGTTTGTTCAGTACTGTTCAGTCATATTTCACTTTTAAGTAGAAAACATTTGTGTCAAATCTTTGGGAACATTTATTTAGGTCCAATTTGTACTTTTAGTTTCCATGCAACACACGTTAATTGAACCGTTAATTAAATGCAATTCACATTTACAAAAACCTTTTTTCAGATCCAGTACAGTCCAGTTAGAAATCACACATTTTGCAGTGTTTTTTTGTTTTTGTTTTTGTTTTAAGTTGTCTCCGAAAAAAAATGTCGCGTCAACATAATGATGCGCTGATTCGACATTTGCCGTAACGGTCATCCGAGGGGATGAAAACCATTTTGATGTGCTTGATGACATCAGCCTGAGCTGAGTCACGGCTCCGTCAGCCGCACAATAAAACCTCTGTCGTGGTCACTGTCAAGCATTTCTCCTCAAAACAAAGCAGTCGGGGTGGGGCACAAACATGTGCTTTGACGCCCGTGTTCATTCCATATGTCCCTAATGCACATATGGGGAAAATAAATGACGGCGGAGAAATAATAAATAAATGCAGAGGTTTAGTTCACTTTTCAGTGACCCAAAAGTATTTGGACAAACAAAGAAAAAATAAAAGGCAAGAAAAAGCTCAGCAAAATAAGTCGTATTTTTTATACAAAAAAAAATGGCTTAAACAAATAATGTAGAATTTGTCACTTTGGACCCCTGAAAATGTCAATATAGGCCTATAATGAATATATATTTTAATTCAACTCCATTGTCATGAAAACTGAACTGTCACTGTCCAAATGATGATGAAGATAATGCAAACGCTAATTGTATGTGAAAACTCAACTATCGGTATCCAAATATTTTAAGCCCAATTTATCATGATCAATAATTTAAAAAACACTATGGCATCCATCTGTTGGACTTTGAAAACGTTCTCCATATTCTATTTTATTCACATAGGCTACAGTTGATTGCACAACATATATCCACTGACAACGACTCAACCCCGCCCTCCTGTAAGAGACGAAATGTGATGAGGAGGAAGAGGAAAATCTCATTTGCCGCTGTCCAAATATACTTTTGGGGAATTGTTTCTCATATTAATCTTAAGAAAGTGAGACCATTTCTATCATATAAACAATGGCTTCGTCCGGCCGGCTATGAAACTCTTTCGCATATTCTTCTTCTTTAAATCAAATTAAATAGCCTACTGTAGCCTCTTATTCATTAGCAAGCAACCAGGGGGGGAAAAAACCGAACGTCTTCACAAAATGATCCTCGTGGCTTCCCGTAGGGACCGCAGTGCGGCCCTGGCCACGCCCACTGGCCGGTGTGGGATGAGAGAGCTAGATGCAGGAAGGGGAGGAAGATGAGCGGGGGGTTTGTTCCCACGGGACAGGGGTCAAGCAGTTTATTGCTGGAGAACGCCACAAATAATAAATAACCCCAATAAATACATCAAAAAGCGTGCGCGTCACGAATAACCCCCCCCCCCCTGACCGAGACCCCTCCCCCGCCCTGTTGCCGCCTCACTCGCCGGCTTACCCCTCTCGATGTCGGCCACGGCGCACTTGAGGTTCTCCTCCGCGACCACCTCGCCGAGGACCACCAGCAGGTAGAATTTGGAGTCGACGAAGTGGCGCGCGGGGCTGCCCGCCGCCGGAGCCCCCGCGGCCGGGCCGGGCGTCGCTGTCACCGCGGTGAGCATCGCAGCGCTCTGCTGTTGCACCAGGGCGGACATCCGAGCGAGCGGCACCTCCCTGCTCTTCTTCTTCTTCTCCTTCTTCTTCTTCTTCTTGCGATGCTGCTTGCGCTGCAGTCGGCACAGGAGTGAGGAGGACAAGGAGTGGCTCCGCTTGCCTGAAAGCCCCCCCACCCCAACACCCCTCACCTTCCTTTTTATTTTTCTGCACACTCACTGCACAGCTGATGTCACTGGCAACGAATCAAACGCACCCTCCCGGAAGAGACCGGGATGATGATGTGGGAGATGAGAAGTCTGTCTATACCGCTATCGATATCTATCTATGATTCATATGATGGAGGGGGCCACTTTCTTTTTTTCTTAATCAGCACGACTGGGGGGTGGGTTGGGGGGGGGGGGGCAGATGAGCATCACTCATTTCCTAACCAGTTGTGTGACAAAAACGCATTTTTTATATATGTAAAAACTACGCCCGTTTAGATGCACTTCGTCCCCTCCTTCAAAATAATAAATGAATGAATTAATGTAAGTATTGAAAATAACTAGGGATGTTTGATAAGAACAATATCAGTATACTCGAGTCGCCACCCATACCACTAGTAGCCTATTTTTGATTGACATACAAAAAAAAAAAGTCAGATTATTTTATATAGCCTATACAGTATTTTTCCTTAAGACTGCATGAAATTAATAACAATTGTAAATTATATTTTTTCATTTTGTTTATAAAAAAACATTATATATAAGACACACAATCAAATGAATTTTGATAACAAATAAATAAAATGAAACTAATAATCCAGTGGACAGAAAAAGTGCCATTCAAAATATGTAAATCTTCCTGTGAGATGTTCAATGTTAGTTCCTGATCATAAAACGGCCACTAGAGGGCGGCCGATATCTGTATCGCAAGTACCGATTAGACCTTACGCCGATCTGATCGGCTGCATGCGTCGAGATCGAACAGTATTTTGCATCCTCTGCAAAATCAATGATCGGCTGAAACGTCTTAATTTGCCCGATTGATCAATGACGTCATTGATCGGCTCCGTGAAATAAAACATATATTTCATTTCTACACCGTTTTTTGTGTGACAAATTTTATATTTTTCTCCATGCATGCATTTTCAAGTTTTTTTTTTTTAAATAGATGTATTGCTCCATCTTCTGATGGAATTGGTGATCAATTATCATTCTTTTTGTTTAGTTTTTTACCTTGTTGATCACTGATTGGTAATTGGCGGACAAATGAAGTGTGGCTTTATTTGAGTAGCTATAAAATATCACCATTTTATAAAAGATACGACTAACAACAAGAAATGAAAAAAGAACGACATCATGTATAACTAGAAACACGCGGGAACCTGTTAGCTCTTTTCTAAGGCGTCTAATTGCTGTATTTGTTGAGCACAAGCCATCGAAAAGGGATTTCCCTTTACAAAGAAAAGCCTGCAGGAAGCTTGAAAGGAAACCATAAAAGACAAATTGATCAAAACGTGCCGAGATCAGACAGGAAGTTGCTTGTCGGCGTGTCGACGCTGAGCTGCCTTGGTAGCCTGCCTGCGTCAGAACATTTTTTTTTTTTTTAAAGTGAAGTTTCCCCTTGAGGAGTGTGAGACTGCTGCAAGTCGCCAACTTCAAATAATGTCTTGCGTTGTGGGACTGAAGCCATGAGGTCATCTTTGGGGCGCGTTCATTTGTAGCTGACACATTTTGGGCTTGGACGTACTTGGGTGGGGTTGGGGGTCAGTGTGGTGAAATAAAATGCTGAAGTTGTAGTCTAGCACTTTTGCAGTAGCACATTGTCGGCCATCTTTGTGGAATGAAAAATCGGACATTTTGCAGGGAATTGCATTTATGTGGGGACCCCCCCCCCGCCTTTTTTACTGTCAAATGTCTTTTTTTTTAAGTATTTTCACCCTGTTTTCTAAATATTAATATATTTATATATTTTTTTATCTCATGAAAAAATATTCCGAAAAATGCGGAAACATTTTCAGAAACACAGGAGGAAAAATTACTCAGGAAAATTGAAAAAAATATTCAGAAAAAAACAGGGAAAAAATAAAAAAAATTAAAAACAGAAAAAAACCTCCGAAAAACAGAGCCCCAGCTTCTGTTTTTCTGAGTATTTTTTTCTCCTGTATATCTGAGTAACCCCCACCAAGCCTCAATTTTTTCCGGAAAATAATTTAAAAAAAATTACACCAAAAAACAAAGCTCCCCCCCAAAAAAACAACTGTTTTTTTGTTTTTCTCAAGTGAATGCAGCATCTGTAATTTAGGGAGTTATTTTTTTTTTTTTAATGAACTACTTGGAAAAAATGTCAAAATGTGTTTTTGTGGGAGACAAGCATTTTGAGGAGAGTGTCAGCCATGTTTGCGGAGTGTTAATTAGTTTACGTTGATTATGGCGACGCCATATGGACAAAAGCGGTATTGTTATGTCTGAAGGAAAACCACATTTTCTACGAGGACAAGCGCATTGTGCCGTTTTTTTTTTTTTTGACGTATGCCATCAAGCAGCCATCACATTTGTAGTTTTTTGTGTGTCAGTGTTCCTCCCGTCCTCTTCAAAGTTGCTTAGTGCCAGTAAAAATGCTACAGACCCCCTCAGGCCATGGCAAAGGTACCAATCAATTCGTTTTAAGTCCATGTTTCATCAGAAGAGTTACGAAAATATTTTATTAAGGTTAGCGCTACTTTAAATTGCAAAACTGAGCATTTTTTTGTGACCAAGTCCAGCAATTTTGCAGTAGTGCGTCGGCCATATTTGTGGAAATGGAAAACTGTCATATTTTGGAGGTTAACTTATGTTTTTGAAAATTGCTTATGACATGAAAGAAAAATTGTGACAAAATCTAGCACTTGTCACTTGTCATAACACATCCGCCATCTTTGGTGAGTGAGAAAGCTGGTTGATTTGATTTTTGAAAATTAATTTAGCAAAAACGTAAAAAATTGGAAATGTGCTAATCATGTGTAGTCACACATATTGCATCAGGGTTGAACTGAATGAATTCGATTTTTTTTAATTAAATGTGAAATTAAGATATTATCTTTAAAAACTAAACCATTATTTGGAAAACTATAAATGGGCATTGATGAGCAGCTGTTGATGCATGGTTGGGCCGACAGCACCACCAAGTGGCGATAACTGCAAAACGCTGCAGATTTTGTGCATTTTCTTGGCAACGCCTGCTCTGAGACGGCACACAGATATTTGATCATTTATTGATGTATTTAGTATTTAAAAATGTGCTGCCTACAAATCCATATTATTAAGTACTATGGAAAACAACAAAGTAGACTTTAGATGAGACCAAATCACAGACTTCAAGAAGATTTCAGCACATGCGACGCTCCTCCAGAATTCAACAGTGAGGTCAAAAACGGTCAAATGTGAGCTCAACGCCTTTTTTTCTTTTTTTTTAGCACTTAGTTTTTTGATTACTGTAATGTGTGAGTGACACATGCTGTTGCATCACAACGGCTGCAACAGCAGCCAAAACCGCATCCAGAGCAAGAAGAATTGACTTTGCTGCTAATTTTGAGACAAACAAAAATGCTGAAAAGTTTGGAGGCAAAATTTGGGTGAAGTGACAAAAAACAGAGCAGTGAAATACAATATTGAAATACAAACTACCTTGGTCATGCAACAAATTAGCATTCATAAGTCAAGGTACCAGTGCATATAAAATTGGGCGTAATTGTATTTTATTCCAAAAACATTTTTTTACAATTATTTTTAATCAAACGAAACAAGTAAAAACATGAGAATAATTTTAGAGCCGCTACTTTTTTCTTTGTATTTGCTGCCTCTAGATTTCATTTCTACGTTGATGACGGACAGATTTAAGTGGCTAACTTTTGGGAGATCTTGAACAAGACTCCAAAATAAATGTATTGGACAACTAAAACATGAATTCATTAATTATATTATTCAGATAATCTATTTTACATAATTGTAATACTTAAAAAAAAAAATCTTTTATTTATTTTTACCTCGGCATGGGTGTCCCTCGTGGCGATGTTCTCGGCCCCTTGCAATTTCCAGACATAGGGTCTCTCAAGCTGTTTGAAACACACAACAGGTAATTTTTACTCAGAGGTGGCAAACCCAAGTCCAGAAAGTAAAACCCAAAGTAAAAACCCCAACACAGTTTGGCTTTAGCCCCAGATGCTAGCTAGCGAGCTCTCTAGCTAGCTCCCCGGGTGCTCATTTACCTGCTAGGGAGCTAGCTAGCACAAGGGGCTAATTTGCCACCTTTGTTTTTGCTGGATTAAGGGAACAAATGGTGTGCAGAAAGTTGTTAGCGAATCATTTTGCCATCGTCGTGTGAACTCCTTTTTGTGTACGCGCTTTTGTCCACCTCTTGCTCCCACATTCCTGTTCGGGTCCCCGGTTGCTTAGGAAACCAAGTAAGAAGGCATCTTTGGGAAAGTTTGGGGAGTTCTTCTGGACCACTTGAAGATGTCCTCATTCTCTTCATGTGGGGACTTTTCTGCTCACTTTGTCTTCATAGAGAGGCCGAAAGAAAACACAAGGACCCAAGTATGAAAAAAAAGAAAGCTCCGTTGCTTAAAAATCTCGTATAAATAAATAAATACAAAAATATCAGCTTGCTGGCTGAGCTGCATTATCACAACGCGCCGCAAATATTCGGACCCCCGGTGGAATTACACTTTAAAACCTCTCCCCTTATCCTGGGAACGCGGTTGTCTGGGATCTCACGGCCGGAGCGCCGGTTCAGTATCACGACTTCCCGACATAGCGCAGTTACGGGGGAGGTTCTCGTGCGCGGACTCTCGACCCAGCGCGGCTGCAGTGATGTCACGTTTAACTTCCAAAATGAAACTTAATTGGAATTCATCGTGACCAGGGTTATTGGTTTTAAAATGTTCATTTAATTAGTATTTATTTCGTTTTGAGTTTTTTTTAATTTAATCTAGTTAGTTTTCAGGGTGATTTTGTTAGTTTTTATTAGTTTTAGATATAAAAAAAAAAGAAGCTTAGTTTTAGCATTAGTTTTCTTTTTTTTGAAAATGTGTATTACTTGTGCGCAACATTTTATAAAAAAAAATATGCTAACATGAAAAATGTAACTCATTTCCTACCCAGCGTTGCATTTTGGCTGAGCTAAATGAAAAAGCAGGCGAGCTCAGCCATTGGAGGCAAAAAGTCAAGCGCGTAAAACTGAAGGTGCTTTTCTATGAGATGACGTCGCTTCTGTGTGACACACTTTCAAACCTTCTCATTCCGGTGAAATAAATCATAAAATCACAATTAAAATCATCCACAAACGCAACATGCATTAAATTAATGATCAAAGACAAAAACTAAGGGCATTTTCACTCTAATTATAGTTAGTTTGTTTTGTAAACATAAAATGTAGTTTCAGTCAGTAGCATTTTCATTTTTTTATTTTTATTTCATTAACGAAATTGTTTCTTGAATTTTTGTTTTTTTTCGTTAGTTTTCGTTAACTAAAATAACCTTGCTAGTCACCAGTTAAGCCCAAATCCCATTGAGTGGTTGAAAGCTTGCTAGCGTTAGCAAACGTAGCAAATGTTGTTTTTCATCAGAGTTCGTTCGTTCAAGGTTGATGTTCGGCAGAACAATTTTAATGGTCGCAAACAAATGTTGTTGTCGCCATTCAAATGTGTCTTTGCGCAACCACAGCGTTTCTCTAAAAATTCATCCCCTGCAACCAGTTTTAAGCAGCAATGTTGGAGGACTTGTTGGAGATTGAAATGTCCATCAGGAGTAGAAGCACAAAAAAGTCTGAAGACAAAATGCCCCAAAAGATGCAGGAAGTCTTATTTCGGTTAGAAGCGGACATTTTAGGGTCATTTTGTCAAAGATGAACCAGTCCCGGCAAATGTTTCCGATTCCTATTCCAAATTCGATTTTTTGTAATACGAGACGGATGGACTTTGCTAAATTTGCGAGACATTTACATTGTCATCATCATGAGACATCCTTTAAGAAGCAATAAAGAGCAGCTAAGATGAACCAGTCCCGGCAAATGTTTCCGATTCCTATTCCAAATTTGATTTTTTGTAATACGAGACGGATGGACTTTGCTAAATTTGCGAGACATTTACATTGTCATCATCATGAGACATCCTTTAAGAAGCAATAAAGAGCAGCTAAGATGAACCAGTCCCGGCAAATGTTTCCGATTCCTATTCCAAATTCGATTTTTTGTAATACGAGACGGATGGACTTTGCTAAATTTGCGAGACATTTACATTGTCATCATCATGAGACATCCTTTAAGAAGCAATAAAGAGCAGCTAAGATGAACCAGTCCCGGCAAATGTTTCCGATTCCTATTCCAAATTCGATTTTTTGTAATACGAGACGGATGGACTTTGCTAAATTTGCGAGACATTTACATTGTCATCATCATGAGACATCCTTTAAGAAGCAATAAAGAGCAGCTAATATTAGCTGAGACAATTGTTATTATACTTTTTTCCACACACTTGCATGAGTCACAAATCCGAACCGCAATAAAAAAAAACATCAAGGAAACGCGAAGCAACAAGCAAGGCCGGCTTTCATGTTCAGGTGAGGACAGGGTATGATTTTCTGTCTTTTCACGCCGACTCGTGTGTGTGAAAAGACGAGCGCCCCAAGGAAGCGGCCGCGGAATTAGAGTGATTATGTCGCTGGAATCTGCACAAGCTTTTGGATAAAAGATTCTATTGTATCAGTGCAGGTTGCTGCACCGTTTCGCATTTTGTTTTGAGAGGCCGCCGGGCAAAATGGTGGAAAGTACCATTAAAAAAAAAAAAAAAAAAAAAAACATCACAAGAGGACCGGTGAGATGCACTCAAGATATAAATTGGAATTATTATCATTATGAATTTCAAATCTGATTTTGAATCATGCAATGGGTTGCAAAAGTTTACACACCCCTGATTTGTGTGACATAAAAAAAGTTTTCCCCCATCATTATTATATGGCATGTAAACTGTTTAATATATTCTGCAGTTAAAAAAAAAAGAAGCTTTTCGAGATTGTAAGCAAAATTTATCTATGGAAATAATTTGGTTGCACAAGTGTGCCCCCCCCCCCCCCACACACACACACACACGGGAAAAGTGAGGCGATTATTTGAGGGAGGTGTATATCTTTTTCTTCCAAGTAACCGTCTCGTCGGGGAGCGATGTCTATTCCAGGGTTCCGCGGAGGGCAGTCCGACCCCAAGCAAGCGCCCCCCCCCCCCCCAATCCTTCTAAAGAGCGTTTACCGCCTCACCCCCAATAAAGCGTTACGAGTTTACACTAAAAAATGGCTTTAGTGTAAACAGTGGCTCACAAAGCAGTGGAAGAAGAACAGGCATGTTTGCTCCACACGCATTCCAAACTTTTGGCATGTGTCATAATTTAGTCTTTATATAAAAATAAGTCACCTCGCCCTCCCTCTGATACACACACACGCGTGCGTGCGCGCGCACGCACACACACGTTGCGGGACGTTCGGTATGCGATGTTTGCTCTCCCGAAGGGGAAATAGTTTGCAAGTGTCAGGACTTGTTCCCCGAAAGCTTACGCTAAAAACTGCAGCCGAACGCGGGGCTGATGCGGGTAATTATAGCTGCGGCCGTAGGGCGAAAACTTTTCTTGCCGTTAATGAGGAACTTGCAGAGTAATCTATTACTTTAGTTTCAAGAATGACTGATGGCCAAAGGGCTGTGACGCGCAACAGTTTCGGCGTTTCAAAAATTCTCTCCAATCTGAAAATAGACAGTACGATGTATATTTTTTTCAGTTGTTAGCTTGAGCTAACCTAGCATTTTTTTTGTTAGTCGGTTAGCAAAGGAATGGGGACATTGTAATGGGACCATAAAATTCACAGCCGTGGACGTTTGTATTCATCGACGAGATCGCCGTTGCATCGCTTTTCCGAGGTCACAATATGCTAAATTTCATTTTATTTCACAAATCTGTACTTTTGGTCAGTTATGATATGCCGGATGTTATTTTTACAAATAAGTGCCCAATCTCAAGAGCTGAAAGCGGTTTGCTCTCTTTTTAGTGTCCCCTGCAAAGTAATCAATTTGGAGGTACGAGGATTCAGCCCGACGCCAGCGATATGTTTGGAAAAATTGATTATGTGTCGCTGAAGGTCATACAAACAAAGTGTCACAATTATTAAAAAAAAAAAAAAAAAAAAAGAGTGAATGGCCAACAAACAGTAAGAGTGTGCCAAGAATCGATTTAAAGTGTCCCAAAATTGATTTTATTAAAATTATTTTATACTGTCTTGTCGTTGTTTGTGTGTGCCTTCATTGGGAGCGCTGTTCATGTTGTACACGATTTGTCCACTTTGGGGCAGTGTGGTTCCACGCATTCTGATATGCTGTTAAGTTGTAGCCACATTAGAGAGTAGAAGAAAAAAGGCACAATTAAGTTATGCCAATTAAAAATGTTTTTTTTTTTTTGTAGTGTAGGAAGAGCATATGCCAGTGAGGAATGTCAAGATGCTTCTCTGTATACATTCCTGAAGTGCTTTTGTATGAATAGCCTGTTTTTTTTAAAGTGATAAACGTGCCACGAGTAGCACGCTAATTAGCGTTAGCGAGTAAATGGCGCTTTCCATTGTGCGTTAGCCTTGAGCGGGCTACGTTCAGGAAACAAGCTGAACAAAGTGTCTTTGCGTTTAAGTATGCATTGTGTGTAATTGTCTTTGTTGTTGTGTGCGTTTAGATTGACAGTTAACCTCAAGTGGAGCGTAATAAACGGTTTGATACTAAGTGGAGCATGTGAGTACTTTTTCCACCTTTTCCAAAATGCCAAATGTCAAACGTGATGGAGGCGCCGAGAGTCGGAATCCCAAACCCTGGCGGACATCACAGCGGGTCGCGATATGCTTTCCGTTTTGAGCGTTCCAGATAGCACGCGGCCGACGGCCTGGATGTTCCATCAACAGTTCGCTGAGTCAGCGTTGAGAAATGCTAAATGCCCTTCGGCGGGTTTGGATAATGTTTATATGTAATCCTGTCAAGACATCGTTTAGAAATGTTCATTTTTTATCCCTGTTTTGAGTTTTACTTTAAAAGTTATTCCTGACAATGAGACGCAGAAGGCCCAGAATCAAACCCAGGAACTCTTGACTGCGAGACAGATAACCCGATCACGAGCACTTCATGCGTACAAAAAAAAAAAAATAAAAAAAAAAAAAATGAAGCATGAGATCCTTTGGTCATGGAAATTGAGCATGTGCAGATCTGAAGGCGTGGGGATCGTGCGGGTTAGCAATTAGCGGAGATACGCTAACTCTGCGGCTAAAATATGAAGCAAACTTTACGAGTCCAGCAACGATGAACCGGCGTGGAGACGTGACCAAGAATATGTTGTGCGACTTCTTGTTTCTCACAAAAACAGTCAAAGGCGGCAAAAATTACCGGCACATTCCAACAAAATTCAGTCATCAAATATTAAAAGTAGTGATAAACCATTATGGGTTTTTTTTAAGGTTGATACAGATATTGATTATTAGTAGTCAATTATTATTTCAAACTGATATTCCTTTTCAGTCAAAAAAACTAAAAAATATTGCCAACATTTTCAAAATGTACTTTTTCTTTTCATCTTAAACATACAAAGAATTGATAAAAATTCCAACAAAAATTGCAGGGAGCTTCCAGAGTCATCGTTACGCTAAATTAAAAACTACAAGCAAGTACTTTTCTACTGGAGATAAAATTCCTAAATTTCAACATAACTTCTCAACTTTATTTAAGATCATCATCGAGAGCATCATGTTTTTTTTTATAAAGCGAAAATTGAAATAAATCCATAAATGAAAAGTTTCCTGTATCTCACTGAGCGACAAATGCATGCGAATGGAGCTCATTTGGGGGTTTTCGTCAAAGTTTATAAAAAGGTTTCAGAAGATCTTCGCAGACGGTAAAAATGGTTTAGAAATCCTGATGAAAACCTTCAATTTCGCTACGTTCGCAAGAATTCACCGCTCAGCGAGATGCCAGCTTTATCGGCCTTCAGATAAAAAGGTCGATGGCCAAATATCGGCATCGATGATCGGTCTATCGCTAATTAAAATTCAATCGAACCCCAGGGAGTTCGGTGAGTCAGTCTCAGGGGTTTGCCGGAGGTCATGACACACACCTGACTCATATGATTGGTGACGACGGGTGATTGGCTGCAGGTGAATCGCGCGACATTGCTGCAGAGAATTTGGTGCGCTCAATAGTCGACGTGTGACTGTTGTGATGGTACGTCGTGCGAATTCTTTATTATTGTAATCGGTCAGAGAAATAAATACTCAAGTAAAGCAGACATAACCCAAGTACTCAGCATAGTCGAGTTGTCATCCGGTTCTTGCAAGTTAACCATCTCATTGTTGATGTGGCCTTTCGAATGTTTATTGGCGTTCAATCTAGGGCGCATCCCCTTCCTCCGAGTTCCACCTTTAACCCCTGACTGGGGGAGTAACCTGACTCCATATGGACAACATGGGAAACTCGTGTGGGATGATAAGAGACCAGCTGGAAATTCACCATCATTCACGGCCACCATCTTTTTTTTTTTTTTAGGGAATTTTGCTCGACACGTCGAGACTTGTCGTTCTCGCGGCTGGTTGTCTTATTCGGAACAGAGCGACGGGTTAGGTGAGGGTTCGTGCACTTATAAGCATCCTTCGTCGACAAATCTGCTCAGCAAAATAAACAACCACCTGCGGGCTGAATAAGAAATGTTTCTACATCATAGACATTTCTGTACTCTCATGAACTCATTAACTCCCAGCCATTTTCACTGAAGCAACCCCCTTTGCTCCCGGCTGTTTTACTGGATTTTGACTGATTTTGCAAGGACCACAGAATATTGTGTTCTATGGCTATAAAAACATGGAGCCTATCAAAAGAAAGATTAGAGTCTCTTCTTTCATCAGGGAAAAAAGGTATCTTTCTATCTGTTTCCGTTTTGCTGAAATTAGCATTAGAATATAGCTAAGTTTCATCATCATTCACAAACCTGTTGAAAAACACTGGGGAAAACAGCTTGTTGCAACATGACCCTGGTTGATCTCTTATACTCTGCTGCCAACTGCTGGCCGTTTTTGTAATTACCACTGTTGCTATCCCCGTTCTCAAAGCCTTATGTATGCTCTAGCATTAAAAACAAAACATTTTAAAAACGTATAAATACATCTTTGGGAGCAAATGAGGTAACAATCCACGTATCGCTTGTCCTCATTAAAATTCGTCTTTGTTGACTTTAGGCCAGAGGCAGAGTAATAAAACCTAAAAAAAAAAAATTGGAAATCCACTTCCGAGAACCTGAAACGGGGCCACGTGTATACAACCAAATGACTTTCTCAGGCAAAGGGAAAAGCCATTGCGCGGGCCGGAGGTGCAAGTGCGCTTGGGGAGGCAATAAATTTCAATGGGGTTGTTTTGATCGGCTCCCTGGAGAAGCTTTTCTGTCACATGACCCGATCCCGCCGAGTGCAACTGGAGATCTGTGGCGTTCCCAGGCTGGGCCGGGAGTGCGTCGAAGTCTTTTCCGCAGTATATCTCGGTTACGCATGGGCAACTTTTTTGCCGATATACGTCAGTATACCCACACGAGATCAAATTAACCTCAAATATTGGGGCCAATGATTCCCCGAGGTCGCACATGCTTGCACCCTGGGGTCTTTAGGCATTCACGTCTGCGGCCAAGACAATCCAGCAGCTTTTATTTGTTTACGAGGCCCAGTCGTGGATTTTCCTACTGTCAACCCCGGTTCATGGCGGGGGTTCGACCAAAAATCAGCGCAATAGTGCTGCCCGGCTGAATGTGGCACAACGTGGTACTACACCGAAGGCGCTGAAATCAAAAATTCCCATTTGCCTTTATACTGTAAAACCTAAGAAAAAAAAAAGGGATCTAGCTGGGAAAGATTGAGCATCATATCCTCGGCTGCCTTTGGTCATCCGGTCGGTCGCGATTGCGCTTGAGCTTATCACCCGCCAGTTCAAAAAAGACATTAACTTGATTAATTGCCTCATTATTGACCACAGCTTCCGGTGACGTTTCCGGCCCCAAAACGTTGCGAATAGTTTCCGGACCAAGATGACAAAAGAGCAAAGTTCTGACATGGCCACAGCGAGATGGGAGTACAGCATTATGACATTTGGTAGACATATCTGCCATGAATAGACCCACCAAAAAAAATCCTGCTTGGAAATTTTGATTTGAAGCGGACATGTTTTAGGTCATGTTTGCCAGAGGGTCTTTCAAGGCCAACTTGTCCTACACGATTGTTTTAATAAAACCCCAAAGCCAGTTTGACTTGGCAACGTGTCATTTGGTAGCCATCTTTAGATCCACCAACATAGTCAAGGAAGCCATGCCTGGAAAGACACAAAGTCTGCCATTTTGACTTGAGAAGCGGCCATTTTAGGGTCATGTTGGTGATTTCTTCAAAGACAGACTCATCCCAGAGATTTTGTCCAATTGTCACAAAATTGGAATCAACCCAATCAACCCCCCAAAAAAACAACAACTCAAGAAGCCATGCCTGAAATGAAAAGACACAGGTGTGCCATTTTGGTTTGAAGCATGCATCTCATATTTGTCTGTTTCCAAAGACAACACCTTGCATCACAACATGTGGACATTTTCTTTAAAATGTAAAAAAAAAAAAAAAAAAAAAAAAAAAAAGCAGAAGTGAAGTAGAAAGTGCAACCTCCAACACAAAAGTGTGATGTTGCTTCATTGTAGGAGGAGCAGGAGGAGGAGGAGGAGGAGCTGAGTGAAGGGACCAACTTCCCTGCAGTCACTTGCCGTCAGAACTGCGTGAGCAAAGTGAGTGTGCGGCAGCAACCACAAAACTTTTTAGTAAGATTCTGCACGGGGGACGGAAGAAAAAAAAAAAAGTCTGCTGGGATGTGACTTTTCCTTCGAGCGGAGGATGCACATCGAAGCTTGAGGAAGACCATGAACGCCACCGCCGACGCTCCTCAGCCCTCCTCCTCGTCGCTCCTCGTGGGCGCGCTTGCCATCCCGGTCATCATGTTCATCTTCGGGGTGGTGGGCAACGTGACGGCCATCGTGGTGCTGCGCATCTCCCGCAAGGAGCAAAAGGAGACCACCTTCTACACGCTGGTGTGCGGCCTGGCCGTCACCGACCTGCTGGGCACGCTGCTGGCCAGCCCGGTCACCATCGCCACGTACGCGCGCGGCGCGTGGCCCGGCGCCGAGCCGCTGTGCCAGTACTCGGGCTTCATCCTGCTCTTCTTCTTCCTGGCGCAACTGTGCATCCTGTGCGCCATGTCGGTGGAGCGCTACCTGGCCATCAACCACGCCTACTTCTACAACCGCTACGTCAACCAGCGGCTGGCGGCGCTGGCGCTGCTCGCCATCTACGTCAGCAACGCGGGGCTGTGCGCGCTCCCGGGCCTGGGCGTGGGCGAGGTCAAGCTGCAGCGGCCGGGCACCTGGTGCTTCATCGACTGGCACGGAAGCAGCGGCGGCGGCAACCGCACGTCAGCGGCCGCCTTCAACCTCGTGTACGCGGGCGTCAACGCGGCCGTGGTGCTGGCCACGGTGGCGTGCAACGTCCTGGTGTGCGGCGCGCTCATCCTCATGCACCGCCGCTTCGTCCGACGCACGTCGCTGGGGGCCGAGCGCGTCGGGCGGCGGCGGGCGGCCGCCGGGGCGCAGAGCGGCCGCCGAGCCAGCCTGCGGCGGCTGGCGGGCGCCGAGATCCAGATGGTCATCCTGCTCATCGCCACTTCGGCCGTGGTGCTCGTCTGCTCCATCCCGTTGGTGGTGAGTGAGTCGCTCGGCGCGCGGGCGCGCGTGCCGGGTCACCGCGTGCACCCGCGCAACAACCAGCGCCGCATCAGAAATGACGCTTATGGCTACCATTTAAAAGGCTTCTTAAAAAAAAAAACACACAAAAAAACTTGAAACACATTCGACTTTGAAAGTCATTCAAAACTACTTTTGCTGTCGTGACTGAGCATGTGCAGTACATTTTGGTCATTAAGTTAAACGAACGCCAATAGGCTTTATTAGTTAAAATTATTTTTTTTTTTTAAAGTAAATGGGAATTACATAAATCTCAAGTTAGGCTTGAAATATTTCTGTGAGTGTATCTGGGCTATGATGATGCCACTTTCAGCGAAAAGCATTAGCAAAATGGTTGCCCCTGAGATGGATAAAAACAACTGCATTTTGCCTGCTTCATTTTTATTTCACAAACACAATATTAATCGCAATGCCGTGTTTAGACTAGTGGGGGCTGCATAGAACTCATTGTTTTTATTTTTTAAAGATTTTTGGGGGTTGACATCCCCTTTAATATATATATATATATATTTTTAAAATTTTAAAGAGTAATTCTTCCAACTTTTTAACAAATTTCCACTAAAGAGGAAGCAGTAACAGCAAAAGAAACCAAAAAAAAAATCTACAAATGCTAACTGCTACTCAGGCCATTTTTCGTCGGTCGTTGAAAATAGATTTTCCGATGATGACAAGCTGATTTTCCCAGTAGGACTTGAGGGCGGTCCTACTGATTGACCATCTGCACACACCTTATCATGAAATAAACAGACTGACACTTCATGTGATGGGATTTGACTTGACAGCTTGAGGTGAGGCCCGCAGAGCAGCCATGAGCAGTGCAAGCAAGACTGGGGAGGGTTGGAGGGAAAAGGTCCCCCCCCTGCCTCGTGATGAATGATTGTTTGAAAAGGGCCCGTTTTTCTTGGCCCTCCGCCTTGTCCTCACTACGGCCCGACCTTCTGTTTCTGCCTGTGTTTTGGCTGTTTCCATGTGAAACGTGTGAGAGTACGTGCAATTATCTACAGCGGCGTTGTCATAAACTGTCAAAATCATTTGGACACGCACGCATCGGGCCCATGGGTTGGATTGAATTTGAAATCAGAAGTCACGGGAAATGATGACAATACTCACAACTATTCAATTGAAGTCAAGAAAAGATCCTGCAAAATTGCCAAAATTAAAACTAATCTATTTTGATAGAATACTTGGTTTTATTCTACATAGTTGTGCGATAAGACACATTTTCCAAATCATTTCCATTTTTTGCATAATTTAGCCAACTGATCAGAAGAAACGCTGAACAAAATTAACAATCTATTTGGGAATTTTGCTCCTAGAAATTGTATAAACTGATTCTCAACAGTCTGCTGCTCTTTTCATTTGGTAATGATGGATTATTGTTTTTTTGGTCCAATCAGATTTCACTCCGTGTGTCGCCACGTCAGTTTAAGATCAACATTCACCGATTGTCACGCCGACCTAAGTAGGGCGAAATTTATTCTCCGAGCTGTGAGCAGCGGCCACGCTTGGGAATCGTTATTATTCACATGAACTTTCCAATTCATCCTCGCTGACCAGCATTTTTCTGTCCTCCGATTGGTTTGTCGTTACTGTCAATTTACAAATAAGAACGCATTTCATTCAAACATTTGATGTTTTTGTGGTATTATTAGATACGTCTTGATTGTGAACTCCTCCAAATGTCAGTAAACACAGCTGCCCGCGGTATGCTGAATTTTTGTTGTTATTGATGCTTTTGACAATTACAACATTGCAGTGGTGATATTAAGAGCTGTCCAATTATTCTCTATGTTGTAAAGCTAAACAAATGTTAAAAGGACAAGAGCACTGTAAAACTTTTAAATGTCCTGCCTGAAATTCACATCTTTATTGTGTGACCAGAAAATAAGTTATTTTATTCATTGTATATATTTTTAAGTCTGATTAATCAGTTATCAGTATTTTATTCTCCTTGGGGGGAAGAAAAAAAAAAACTTTTTGGGGCAAGGTACCGATTTCCACCCATTCTTTTGTCTGTTTGACTAATCAAGACACGTCTCCTGTTTTGGTCTCCAGCTGAGGATCTTTGTGAACCAGCTATTGAGCAACCAAAAGGAAGAGTCTACGGGGCTCAACAAAGACCTGCTGGCCATCCGCATGGCCTCCATCAACCCCATCCTGGACCCGTGGGTGTACATCCTGCTCCGGAAGACGGTGGTCCTCACGCTCATGGAGAAGATCAAATGTCTCTTCTGCAAGATGGGACGCGGCCGGCGAGGCGACGGCGGTCAGTTCCGCTGCGCCGGCGTCCGCCTGTCCTCGTCTTCCATCGTGTCGCGGGACTCGGCGTCTCTGGCGTCGCGAGGGCGCCAAGGGACGGCGTGCACCTCGCAGATTTGTCTGTACGCGGCCCAGGGCGGGACGGGTTCCTTTCGGGAAGGGACGGACGGGGGCTCGAGCTCACCCGGAGGACAGATGCTACTGACCCCGAGGGAGTTGAGGGGGACTCGGACGTTGGCCCTGAGGTGGCCCGTCGAGGGCGAGCGGCCGGAGAGCTCCAAGCCGGCTTTGCAAGTGTCGCTTACGGACGGGACGGCAAACGTCCAGGAGAGATGCATCTAAAGACTCGCCACGGACAACTCGTCTCGTCAGCTGTAAATATTTTGCGTAGCTTCAAATGGCCT
Organism: Leptonotus elevatus; assembly: GCF_054856555.1. Lineage (NCBI taxonomy): Eukaryota > Metazoa > Chordata > Actinopteri > Syngnathiformes > Syngnathidae > Leptonotus > Leptonotus elevatus. The sequence goes on from NC_141253.1 coordinate 1,688,749, forward strand.
CAAAGAATTAAATACATCACAGGTTTGATGCCCATTGTGATTCAGCGCCCATGTCCGTTTATTTGGACTAGATTTGCAGTGTCGCCGGCATACGTTCAAGAAGCATCTACAATGTGGGAACACCCGTGATATACAAAGACCATAAATATATATATTTTTTAAATGACCCTTCCCATACACTACAGTGTTTGGGTGGGTGTACTCGGGTCGGTGGACCTGGGGTGGGAGAGGGTGATTTTATAATAAATAAATAAAATATAATAAATACAAATAAAATAATATGAAGAAAAATCACAGAAACCAAAACTTTCCCTTGGGTATAGAGGTGGCCATGGCTACCCCTGGCCACCATGTAGCTCCGCCCCTGCAAGGAACTATGTTGAGATCAATTGAGGAGCTTCATTTGGATAAAGTAGTGCTTTGTAAAAAATCTTGTGGCATCTTAGAGCCAAGGAACTATGTTGAGATACATTCAAAAGCTTCATTTGGGAAAGAAAAAAGTAGTGCTTTGTCACCATCATGGCAATTATGTAGCTTTTTGTGGAGGCAACAATTAGACATGGTCCTTTGCAAATAGCCAGGGGTTTATTATGTAATATTAATTTTGTCCTCCAAATGTGTCTGTCGGCTGTATATATATACCGGGTATATAAAAGCCTGCCTACCTTTGCTTTATTTCAACATCACTGTTTTCCTTAGCTCCTGTTTTCACTCTCGCTCGCAAACTCGAGGCATAGCGTGCTTGCTTCAAGCCGTTTGCCACTCCCAGCTGAAGTTTACTAACTGATACATGAAACAAAAGACAATCAAACATTAAATATTTAAACAGCAAAATATTCTACAAAACTATCCTTTTGTCCGCTAGCTTAATGCTAACATATAATGCAAAGTGCCATCGACGGTATACAGGAGCTAACACCTTACCTTCTCTGCCTCTTCTTTTTCTTCCTGAAACTACACTGCATCTCCTTGAGTCGAGCTCAGTGCTGCCTGGCATATTGTGGCACTACACTGGAGGCACAAAACTCTAAATTCGGACTTGCTTGAACACTGTAAAAACAATAATAATAATAATTTAAAAAAAAACATAATTTAAAAACCTGCAATGCAACAGGGATTGTACACAAATATAATTCTATCCCATTTGCAAAAAGTTCCTATTATGGTACTTTTCCAAGATTGTTAGCTACATGCTACGTGACAAGTGAGCTATTCAAATGTGAATGTTGCTATTTTAAAAATGCTAATTTATTTTGCGTATGAAAACGTGCAGGTTATGGTCTTCTCCGTGAGAAGGTGCAAATATTTTGAGGTCTTTTGTACGGCTTTCGGGGTTGAGCGCTCGCAATGTGAATGATGTGCTCTCACAATGAAAAGGCAGCCACGCCACATCTGCCGAGTTGTTCATTTCATTTGACCAGCACATGCATTGCCTTCATTCTGATTCATCTGATTTATTTCTTTGCTCTATTGTCATTGTAGAAAATGGAAATTTGAAAGAAACCACATGAAAATGCAACTACTCTCGACCTTGTACAAAACTATAGCAACAAATAAAGTTGGAAAAAATGGTCAGGAGTCTGTATTGTTGTTTTTTATTTTATTTTATTTTTTATGTTTGAGAAATAATTCTCATTTACAAGTCGAAATGGTTCAGTGATATATATATATCAAATATTAATCTCAATTAATCTTTTCATTATCATTTCACAATATATATTAATAATCATGCCCAAACATGTATATTATAAAATGAACCTCCAGTAGTTGCTTTCGGTAGGTGTAAAAAGCAGAATGGCAGAGGATTTGAGGTTCCATAATCTTCAGCAAAAACTAGCCTTATCTTGGAATACTTCCTGTTTACACTCTTCTTTCAAATCTAGTGGCAAACTAAATAGTGTGCTGGAATCTAGTGGCCGACAGTGGAATTACACTGAAAATTAACAGGCGGCAGAACAAGTCTAATGAATAAACTGTAATTTGCAAAATAGTAGGACTATCTTCTTGCGCAAAACGGGCCCCTCCCCCCACAAACAATCGGCCCTATGCACTGTGCGTGGCAGTAAATAAGTTCTGAGTTGAAGTAAGCAATCAGGTGATTTATTGCAGTTTATCAGTTTGTGAAAACAACCTGGATGACTTCAGCCTTGGAGACAGATTATAACTATCACAGGTTATGTCACTTATTGATCCCGCCTGACGTCAGCCAGACTCGACCGCCAATTGGTTCCACGGAACGATTTCAAATGGATGGATCCTCGCTCAAATTCAATCAACTGGGCGTTACCTCGCACAAAAAAAAAAAAAAAGAACATTCTCTCCATCTCGCCTCGACCTCGGTAGGATCTTTACGTGGAATGTCGGATTGTGTTTAATGGCTCTCATATATTTTTACGACCAGCGGCCATTCAGTACGCAGACGCATTCTATTGACATCCTGGCCATGAACAATACACCTTAAAAGCACAATTTATGTTTTTTTTGTTTTTTTTAATATAGCAAAAGTCAGCTGGAATATTTCCAGTGTACACACAGCTGCTGCTTCATGCACCCTAATCACTCTTTGCATACAAAAAACTGACTTCCATTCATTGTCTCATTATGTAACTTATGTGTGTGTGTGTGTGGGGGGGGGGGGTGTCATGATGGTATGAGGACATGAGAATCAAACTTCCCTCATACAGGAAAAAAAAAAGGGAAACGTTAGAATTTGATTTCAGTTCATTTATTTCACAGGGATTTGTTTGGAGTTTTGCAATGGCGTAAAAGTATGTTAGGAACCATTACCGCAATTTTGTCAACGGCTTCAGACGGACTCCGATTGACTTATTGAAGTCCCTGTAAAGTGAAAACATTTGTGTCTTGTTTATTTGACACATTTGTTCAAGAATAAACACAATTATTTAAAAAAAATAAACGTCCCGCTCAACTGTCACTGAAAACCATATGCTTAAACATAAAACGTTTGAGCCGCAAAAATGTATCCACCCAACGCCACATACTCCCGTCCCTCGTTCGCTCTTCCTCCGCCCTATAGTGTGCATGCACTCGCGGCCAACAACAAGGTGCTCTAAAGCAACCACGCCAAGGTAAGATGCATTTTTTTGTGGCGTATGCATAGCTAGCTAGCTAACCACTACGCCAGATAACTGATGCGAATGTTAGCATTAAATGTTTTTAAACAGTGAGGGAGGGACAAATCCTGCTGGGCACCATTTTAGCTGCGAAAAAATAAAAATAAAAATCAGGAAAACTGAAATGGTGAAAAACTGTTTATCGCTCTATCTCCACAAATCAGTGCTACAAAGTTTTCCGTCTTTGCTGTTTTTCAGCAACTATCTTCAAACGTGTATCAAGTGAAATCAAATCTCTGAATTCACTTTAGAGGGTCTCTAATTCAAATAATAATAATGTTCCTCTGTGTCGGGCACGTATAGCGACATGCAGAACTATGAAATGCTCTTCAACTAGCAGAAGCGACTGTAAAAATAACCTGCGTATAAACCTGCTGCCAATCATGCAACAAAAACAAAAATGAAGATGACATCATCAGTAGCAATACTTTTTATGTCGTTTGTGTTTGGTGGTGTGCCATTAAGTCTTTTTTTAAATGTAAAAGATGTGCCTTGGTTCCATAAACACAGTTCTATGGGAAAGTTTGTGTATGACCTCAATGACCTCGTTTAGTTCCTCATGCATACCTTCAGAGTCTTCTCACTTTGACAAAGTCTTCCTGCGAGGGTGCCGCTGCGTCCCCCGACGCGCCCTCCCCCGATTCCAGCACGTTCCCCGCAGCGTCCACCACCAGGGCGCCCGGGTCGAGGCGGCGGCGGCGGCAGCACGCCTGGCGCCGGCCGACGGCCTCGCATGCTGCCAGAACTTCGTCCGACTCAAAGTCAAAGTCGGCGTGGAGCTCCGGCGCGTCCAGGAGCCGCTGGTCGGCCTCCTCCTGAACCCGGAGGTTCTCCCCGGCGGCCGCCTTCTGCCGGCATAGCGTCCGCGCCCACACCAGGTCGTCCTGCCACAGGGCGCGCTCCCACGGGCGCAGGTGGACGGCCACCTGGAAGGACCGCAGCGCCTGCATGCAAAAACGCAAGCCGTGCTTGGGTTAATCCAAACTACCGGTAAACAATAACAATTACAGTGTTCCCTCGCTATATGCATGCATTTTTTTTTTAAAGTAATTGACCTATTTTATACAATTTATGAAGGTTTGAACATTGAGAATGTTTAAACAAGAGAGAAATGTGAGGAAATATATACATGCTTCGATGAGAAAAGTGTATAAACGGTGTGGTGAGGGGTTTTGGAGCCTTAAAATATTTAGAATAACTGTAAAGTATAAAGCTTACTACTTCGCGGACTTCATTTATTGTGGGAATTTTTTGGGAACCTAACCTCAGCAGAAAACGAGGGGACACTGTACACTTAATGTATTTAAAGCAACCACCTAACTTTGCCTTAGGAAAGTCTGCTAGCTTGATGCTAAGACACAATTCAAACTGCTTAGGCAGGCTAATGAAACTGACATCAATCATTTCTAGCTAGCCAGCTACAAATTCTATCCATCTATCCATCTTGCCAGCTAGCTACAAATCTAGCTTGTTTGCTAGCTACAAAGCTATCCTAGTATTTGTTACGCCGAGTCTCGTTTTTTGGGGGGCTAATTAACTATTTTTGATTATCCCATGTTCGCCTTTTTTTTTTAACGACTTTTTGTTGATACTTTTGGAGTGAGGCGGACGTGCAACCAACTTGGCCGCCTTCGTAGCTCACATGAAAATATTGTACGATTCCCGCCCCCTGGCCTAATATCGACTGCCCCGCCGCGATATGACGATGACTGAATTTGAACTTTTTCAAAACATTAAACAAGTGAGACATTAGGAAAAAGTTGGTCAAAAGTGACACAAGCGGAATGATTCCACTCAAACGTGTTAAAGACCTTGAAGGCTTGAATCACGACTGGACATGCCTGAGTTAAAAATAGATGTTATCGCACCCCCCCCTGCCTCCCACTTGGGTGCACTCTGTGTGAGGTGTGTCTGTGTTTGACTTTCACCACTTCCTATTGTCTTGGCCGTGAGACAGGTCCCACAAGAAGAGCAGAAGGGGGTTTTCATTTCAGAGCTTTTCCCTTGATGCCGATGACGTGAGGTTTAAGTTTCAAACCGGCTGAGATGCGAGTTTAACTTGCGACGTGATCACACGCACAACCCAAAGCAATATCTCAAATGGCATTTCCGCTTAAGAAATGAATGAAAATCTCATTGCCTCCAGTGCTACTCACACTGGTGTATGGAAGGTGCGAATGTTTGGTGGTGGTCGGAGGGGCCGTAGGCGCACACTGGCAGCAGTCAGCCTGCCCCAGGGCAGCTGTGGCTACTTAAGTAGCTTACCGCCACCACAGTGTGAACGTGTGAGTGCATGAAGAATGTGACTACTGTGAAGCGTCTTTGAGTGTCCGAAAAAGCGCTATATAAAATCTCATGCATTATTATTATTATTATACTATTAAAATATAGCCATACATAACATAAATAATATGCAAAGAGTTAAACGGTTGGTGCATCGTGATTAATTCATTGCAGCACCTTCTGGTGTGCGTAACGTGGCCACCAGGAGGCAGTATAATACACTCAGGCAGACATCAAACGAAGAAGACTTTCACAACTACAGTGACTCAGTAATTTGCAGTAATTGTTTTTTTAGCAGTCAATTTTCACAAAAGGATAAAGAATATATGCCTGTGACTGTCTACATGTAGTGCTCCATTTTTTGTCTTTGTCCATCTTCCTGTGAAATTTGTTAAATTTACACATTTCAATTAGTTAAAGTTGAATTGATACATTTCAGACTTAGTTCCTTTTTTTTACTTTTACTTAAGTACAAGAGTTGAGAATGTGTCCTTTTACTGGATTATTTACTTCTTCTTTTTTTAAACACAAGTTTCACTACTTGTGTACAGACACATTTGCAACCTGCTTCACACAGACGCACGCCCAGTATATTCAAGACGGGGCATGTTTGGCGGCCATATTGGCAGCGCGTGGTGCCGCAGGCGCTTGCCGTGTTTGGGTTGTTTGTAGTAAACATGCGCAAGCGACTGATCTTAACAATCAATCAAATCAAAAAAAGCGATTTACGTCATCGGTGTCCAATTTTCAGGTGGCACAATGTTCCTGTTTGTGTTTTTTTCTCCCCGTTGTTTTTGCTCAAAACATTGCACTTTCCAGTAAAGTTTATGTGAGCGTTTGAGTTACGTAACAGACAAAACACGATGTTACATTTTCTAAAAGTGATGACATCATGAAAACTGTTGTTATTATTTTAAATGGTGATAGAAATGCCGCTTTCCTACTGCAAATGTGTCAGACAATTTTGTGGATTTTAAAACTGGTAGATTCTTTTGAAAACAAGTATGAAAAAAATCCAAAATCTGTGTGACAAATTAAGTGACATAAGTTTGGGACACTCATAGATGAAAAACTTAACTGTATGTTTTGTTTTTCAATGAAAAAACAACAACAAAAAACCCATCATGAATAACTGTCAAATCTTAGCCAAAAGAAGAGGATGTCTGGTCACCAACATTATAACATTATATTATATTATATTTTATTGATCAATTATTCAAAATGTCATTCATATTTTAATTTTAATATATTTTCTTAATGATTTGATATTATAATTGAAAAAGTTATAAAATACTTAATACTTATATTAATATTATTTTTATATGAATTAATTATATTAATAGAATGTAAATATCTCATATATTAATCTAACAATCAGAAAATAAAGTAACTAAATATCATTTAATAATTATTTTTTAAATCTTAATAATAATAAAAAATATTAACTAATTAATGTTATTATTTTAATTATGAATATATATACTATATATAATAACATCATATCATCAAGCAGGAGGTGAGTGCACAAAGGTCATTTTGGCTGTCGCGTAAATTCCAACTTCTGACTCACCATGTCGACCTCTCCCATGCTCAGCTGGGCGCGGCCCAGAGTCTGCCAGCCCTCCCACCACACCGTCCGCAGCTTCACCGCCGTCTCTGCCGCCTTGACGGCCGGAAAGACCTCCTGCAGCGCCGTCAGCACCTGCGGCCCGACGGCAAGCGGGGAAAAAATAATCACACACAGTCAGCATTCACAATGTTTGTCAACTGCCGGGTGGTGCGAGTGACCAACGCCGACGTGAAAAGATCCAGCGGGTTACTTTTTTTTTTTACTCGCTGAACAGCTCCAACATCTGATCGTGTAAAGCCAAGCATATACGCTGCCACTCATTTCCAGCACGTCCGCGAGTTTACCTGGGCCTTCATCTCGTGCAGCAGCGGGTCGTCTGGAGTCAGCTGAATGGCCTCGTCCCACTTCTTAACGGCTTCTCTGTGCCTGGAAAACAAAAACATGTTAATGTATTTTTACACCTGCATGCCTGCTAAGAATGTTATTGTTGGGTTTGAATACCCTGACCACAATACAAAATTGAGAATTTGTCTTTACCCGCATGTTTGACTTGTGTTATGTAAGTTAACAAAAGGGCCACGTGACGTGTTTACTTAGCGAAGCCTTGCATGACATCACTTGTTATTGACAAATCAGTCTTGCATAACGTTGTCATATACACTAAGCAATATGCACGCCCAAAACACCCGTCCAGCGAATACACAAGGGTAAGCTTTGGCAGCAATCCGACAAAAACTCTAAAATGGCTGCGTTCAAACCAAAATGGCAGACTTTCTGTGTCTGCATCAACTTGGCTTTTTGAGACTTTTTTTTTGTGGCAGACGTGCCTACCGATGTTCACGTTTCTAAGTACAACTGGTTTAAAGGACTAAATTGGGAGAAAAAAAAATCTGCTTTTTGGTTGCAATTGGACAAGATGTGTAAGACGACTTGATCTTGAGAGATCCATCAAAACGGCCAAAATGACTGTAAAATGGCTGATTTCAGTCTTGCCCAACGTCATACAAATTCAGCAATGTGCAATCCCAACACGCCCATCTGTCTAGTTTGCATACAGAATTCAAATTTGGAAACAATTAGACAAAATCTTCATCTATTAAGGAAAAGGCCAAACTGACTCTAAAATGGCCGCCTTAAATCAAAATGGCTCTCATAGACATTTCCCGCTGTCTCGTATCCTTTTCAGTTAAAAACATACTGTACAACTTTGACTCAAGAAAAGCTTCAAATGCGTCCCCAAGATATAAATCATCGTGTGCAAAGATAAACCACAGCGTAGACCCATTGCGAACCGTTGGCAAAAAGGCTAAGAGAGAGAAAAAAAAAAAAAAAACAGGCAACGAGGAAGGAAATGGAAGTGTCGAAACTCTTAGCAAACCACCAGTGGACCATGTGAACAAATTACGCAACGTGTGCTTGGTATGGCTTGTGTGTAAGGTCCACGCTAAAGCAGGTTACTGTGTACACAGTTGACAGTGAGGTCAAAGAGGGCAGCAAATAAAAGGTCCTGATTAGTCAAAGTTAAACAAGAGCTTGTCAGCCCTAATGGACATTTTACCAGTTTCCCATCAGGGGCCATTACAATTTAGAGTACAGCTGAAAGATTTTGAAAAATAATCCAATTGTATTCTAGTGCATTGTGATGTTGATTGGAGTTAGATTAATTATTCAACCCCCAAAAAAACACTTAATTAAACATCTGCAATATAACAGTGGCGCCAAAGCTGACCCGCAACATAGCAACAGTGGCAGACTTCAGCGGGTCAAAAAGGTTAAAGACGATGAAAACCGACGCCCTGTCTGGCCACACTCAGATCACATCTAAAACCCCGCGAGTGCCATTAACGGGCATCATTTCCGCGCAAATGCGATTACGAGGCGTCGCCCGTGGCAACAGACAGCATTCGATGTCGTGGAGTGCAGACGGGGCTATTGGCTGAGTAATTGGAATCCGGTTATAGGGTCAGCTACCCGGCTGCAAAGATCACATAACAGCTCCAAAAAGAGACCGTGTATTGTAGTTGGGAGAAGGTCCCGGATTGGCGGACAAAATCTCGCCACGTTTGTTTGAGGACACTTGGGAATAGCCAAAACACTTCCAAGAATCATCAAAAATTCACCGCCACGCTGAAGCCCAATGTTGTGACCAAAACACAAACTCATGATAATGTTGTGTCATCTATGTGTCCAAACAAAACGTTTCTAGGGCAAGTTTGTCTTTATATCTAAAAGGGTTGATTTATAACGTTAGATTACTGTGTGGTTTTATAAAGTAAAATCTATTGTTCCTATTGAGAAGAAAAAAACAAGTTGTAAAATGCTGTTTTTGGGAGGGTCTGAGAAGGATTAATGGCATTTCGATTAATTTCAGTGGGGAAAGATGACTCGAGATGCGAGCATGGTCACGGAACTGATTAACTCCTCGTAAATCATGGCACCACGAGAGCGCTTGTTTTGCTTGTGGACGTTTTACTTTGCGATGGCGCCACCTATTGACCGCTTCCCACCAGTGCACGCTGTAACAACAACAACACTCCAGTCCAGTCGGAACGAACCTGTTCTGTTCGGCCAGCGCGGCGCCTTCCTCCTTCAGCGTCTTGCTCTTGGCGGCGCAGTCGTCGAGTAGGATCTCCCGGCGGCGCTTGACGGCCTGCTGCCAGTTCACTTGGCCGTCGCCGTCACGCCGCTGCCGGTCCTCCTCCTCCTCCGCCGCCGCCGCAGCGCCGTCGTCCGCCTCCTCAAACTGCCGAGACGCCGACTTGGATATCTTCTCGCCCGATTTCCTCTTCCAGCCAAAGGACGCCATATCCCCGGCGAGAAAGACAGTTTGGGGGTCGGTTCAGCACCCGAACCTCCTCTCACAGCACTACAGAAATCGACACGTTTTAATTATGTAGGCAGCTACATATGGCAGGATAATGTCTTCTTCTTATTTTCCTTGCATGATAAATGTTAACACGTACCACGGAAGCGCTTGTTGTCAAACAAATGCACGAGTAGTCATGATATCCAGAAGAGTTGGATGAAGCCCACGTCGACTAGTCATGCCTGGAGTAAGTGATGACGCAATCAAGAAGCGACCGTTGTTACGTTGAGGATATTTTTTAATTTTATTTTTGGTGGTGCTGGTCATTTCTGGTAGGACTTGAGAAGCCTCGTTTACCCCGGACGCTACACGGTAGCCAACATAGAGTACTTATTTTTATTTTTCTGTTCCCAAATTAAACGTAAACATTTACTGCAACAACAAAATTGAACACATCACTCTCCAGCCATGACTAGCCAACTTCACGCTGCGTCTACTTCTGTATTAATTACCGTGTTGTCCGTTCCGTGTTTTTTGTATACTTGGCCAATAAAGACGGTTCTGATTTTGATTAAGTCCGGATATGGCCTTAAAAATATTGATCGAATCAAGAAAAAACGGGCTTTGCCAGCGCCATCTTGGTGGAGTCATAGCGCGTGCGTAAAATTAAGTTCCGCTTCCAAACGTTTGACCACACACGGCCACCGTTGTTTATCTATTTCTCATTAAAACGTCACATTATTGTGCTAAAACCTCTTTTCGCGGGGGTATATAACATTGAATCGCATTTGGTCTTCCCACCATGTTGTTAAAATGTTGTGTACTTGGATAAAATGAAGGAAAATGACGTCAGCCGAGTTAATTTCTACACAATAGTTCTATGTGATCCAGGAGCTGTTTGAAAGGCAACTGATTATAGTTATTCTGCAAGAAAAACGCCGACAACATGGGTAAAAGATACTACTGCGACTACTGCGAGCGCTCTTTCCAGGACAACATGCACAACAGGAAAAAGCATCTATTCGGCGTGCAGCACCAACGAGCTAAAAAGGCCTGGTTTGACCATTTCAGAGGTAAACGAAATCAGTCACTATAAACATTTGACCCAATTTCGACTGTATAATATTGCCCTTAAAATATCATTATTTTTCTTTTTTTGCAGGCTATTCAGAGATTTTTAAAGACGAACAAGCCAAAAAACCTTGCAGGAAGTACCTCCAAAGAGGTGACCGCAAAACATCGTTCTTGCTGGCAGCTAAAACTGAAAAGTTTGAGAATGTTTGCATGCGAGTGATAACATGTGTCATTTGTGTTTAAGGCATGTGCGATTTTGGCCCCAGCTGCAGGTTTTCGCACATGTCCGAGGCTGAGATGTTCAATTTACAAAGAAAGGTGCAAGGTAGGCGACTCGCCACAGGAGTGCGCTGTTGGCTTTGGAAAATGACACACAAACTTGTCACAATTACACACACACAATACACATCAATGCAATTGCCATGTACATGTAAATAAGCCAGTATGTTTAAAAAAATGTAAACTTTATGCAAAAAGTCCAAAGAAAAATGCACAAGTGTTTGTGTCTTGTTGAAAACGTGTCCTGTCTGTCGTCTAATTCGGCAGCATTGCTCGTCAATATTTGTGCTCGTAGACAGACTTCTTCTTTTTCCCTCTGCGAGCCAGCGCCGTAAATTTGACAGCGAGACAACGTCTCTTGATGTATTTTTACCATAAAAGGAGACGTGTGGGGATTTGTTACTTGATTAGAAAAATATGGAGGAGCACCGCAGATCACGCGCTGCTTGTCAAATAAAAGGGACGTGAGACAAATACCGTCTAGACGTTTGTAAATAAGTCATGCCGCTGGCTCTTTGCCTTTTTGGTTGTCTGATGCAGTGTTTCCCAACATTTATTGAGGCAAGGCACGTATTTTTACATGAGAGAAATCTCACGGTGTAACACCACCAAACAAAAATGTCACCAAAGTATGCATACAAAAATAATGATGACTGAAATGTACTTACTGTGATTTTCGAGCACTTGGCTTTTACTAGGTTGTATGAATTGCAACAGGTAGAAAAAAAAAAAAAATAGGTCAGTTTTTGAGAATTGAAGTGTTCTGCCTGCCTGTCACTATACATTGTTGGAATAGATAGATGCACAAAGTTACTGCGGTATCTCAGATTACAAGTGACCACATAATTTAAGAGAGTCCATTAGCTTGATGCTAACTCTGCAAAATGGCATAAACGGGCTGATAAAACTAGCCTCAGTGTTGCAGTAGCTGTGCATTTAACCAGATTGCGTAATTTACACTCTGCTAGCTTTAATGCTAACTCACAATGCAAAACAACACAGAAAAGCTGACGAAACTAGCCTCAATTTTGCGGTATTTGTGCATTTAATTAAAGCACATAACTTACGAAAGTCCTTTAGCTTCATGCTAACACACAATGCAAAACGCAACTGACAGTTTGATGAAACTAGCCTTGACGTTGGGGTAATAGTGTATTGAAACAAACCATATAATTTACAAAAGTCTGTTAGCTTGATGCTAATACACAATGTAAAACACCATAGACGGGCAGACGAAACTAGCCTCTATGTTGCACTAATTGTATATTTAACCAAACCACATCATTTCCACTCTGCTAGCTTAATGCTAACACCGAATGCAAAACATTATATGGGCTAACACTAACAAAACTAGCATTCATTTTGCAGAAGTTGAGGATTTAACAGTGCAGCGACACATGCAAGACAGACAATATAACGATACTTATGGCATGCATTCTTTATCCTCTGTGAAAAAAACTTTTGTGTATTATTTTTGTGTTTTATACTGCCCCCTGGTGGCCAAGATGCACAATAGGTATTCAAGCATGAGATCACGATGCACAATTCTATAGATTCTATTTAAAAATGTTACTACTGTATCTTTTTTTTTTTTAGTACAAAGCAATAGAGCGCTATTTTCTTATTAAAAAAAAAACATGTTACAATTTTTTAAAGGTGGCTCGTTTCAAGGAATGTACATTAATTTGACACAATACATTATCTATAGTAAATAAATGGTATTTTTTTTTGTTCCAACCAATGAGGTGGAATTGCGCCATTGTCCGTCGCTGAGTGTTTGGGAATCAAGTCCAGACGTCTGTAAATAAGTCATGACTCTGTCTGGCAGATGAGAGATGGCGCTTAGAGGGCTCGGAGGACCCGAGCAAGGCCGAGCCCAGCGTGGAGGTGTGGCTGTCCGCCAGGGAGAAGAGGAGAAGCGGCCGGGTCGGCAAAGGGTACGAAGCGCGCGCGTGACCGCCCGCGCACGTCCGATGGCCCCGACTTTATTTGATTATTTATCCATGCAGTGTGCAAGACGAGCAGGAGGAGGACCGGACGCAGAGCGACGTCCCGCCGCAGATCTTCTCCATTCCGGACCTGCCGCCATCGCTGGTGCCGCCTCCGCCGGGCGGCTGGAAGGTCGACAGCAACGGGCAATGGGGATGATTATTGATGCGCCGATTAATCAGCCGATTTTAGCTCTTTTGAAATTGCCCACTTTTTGCCTCCTTAAAAAAAAAAATATATATATATATATATATATATATATATATCAACATGATATGATAACAGTAATAAAAAAAAGAGGCACATTTGTGACAATTTTTATGCTCCATTGTAAAATTAAACAAATACTTAAGGAGAAAGTTTTGTCCAAACTCATGCATTTATTGTTGTAAGAATTAGGGGGGGGGGGGGAAAACTTTTTATTCATTTTTTTTTTAACTTAATCAGCCAATTAATCAGTTATTCGAATTTTATGGCTTTTTTCTTCTTCTTTTTTTGCATTAGGGGTCAAATTTCAATATTTTTCTTATGTTGTAACGTGTTAATGAGTAAAACAAAACAAAAAAAGGTTAAAGCGCTAATATCGTCTGCCCGATTAATCGATGGGGCCTTTTTTATTGTAATGTTTAATTTTCTAAAACTTTTTTTTTTTTTTTAATCGTCTAAAACATTATATTGTGTAATTTCCCATTGTGTGTGTGTTTTTTTTTATTGGATGTCATGCATTCAGACAGCATTTACATTACATCAGTGAACACTGGATACGGTCAACTTTACACAAACAAGTCAGAACGAACAAACGCGCACACACACTGAACATGTTCATATATTGCTGATAATTTTGCAATAGATCCAGCATCAAAACTACATTTTTCAAAGTGCTCCACACTTTTCACATTAAATACGACATATTTGTGACAAAAGGCACCTGACAGAAATTATACGTACATCTTTTTGAGGACAAGCATTCACAATAATATCATCTTTTGTTACAATCACAATTATTGTGTATGTACATTCACATCTAACTTTACATGATATGTTATCATGAGGAGGTAATGGCTAATGTCATGTAACGTCCACAATCTTCATCATCTTATGTACACGTCATCTTTGTTTTATTGCAAGTTCAAGTTCAAAATAAGACGACAAAAAAAATTAAAAAATAAATAGATTCAAGTCTGAAAAGTGCATGATCGTCATAACTACACAACTTTTGGATGTGAAGGAAAACCCTTGGAGCATTTAGTCCTGTATCCCTGAAATCCATCTCAAGTACTAGTACACTCTTTGCCCTTAGTAGTGTTCAGTGCACTAGTGGACCGTCTGTCCTACTACTAGTAACGTCCCCCCCCCCCCCCCCCCACTTTCAGTGGCACTTTTGGCCTGCTCGCATTTCTTCAATATTCAAGTTGTACAAAGTAGGCCAAAAGTGTCACTAGTAGTGGGAAAAAAAAAACTTCACTAGTATGACACAGTTGTGAGGATGACCGTCCTCGAGTTAGGTCGTACGTCGTTACGGTTTGTAGCACGTTCTTTTTCGTTAATTTCCCACAGTAATCACGCCATTTTAAAGTGATTTAAACGCCATTTTAAAGTGATTTAAACGCCATTTTAAAGTTATGTTGTTCTTACCTCCAGCAATGTACGTACTTTCAGCAGGTCGGCGCGTCACGGGCTGTGTCCGAATGTGGTCCCTACTGAGGGGTCACGCCAATCGATGTCCACTCAAACGGGTTGATATAGACCATAATGCATTGCGAGTATGAAAAACAACCAACATGGCGACAGCGCAAGCGCGGGAACCAAAGCGATGCATTAAATATATACTACATCAATAATTAATTCATTTGAGTTGAAGATATGCACAACAGCGAAAAGGAAGTACAGTTTTAAAACATTTTCATTCACAGTAAATAGTCGGGAGATTTATGCGCCGTGCGTCATGACAGGTGCGGTGGTCACGTGATACGCGACGAGGAGAAAGTGAGCGAGCTGGCTGTCCGTATCGCCAAACAGAATGAGGGCACTGCATATTAGGCCATTATATAGTGCGTGGCTATGTAGTGAACGAGGGGTTAGGGAATAAAGGTGGACATTCGGACACAGCCACATTTCCGTGTTTACGTTTGAATTTGCTCCGCTCTGCCGTCCGTTAGCAATGAATGTCCGTGCGGAAACACGAAATATTGGTTCCGGCGTTTTCCTGGTCGCGCAAATATGTTTGTTTTTTTTTTAATTACTGTTCAAAGTATTTTGATGTAAATATTGACTTTAACGGAAATTCGGGTTACACTCAGCCAGTACTTGAGGATGTCATGCTTAAGGTTCAGGAACTAGTCAAAGAAAAGTGGCACTAATTTTGAAGAGGAAAAAAACGTAAATGGTATGTGGGGATTTTAAAAGAGCTAATATCGGCTTGCCGATTCATCGCTAAGGTGACAACTGTGTACTACTAGGTCTACGATTATTGACATTGTAAAATGATTCAAATGAACAAGTTTCGCTTCCCCTTTTCTACTAGTAGCGTGCAAAAACAAAGCGTAAGATACTAGTGCACTGAATTGTCTTACTAGGATATGAAGGATATCGCATCAATACTGAAACGGCTTTCACATCATCTAAATAATTGTGTTTCTGATGTGTGTTTTGTTTTTGTTTTTTTACATTTTTATTACAAAATAATCTGCGCTGCGGCGTCACCTCCTCCAAGTAAGAAAATATAAGCGTGGCCTACGTGAAATCATTTTCATCATGATATGTCAAGAAATTATTCTTCAACAGTTCAAGTGAACCATGTGGAGAAATGATCAGAACATCAAATTTGCGTTTGATGTTGTTGCATAATTTGTGCGCACACACACGCACTTTTGAACGCATTCGCTGCCATTGACGGCTGCGAACGTCAACGTTTCATTTCAACTGGGCTGCCAGCGAATGATTTCATTTCAATCGATGATATTGCACACTTTTGTTGCAGTCTCCTCGTCCAGGAATTTAGTAGGATTTTGCACACACACAAAAAACTCATAAGTGAGTCAGTCTCCCTCATGACACACCAAATAAAACCAATGGAAGAAAATATATTTTTTTTGTGTGTAAGATACTGATTTGTTGCAATAGGCTGCTGCTTCTTGAGGGTGTTTGTTTGGGTGATGTCATGATGAAACGGTTGCGTTGAATGGTAGAGTCACGTTACAATAAGGGTATGCGTACAAGTCGCGCAGTTGCGTCAGAAATGCGTCATTTCTACTCATAAATTAAAATGTGAGTGGAGAAAAAAATCAGGGTTCTAAATGCTTCATGAATTTCTTCTTGAAGATTTTTTCCCCCTTACTATTTGAGGGGTCTGTTGCATGTAAATGTTTTAAAATGCTTTATAAATGTTTTATAAACTATTAATAAATTGTTATAAATGAAATACATATTTTTAGCATAAACACTTCATAAACCCTGGATATATACACATGAAATCCCTTCTCAATCAACACCTCTGGGCTTCTGTTAAATGTGTGGTGGGGATTTTGGCATTATCGCATCCCCTAACCCCCCCCCCCCCCCCCCCGCACCTGTATTTTGCCAATCACAGAGCGGAGGGCTTGTCGCTGAAGGCGGGCACAATATGTTGACGAGAAGAATGCGGATTGAGCCATGGGAGGAGTCCGTTTTGAATTGGTTGTTTGCAAACACAAACGGTCAAAACTTAAGACCCCCACCTTGAAACAGGTCAGTGACCGTGTAAATTGTAATAAATGCTTTATAAATCATTAATAAACTTTAATATGGCAAAACTCAATAACATTTGTCTTTTTATGCAGGGTTTGTTCATAGGTTGCATTTACATTGGTTTTAGTGTGCTTTTTTAAAATAAGGGTTTGGTTTATGAGTTTCATTGAAACGGGTTAACAAACAGCAATAAGTGATGAGTGTGCTTTTTAAATGGGTTTGTTAATAAATTGTATTCAAATGGATGTACATTTTCCCGCCAAAACTGATTAATAACAAGCTGTAATTGAACTTGGACAGGTTTGAGTTTTGGCAAGCACATGTTTTGGCCTAATAAATCTTTCTCTTCTGTTGCTCCCATTACCTCATATGCTAAAACATACAGTAGTTCATTGATTATTGGGGTTAGCTAATTAGTTAAATGAGCTAAAAGAGTCTCACTATTTGGCAAGCAGGGTGTTCTTATATCGGATTGTGATGTCATAAAGTTTTAACAGCAGCTGACTCAGCAATTTATCAATCATGAAGCATTACCCTTATTGTAAAGCGGTATTGATTTTCAACACAATATTTCATTTTGTCCCGTGCTGACATCATTCGTTGTATTGCACAAGCCGGTGAAAAAGTGTCGAAAGAAGATTTGGTTATGGGGCGCGTTACTTCATTCCTCTGCGCAGCATCTGGTTGGCGGCGATGAGCATGACGCTGATGATGAAGGCGATGGCGAAGGCACAAATCAGGCTCTTGCGCACGCACGTGTGCTTTTCCTGTTGGGTGGGGCTCGCTGTGGGAACATCCAGACACTTTCAGGCACTTTTACAGACGACATGTGTGTGTGTGTGTGTGTGTGTGTGTGTGTGTGTGTGTGTGTGTGTGTGTGTGTGTGTGTGTGTGTGTGTGTGTGTGTGTGTGCGCGCGCGAGTGCATATACACACTGTCGATGTCCACGTGGGACTCGGGGCTGTTGAGGTGGCTTTCCTCGGTCATGATGATGTTCTCGATGTCCTTCATGGTGAGGTGGTCCCGGAAGGTGTCGTACAGAAGACGCTTCAGCTCGTCCACCGTCAGCTTCTGCATGTCGCACTGAAGTGGATTCAGAACACATCAGGAGTTTTCCCATTGGAAATTTACATTCTGAATTCACAAATTGATTCTTATTATCCCTGACGTGATGTGATGTTTTGTGCGTTTGTACCGTGCATCGCATTCTGCACTTGACTGACCTTCCAGAAGACAGAATCAAAGTCGGCTCCGTGGAACTTATCCGGCATTCCGGCAGCAGACAGTTTGGGACCGAGCAAGGTGACAAACTCGTCAAAGTCCACCTGACCGTCACCTGAGACCACACACACGCAGGGACATGTGGACGTGATACATGTGGTCTACGGGGAGCTCGAGGGTGGTCTCACCATCCATGTCCAGTCTTTGGATGATGACTTCCAGCTCCACCTCGTTGGGCATGTACCCCATGGAACGCATGGCCATGCCCAGCTCCTGTTTGGAGATGAAGCCGTTGCCGTCGCGGTCAAACACTTTGAACGCCTCTCGGATTTCTGTGTGTAAACAATATCACACGTGAAAACAATAATATGTAACATGTAACAATACGTGTAAACAACATGACTAGTAAAAAAATATGACATGTAAACAATAACACTCATGTGAATGCCACACGTAAACAATACCACACTTGTGTAAACAATATGACACTTGTGTAAATGCAATCTCATGTTAACAAAACTGCGCGTGTAAACAATGCCACACATGCTAAAAAACAAGTTAAAAAATACCACGTGTCTGAATGTAAACAATGACATGTAAATAACACAATAAACAATTCCACTCATGTGCTAACAAGACAACAAGTAAACGAGAAGACACCCGCATAAAGAATATGACACTTGTGTAAACAAGGTGTGTAAAGTTTTAAAAAAACATATGTAAACAATGTGTGTTAAACAATACAATGTGTGTAAACAATGTCACGTGTAAACGTTACCACTCGATTCTAAACAATAAGACACTCACATACAAACAATACCACGCTTGTATAAACAATATGACACTAGTGTAAATGTTATCTCATGTAAACAAAACTACGTGTTTAAACAATGCCACACTTGCTAAAAAACAAGTTTAAAAATACCACGTGCGTAAATGTAAACAATGGCACGTAAATAACAAGCGTGTAAACAATTCCTCTCACATGCTAACAGGACAACACGTTAACGAGAAGACACCTGCATAAACAATATGACACCTGCGTAAACAATGTGTGTAACGTTTAAAAAATACACATGTAAACAATGTGTGCTAAACAAAACAATGTGTGTAAACAATGTCATGTGTAAACGATACCACTGGCACTTAAACAACAAGACGGGTAAACAATAACATTCACATAAACAATACCGCTCACGAAAACAATATGACACCCGTGTCAACAATGCCACACATGTGTAATCAATACCATGTGTTAACATGGCAGGTGTAAACAATGTGTTTAACCAATACCACACTTGTGTAAACAATATGACATTTGTGTAAAGGCTATCTCATGTAAACAAAACTACGTGTAAACAATGCCACACATGCTAAAAAAAACAACTTTAAAAATACCACGTGGGTAACTGTAAACAATGACACTGTTGACAGATGTAAATAACACGCGTGCAAACAATTCCACTAAAATGCTAACAACACAAATGTGCTTAAACAATACCACATGTTTAAACAAACTTGAAATAGGTCAAATGCTAACAGTTGCTATGCTAACACACATGAAAGAAGCTGATAAAAAAAAAAAGGCACTAAGGCAGATCTACAAGCAATTTCTCAGTTTTTCTCAGCTGAATGAGAATTGCTAACGTGCTAAAGCCTGCTATGCCAGCACACAGCGAGACGTCAACCTGAGATGGCTTTCCATTGTGTCGAGGCCTTTATCAAGTAAAGAGTTGATTGATTTCCCCCAGCGCGCACACCCCCGTTTGGCTGCTTGTGTAAAAGAGAAGCTTATGCTTGATCTCAGCCTGCTGTAGCAGGAGCACACGTCACATCACAGCCAAAAAGCCAAAAAGCTGCCAGACAAAGACGCTCTAAGCACAATTGCTTGCGACACAAGGGCCGAGCGTTTCATTAAGTGCCTTTTGGCAAGCGTTCCCGCAGCCAACGACCCGCATCCCAATATTCTCTTTGAAGTGATAACAAAGAGCTTCCAGCGCAGAAAGGCGGACGCTCGTGGCGTAAGGGTGGCTTTCTGTTTGCTTCCGACAAGAAGGAGAAGCGGCTAAACGTTAGCTTCTCGCGCTCGCTGGCAGTTTGATATATTCATGCTAAAAAAAATTGCTATCATGTGTTAAAACAAAGTTGACCGGCTTTTTATCAATACAGAACTAATTTGGGTCTGTGAAAAAGCTAAGTTTTAGCATGTCTACTGCTAGGTTAGCTTTTCCAGCTATACATCAGCTAGCTATTTGTGCAACGAAAGGGAGAGAGTTACGTGTATGTGTAAAAGAAGACAGTTGACCAACTTTTTGTTGACAAGGGTGAGCTTCATGTGCTTTTTGACAAGAAGGTGTACTGAGCGACGACATAGGCTGCTACCTTAGCATCTCACAATAGCCGTGTGCTAGCTATTTGTGTTCAAAATGTAAAAAGCGATGTGATTGTCTAAAAGAAGAAATATGACCAACTTTTTGTGAACCAAGTGCTAAGTGGGACTGGTGGAACGCTCCGTTAGCTTCTCTCGCTAGCTGTCAGCTAGCTCTTGGCGATCAAATGGTAAACTGCTACGTGTTTGTGGAAAACTCAAAGTCGACCAGTTTTTTGTTTTGTTTTGATTTTGATCATCGGTTTGTGCTGTTTTACAAGAAGGATCATAGAGTGAAGAGTTACTGTACACTGTTAAGTTAGCTTCTTCTGCTAGCTGTTTCCTGATTATTTGTGATCAAAAGGTAGTATTGTATTTTAGTAAAAGATGTGCAAAGTGGACCAGCTTTTTTACTTATTTTTGTGTGCTGTTTGACAAGCCAAGTTAAGATATGTTATCTTCTCGCAATAGCCGCCAGCTAGCTATTTGTAATGAAAAAATTATATATATATATATATATAGCATGCTACATGTTTGTGTTATGTGTCATTAAATCGGAATTAAACATTGCACATATAAACAGCAAAAAGTTTTTGAACGTTCATTAGCTTGTTGCTAATTGCTATTAACGGATAATAGCCTGAGACAAGCTCATGAAAACTGCTGAAAATAGCTTCTTCGATAATTATAAACGGTCAAACAAAGCTTTAGTTGAACACATATGAAGCCGCGTCACATACAAACAGAGGCTACCAATAATACAGGCACATGCGCTCTTCCGCTCTCACACATACACTCGCACAAAGTGCATCTGTCTATATTACAGCTGGCGGCGTGGCAGGAGGGTTGTTATCTACTTTGAGCACCACCCTTGATTCAATGTCATGACCTGGTGCCAGTAAGCAAATAACAAATTCACTCAGCACACTCAGATTCCTGACTGTTTTTTTTTTTTTTTTTTACACGAAGAGTAGTGAATATTTCAGGAAACTTTGTTTTCTGTCGCAGCTTGCGTACGATTGTGCTTAGCGTTCCTTTCTAATATTGTGCTGTTGAAGCTGTAAACGCTAATGCTAAGCTAGCGGGTCAGTTGAGGTGAACGACAACAAGAATAACAACAGAAGGACAAAAGGCTCAAAAACAAGGATCTCAAACACACTCAGACTAATTACGAGGCTCAGCTGGGTAGGACACAGGGGCAACGACTGGGAGGAGTTTCAGGCGTTAACCGCTGGCGGACGGCATTGGACGACTGTCATTCAGACTGATGACGAGACGGAGCTGGGCCGGACACAAGGGCAGCGGGACAGAATCACAAATAAAACAGAAAGAAGCTCATTTTTTTTAATGACCCCACAAACAAACACGATGGAGGACAAAACCAGGACAACAATGCGACTTGGACAAAGTAAACACTCATGTAAGTGATCCGGATGTAAATGTAGATGTGAGTTATTTAGCTCAAAGAGAGCAAATGGTGAGAATGCAATCAACTAAATATATTGAAATAGTGACAATAGAGGACAAAAGAAGGTTTTTTTTATAATATATGCCCCCCCCCCCAGGTTGCTACAACTTAAAAAAAAAAAAAAAAAAAAAAAAAAATATATATATATATATATATATATATATATATATATATATATATATATATATATATATATATATATATATATATATATATATAATAACAATAATTAAAATCTCTGTTCAGATTGTGACTTTGTAGAAAAAAAAAACTTTTTCAAAACAAGGCTAAATTACAACTTTAAAAGAGTTTTGCCAGATTTCCACTGTTGACCCCAAAAAACATTCTAAAAACATTTCTTTACATGTCATATTATGATATAGACTCTTTTTTTTTTAAACAAAAAACTAAATAGGCTACGTTTCTTTTCAGGTTGTGGCATTTTTCTCAATGACTTTCCATAATGTGATTTAAAGAAAAAAAATCTCTTTTTACTACAAAGAAAAAAGAAAAAAAATCTGAATGCCCCAAAACAGCTTCATATATAGTATATTAAAAAAACAACCTTCCACATCAAATTGTCACTTCTTCTAGAAAAATAATTTTTTCTTTTCCGATTGTGTAAAACCATAAAATCACGACTTTTCTCCAAATTTTCTCCAACATTATTTTTTTTAAAAACAATCCAAAAAGTTTTCCCCTTGTAAGGTTAAAAGTTTTTTTCCGGCCAATTAATAGCCAGCCACTACTTGTGGAAATACAATAAATGTGTCGTATAGCGGTGCCTTGAGAATTTGTTCCGTCACCACGCTCAAATAGCTCACTCAATAGTCATGACATAATTAAAGAAAATGGCAAGTTCAATCTATTTTTGTCACACTTTTTGCTTCAATTCAATGTAGATTGTGCTGCTCCTTCTAGTGTGCGCGCCTTGGCCCCTTGGGGGCAGTATAATGCAAACATATACACGTAGATATACAAGAAGGAGACGAGTCAGTCCTCAGTCGTAATAGTTGCTCTTCACAGAGGAAGAAAAATACATCGATTTATTTGAAGCAAGTTCCAGGTGACTCGCAAAGATATTTGCCATTTTGTCATGTGTTTACATTTGATGAAAGGCTCTGTTTTAGTTTGTGCAAGGCTAAATATGCAAAGTCATATTCCATTAAAGCATCTTTTGAATTTTTCCCAAAGCAGCAGCAGCAGCAGCAGTGCAGGTTCTTTATCACACTTTGTCATTCACAAGAAACGCAAATATTTACTGCCAATTTCCCAGCAAATTGATGACGTTGATAATGTCGTGCAAAGCCAACACAGCTTGTGTTTGTTTTATCTTATTTGCCGCGCTCACTTCCACGCAAGTGCTTTTATTTCTCATCTCCACCCGGGGCCAAGCGGTGACATCTGAACCAGGACTTGAAAGACTTCTGACCTTCCGCGTGACATTTGGGACGGGGGACAAGTATGACCGCAGTTCAGCGCGAAGCTTCATTTCAGCAAACTGCCAAGGTTGAGTGCCAACAAAATCCGAAATGTCACCTTTTCATGACTTTTGGAGGCAAATAAAACAGCTGCATGTGTTTAAAAATGCATGAGCACATACCACCAAGCCTCATTACAGCCACAGACACGTTGACGACTTTGTTAATGAGTTGATGGGAATGACAAGTTAAGAATAGTAATTTGAAAGAAAACTCTCTGGACACTTCATTAGGCACGCC
The DNA here is from genome assembly GCF_054856555.1 of Leptonotus elevatus. Taxonomy (NCBI): domain Eukaryota; kingdom Metazoa; phylum Chordata; class Actinopteri; order Syngnathiformes; family Syngnathidae; genus Leptonotus; species Leptonotus elevatus. The sequence goes on from NC_141253.1 coordinate 1,712,388, forward strand.
AGCGAAATCAGCCAATCAATTAAGACAATTCAACTCTAAATTGTTGAACCAAAACAAATGATTCTGCCTAGCTTGATGCTAACATATTATGGGAAATGCCATAGACAGGCTAAAAGAAATTAGAGGGCAATTGCAAATTTTCAAACAACTGCTGCTTAAACACACATGGAGCAGCAACACAAACAAATGTGCAAACGCTCGGTCGCCCTGTGAGTGGGGCGCCTGGGCGGCGACCCGTCTAAGGTGTATTTCACTCCTCTCGCCAAATATTCAGTTTAGATTTAACTGATGACTGTTCTGACTAGGGATGGTTGAGTACCGCCAAAAGTCGTTTTAGGTTTAACTGAAGATCCCAACTTGCCACTAAATTTGATTGTGAGAGTGAATCATCTGTCCATTTGTACCCTTACATTGACTGGCGACCAGTTATTAAATTTTTGTACGTGTGTGATTGGTCCAGGGGGTATCCCACTTCTCTCACCAAAACTCAGTTCAGCTTCATTGAATTCATAGATGCGAATGTGAATGATTGTTTGTCTGTACTGCATGTGCCTTCTAATTGAACGGCGACCAGTCGTCATGCTATTCAGAGAGAGAGAAAAGCAGTAAAGTATATTTAACTTGTGCTTTTTTCTGTCAAGTAGTCAACAGTCAAAATAACAATTACCAAAGGGGTGAAGGGAAGCTATCGTGGCTATAAAAAGTCTACACACCCCCTGTTGTTACACAAAACGAGACTCATTTAAATCATTTTTACTTTTCCACACTATTAGGTAGCTTATAACCTCTATGATTCATTAAAAAAAAAGAATAAGAGGGGAATCAAAAACAAACAGGGGGTCATGTTGCATAAGTGTACACACCCTCTTATAAGTGGGTATGTGTGAGAATAGAGCAAACACATTCAAACTCATGTTAAATGGGGGGTCAGAACGCACCTGCCACTAATTAAATTGCTTCTGAAGGAAACACTTTGGGTGGAACTGATTGTGTACTATTATTTTAGTCATTTCAACACACTTGACATATGGAGTCATTGTGACTTGTATTTTAGAGAAGTTACTTTTTTCCTGTACAGAATATGAGAACTTTCGCCACTTGTAATTCGGAGTCGGAATATTTCTGTGGTCAGAAAAACACTCGCATACTTTGTAACTCACCCTCCAGCTCATCCTCAGGTAGAATGACGGGGGTCCGGTAGGTGAGGACATCCGGGATAGTGCACAGCCCCTTGTACATGAACCTGGTGGTCACAGCGCGCACCGGCATCTCTGCGTCGAGGAGACCGAGCCGACCGCCGGGCGAAGATCCTCATGCAGCCCCGCGGCACCAAAGCTCTGCTTCCCCCCCGAACCCTCACTGGGTTCTCCGCGTCCAACCCCGAAGAAAATCCGTCTTCCACCCACCCCCCTCTCCTGGGTGCCACTTCAGCGCACCTCCTGCATGATCACTTGGGGCACAGAATTTGATGAGAGGGATCAGCTGGCGCAACACCGCAGCCTGAGAAGATGTCTACAAAAACACGACGACGCTCACATCGTGTTGTTTGCGGCGCACGCGGCTTTTTTTTTGCGTGCGTTGCCAACTAGTTCGCGCCTCCTCGGCGGTGCGGCATTACAGCGCCTTGAAATGGTCACAGTGAGGAGGGATGGATTGGGAAGAGAGGCAGGAAGGGAGGAAGGAGCATCTTGAGACGTTTCCAGGGATTCCTGGGTGACCCTCTTCTCTTCTCTTCTCTTCTCTTCTCAGTCACTACATACTGAGTGCCATTCACCCAGCCACTCTCTCTCTCTCTCTCTCTTTTTGCTCTCTCTCTCTCTTTCTCTAAACACGCAAAACGCACACACTTATCCACACACGTGCACGCAGATTGAATTCCATTCCATAAGCGAGCCCACAACACACCGCCAAGAAAATAAAAATGCAAATCGTACTGTACATTGTTTTGAACAAGACTTACGCTTATTTACAATTTCACATGCACCTGTGGATGACATAGCGAAGCATATGCAACCCTCAGAATGCGACACAGGCTAAATGCTAAAAGCTAAAAATGCTGGGGGAGGCCAACTGACATGTCGTGTTCCCATATGGAGGACCAAAATTGTCAAAATTAAATAAATAAATTATTTAATTAATTAATTTAAAATAAAATAAAAACGGGATATAAAAATCTAATTCAAAAATTAAATACAAAAAATAATTATAAATGGAAATAAAAACAATTTAAATATATACACACAGGCTTGGAGAGGAACGGAATATATGTACCGCCGTTACGTAATCAGATTACCCCAAAAATGTAACTGTATTCCGTAACAGTTACAGGAAAAAACATGTAATCAGATTACAGGTACATTTATTAAAAAGAGAGAGAGAGAGAGCGAGGGCAAGAGAGAATGATAGAGACAGAGCGCTGACTTGTCGGGGAGGTGGGGACGAACGAACTGACTCGTCGTGTCCTCCACACGCGGGCAGTTTAAAAATGCTTAACGGACGGGATAAATTGCTCAAAACCATGTGGGCGGTCAAGTCATGGAATTCGAGGAGCAATCAGCTTTGGCCGCAGTCTGAACGCAAGCTTAGCTTCCAAGCAAACTTGCTACGACTTGCAGCTAAATGGCTCCCTGACAAACTAGCTACCTAGCCTGTTAAAATCTACTTAATTTAACTCTAAAATTGACGTCAGTATTAATTCGATGAGCAAAACCTAAAGAAACAAATCAAAGTATAAATATGCCAAAAATACTTTTCAATCTTGCCTGATCAGCGACGTCGTCAGGCTCCTACAAGTTCTTGCTAGCCACACGCTAGGATAACAACAATCGCGTACAATTTTTAATTAGCAACATTTCACATTAATTGTCTGTTTACCCTCCACTCATGATTTGTGTTCCCATCACTTTTTATTATTATTGTTATTTTTATTATTCCCATTTTACGAGCCGAGGCTTAATTTGCATTGGCTGCTGCTGCTGCTGATGTGATTATGCAAAGCGCTTCCATCTTGCTTCTAATTGGACTTAATGTCCAATCTTAAGAAAAATCAACATTTTAAAAACACTCGTAAATTGTACATTTATTTTCGAGGCGCGACAAGAAGAATCATTTCATCGCATTGATATGTTACAATATTGCCTGAGAAAATGACATTTAAACCGTGCGTGTGTGTGCGTGTGTGTGTACCTTGTTTCATTTAAACCTCGACAACTGAAAAGGTTTCAGGCACAAAGGTACATTTGCATTTTGATTTAAAAACAAAATGAATCTCTGCTCACCTGCTCGCCGACGGACTTTGTTGTTTCTGGGAATTTTCTTTCAGGGAGCTTCAGATTCAATCTGGCAAAAGTTTGGAGTGGAAGGAAGAAGAATGTTTCTGCTGACTATCAATGGCAGCTGACGGGAGTCCAAGCTGAAGGGAACACGTACACACAGAAGATAGAGCGCAAATGAGCAAATCAAGTACGGCTAATTTATGTTTCATGCAAAAAAATAAAAAATAAATATATATATATATATATATATATTGGCAGAAAATCTGTATTGATCTATTTTTCATTACTTTTTACTAGTTTAATATGGAAGCACAGAAATACCAATGTGGAATGAATATTTTGATGGGCAAAAAGATTGACTGTAAACTAGGGGTGTCAAAATTAGTGCATTAATTTTGAGTTAATTTAAAGTTCCTTAAATGCCACTCTTTTTCTTTTCTTTTTTACGCATGATTAATGACCGCCCCTTACTTGGAAATCCTGTACTGGGAGAATTCCAGCCACAACGCAGCAGACACGTCCCTTGTCAAACTTTAGCAAACAGTACATCTTTTTAATTTTAACACTGAATTATTATGAAATTACTGTATCAATGATTGATGAAGATGCAGCCATTTTTATATGAGTTTAATATTTTTTTTTCCTACTTATTTGTTAACAAGAGTATAAAAACTTAGAAACAAATATTTTATTTGAACCTGTACATTTTATTGTACATTTAGAACAGATTTTTACAATTCATCGTGAGTTAATTATTGAAGTCAAGCAATTAATTAATTAATTAATTAACACCCCTAATGTAAACATGCTTAACAAAAAAGGCTGTCTTCTTAGCATTTGTCCTACATTATAGCAATGAATTTGAAAATTAAGTTAAATGCTGTTTCAGATTTTTTTAATGGTTTTGCAGCTCATGAATTCAAAATGTTTCCCATAATTATAGTGCGTATGTGAACGTACTTGCAAATACGTATCCGCAAATTTGTTCAAATGTATTTGCCAGTTTATTTATTATTATTATTTTTTTTATGACCCAATCCCTTCGTAACGCAAACTGAACAACAGTTTTAACGAAGCATGAATGAAATGTTGGAAGGACTCCATTTTGACAAGATGGCAGCGTCCACGTCCTTACTGTAAAGTTAATCAAGACTCCAGCAGTGGGAAAGGTGAACACCCCCGCCAAACACCCACGGGGACGGTGGCACCGCCCGCACGACGTGACATCCATCAGACATCCTATCAAAAATCAAATGAAGCCGGAGGGGCGCAATGTGCCGCCGACACCGCAGAGGCAGCGGACCTGAAAGCTATGAGGTCACTCGCACACACGCACGGAATGATACCCACCCGCATACGCACCCTCTTTCGCACAAACGTACTCACTCGCGCACTGCGTCTCACACTAAATCTCTCTCACTCATACACACTCGCATGCTAAATTTTTTCTCGCAACTCTCAAAGATCTACTCTCTCACGCTCTTTTACACACTCGCTCTCTCACTAAAGACACCCTCTTCACAAATTCAAACTCACTCTACCTCTCTCATAAGCACTTTCTCTCTCGCACACTTTCTCTCTCAGGTATGTGCTGTCTGACACGAACAACTGTCACCCACCCACACACTCTCTCACTCACCCTCTCTCTCATAAACACATGCACTCTCACACACACTTTTTATCTGCCAGACAAACTCTCACATGCACACACTTTTTCTCCCTCTCACCCAAAATGCATCCCTCACACACATCCTTGTCTTGCAAATCTCTCTCTCTCTCTCTCTCTCTCTCTCTCTCTCTCTCGTCTCTCTCTCTCTCTCTCTCTCTCTCTCTCTCTCTCTCTCTCTCTCTCTCTCTCTCTCTCTCTCTCTCTCTCTCTCTCTCTCTCTCTCTCTATATATATATATATATATATATATATATATATATATATATATATATATATATATATATATATATATATATATATATATATATAATATATATATATATATACAACTTTTAAGTCAAGCTACCGCTGTCGTTTTTGCTAGCAGCCTTATTAGTCGGTAGAGCAAATCAAATGGATGGATGGGGGCCCATTTTGATTCTGTGTTGGACTGGAGCATTCACTCCATTTCGACTCCAATCACAAAAAAAACGAGAACACGACACTGACATTTAATGGCTTCTTCCTTTGCTCATGCGTGTTAAGAAGTTAATGAGCTCATAGTGGACCTCATTAGACGGCGACGGTTTGACTTAATGAGTGTACAGTTGTAGGCTGTTGTTGGGAGACACTTGCATTGACATTCATATACTGTTACATATGTTCATTATTCACTCCACGGAGGAGGAGGAGCATGCGCTGCAGTTTCCATCTCCCGGGATCAGGTGGCTCATTTTTATAAACAAACAATTTGCAACAGCCTGGCCCGGACCAACCGCAAGCGCAATCGAATTCTTCAAGCTAACAGTGCAGAAACAAGATGAAGGCGGGGGCGGGCGTGGGGGGGGTTGGGGGGGGTTATCCCATCAGCGGGTACCAACATGAAAACATCGTCGCGTCAAGGATTCATTTGTGATTATTGATTGCGTTTGTAATTGACTGAAGGACCTTTTGAGTATGAAGTCGCCCCAACAGGCAACGTACAGGCGTGAGCCGAATGCTAATAGCTTAGCGACAAGGTCTACTTTTATATGATCTGAATTACAACACGCGTTCACTCCTGCTTTACTCTAAGATGGGGTTGGCGGAAAAACGACATACAATACATACACTAAAGCCTCTTTGATCGCGATAAGCCGGACATTGCCCAGATGCACGTCGTACGTAATGTGACGAGAATAAAGTGGAAATTTTACGTTAACTCATTGAGCGCCGGCCGTTCCAAAGCAGAATAATTACCTTCTGTGACAATGCAAGCAACCGGCCTATGAAAACAAAGCGTACTCTCCACGGACCAGCGTGCTGGAAATGTAATCTCGCGTTCACAGCGTACAAGCCACTTGAACGAAGCACAATTAATGGTGATTGTTTATTGAAGACGAGCAATTTTAACATGACGTATTATGTATACTTGGAATGGCTGCTGGGGCCCCTGGGCAATGTTGCTACGCCACCGCTTAGATGCCAAAGAAAGGTGAAGCGCACTCTCGGGAATGTGTTGCTACATGCTAACTTTTCCCACCGCGGCCCTGATTTGAATTCCATTAAGTTCCTTCTTCAAGACATTTTTTGGGATGCGCTGTTATTGTGCCCTACTTCAAGGCTTGCTTCTTCTCCCCCATCGCCGTGGTGGTGGTCTATCGTCGTCACCATCGCGCCCCCCCGGAGCGGCGGCTTTAATTGGCAATTAGACGCCGGCGTGCAACACGGGTCTGGAATGTGGCGAGATTCATGAATATTTCATACATTGACTGACGTTCACATTCACGGGCAGAGATTGGTTCGTGGATTCGAGAACTTTGTTGGCGGTCAGGATTGGCATCATGGCACAGATGACGTGCAATTAAAATGGGATTAAAGATTTAAAGGTTTTTTTTAAGTAATATAACCAAGCAATGTTGGTCATAGCAGTTTTGGTGCTTTGGAGTGATTTTTGGAATTAAAATTTCATGACAGTGTTGCATGATCATGACTAAAACAATAATCACAATTATTCATTATGATACAGAAAACATGACTCTATTTAAAAAAAAAAAAATGCAATCGAATATGAGAATTGAACCTAGCAAAATAAAGAGGAAACGCTCTTTGTGTATATATATATATAAATATATAAACACACATTTTAACAAGATGTGATTAAAAATGCATCCGCCAAATGTTTTATTCATGGTTTAAATTAGATTTTGCGGCAGGCGAGCTTGATCCCACAGAGCGGATCTATTGATTACTCCCAAAGACAAGGTGGCGGGATTGCGCGTTACTGTATCCGGCGTACATCTGTAACAAGCCATTATGATGGATCTCCTCCATTACCTGTGGCTCCTCACAGATGGCATGCTTTTGTCATTAACGCCGCAGCGCCATGAATTATTCATCCCGGATCTGACCAGCCAATAGCGATGTAATCTCCTCGCGTCTTTCTATTGAATGTTGAAACATCCTCGCGCATACGAGTGATGTATTAAAACGTAACGAGGCCGTGGGTTGGCGCACTTGCCAGGTGCAACGGAGGACAGAGAGGGGAACGCCGGGAGGAATAATTGACGATGCAACCCCGTGGAAAATCCACAGGCTTCATCAGCTGATGGCTGTTTTGGACGGAAGCGAGGCGGGGCCCCCCCGCCCCCGGCACCTCCGCGAGGAGAGTAAACTAAAAAGACATCAAAGTGTCAACACCTCCGCTCACTCCACAAACAGAAGCATGACAAGCCAATCGATACAAAAGCTGGACACTTGCTGTTAAATGTCACAACTTTAAAAAGGACACATACACTAAAGCTCCTTGCTTTCGCCCAGATTTTAGGATTAAAAAAAAAAAAAGTGTTTTTACAGTGTACGGGCTTGTCGGAATTTAGAGTTGGATGACTTCATTGTAGTACCACGTTGTGCCACTACATGTAGCACTGAGCTGTTCTGGAAGAGATGCTGCCAAATTGACAGAAGTGAATGAGTATTGCCTGTGAGTATTGTTAATACGCCGTTTCTTTTACCATTGAACAAAAAGAGGTTTAAAGTGTCTTTAAAAAAATAAATAAAACTATAATACTGTATTATTTAAAAATATACAGCAACAAAATAATTATGACAATAATTATATTGTATATAAATAGTTTTTGCTCTTTCTGGTGTGCACGTCTTGACCACTTGGGGGCAGTATGATAGAGAGAAGCACACAAAGACTATTATATTGTCTTCCGATACTTACAGAGAGCCGCGACATGCTAGCTTTGTTAGGCTAGTCTGACAGTTTGCATTGTATGTTAGCATTAAGTTAGCTGACTTAAAGGCTAAGTAAGCTATGTGGTTGTTTCAAATACACAATCATGTGCAATTGTTTTTCTTTTGTTGACAGTTAAAACGAGTCACACAAACAAGTCACAGTGGCAAAAATCCAACTTGCGGAACTCCCACTAAATTCCAATGAATTGAACGTTGGACTTTTGTTGGCGGCGAGGTCAGTCCGTGCGATGCCATCTGCAGCACCATGTCCTTTGCTTTGTCCGTATAATCCTACCATCAGGACAACATGGCTGCCTTCACCGTCCCCTTCAGCAGACATTTAGAGAGAGAGAAACAAGATAGCCGCTCGCAAGTCTCAGGGAAAGACCGCGGTCGATAAAGTCCTGCTGATACATCAAAGGACTGCTGTTATTTATTTGTTATTGCTTTGAGGCGCATTTGCTTAAAAGTGTAATAGCATATATCGTCATTAAAGTTTTTAACTTTCAGTAGATCGGAATAATCTAAAAGGAACAAGAGTTTTATGAATGATGTTTTGGTGGTGTAAAACAACAATAGCACTAAAATTGAAGAACAACAATAACTATCTGGCAAATTGAATTACAAAGGTTTTGATGTGTCCCCCGTTCTTCTTCTTCTTCTTCCAACTGAGGCTCATTGGGGCAAATTCCTCTTGCCAATATTGCTAACTTCATGTTCGATCTTCAGTCCTTCGGTCCTTTTTGTGTGTTCTGTCATCATGATAGACGTCAACCTCATTTGGTGTCTATTGCTCTTCCTACGCGGCAAAAAAACAACTTTTATTGGCATAACTTGATTGTGACTTTTTCTTTCTACTCGCTAGTGTGGCTTTCAGAACGCGCGGAACCACACCGCCTCCAAGTGGACAAATTGTGTACAACATGAACAGCGCTCCCAATAAAGGCACACACGGTATTAAATAATTTAAATATAATCGATTTTGGGCCATTTAAAATCGATTCTGAATCGTACTAAATGAGAATCGTTATGAGCAGGGTTGTTATTGTTTTGGAATTTTCATTTTAGTTAGTTTTGATTTCGTTTTGAGTTTTGTTTTTTAAAATGTTGTTAGTTTTAATTAGTTTTCAAGGTGGTTCTTCTAGTTTTTATTAATTTTAGTTATTTAATAAATTATTAATTTTAGTTTCATTATTAGTTTTGTAAAAAAAAAAAAAAAGTGTATTACTTACTTGTATTACTACATCTGAAGGTGCTTTTTTATTGGCTGCTGCTAGATGACATCACTTCTGTGTGACACACTTTCAAAACGTCCTTCTCCCAGTTAACATCAGTAATAAATCACATTTAAAATCATCCCCAAAGGCTCATGTATTGAGTTAATTACCAAAGGACATGTTTGCTATAATTATAGTTATTTTTTTATTTTGTTAACTCAATTGTTTTCTGAATTTTAGTTTTATCGTTCGTTTTAAGTTAACTAAAATAACCTTGCTTATGAGAAGCGATTTTTTTCAGCACATCCCTACTTTCCGCCACTGCTCGTTCATCTCAACATGTAAATACAGCAATACATCACAATCAAGCATTGAAATCCACGAGCGGTGCAGCAGGAAGCTGCCGAGTCTCAGCGGGTCCTCCCAGGCAGGACCGCAGCTGCCGTATTGCCGTGCTGACTTTCTTTCTTTCTTTTCTTTCTTCCTGTGCGCTAATTGAAAGTGCGCAGGTGTGATGCCCACTGCTCTGGGACTTCATTAGCAGAGAGAGAGCTTTCACCTGACCCATTTTGGAGGAAACCCAGCGGGCGCCTCCCAGAGCTTCACGACATCCCAACTTGTCTTTAGACAGCGCGAGGAGTGATTAATTGAAGGTTTTGGCACATGAATCCACAGGGAGGCTGACTTGCGGACCCGCAGACTGCCGAGGTCTTGCGGGGTCCACGCCGGTTGGTGATCCTGATCCACTGGTGAAACTCATGAATGATTAATTATGGCGGAAAGGGTCTTCAGAAGGGAGGGACGCGTTTATTGCGTGAACTGCCAACTGGGACAAACGCAAACACGTTTGTTACGAAGCCGCTTCCTTTTTCTTTTCAACTCGCTTGTCTGCGATTAATGAGACTTCCGAGATACGCACGCACAGTAACACTATTAGGCACTACACACACAACGAGACCGTTACCAGTAGGAGTATTCACTCTTTGAGTACTCATCGATGCCGAGTACAGATACTTGTTGTCAACTACTGCCGAAGAGGACTCACTGTCAGATTTTGTTTTGCCTTGAGTATCGGTGGCTGGTATTGGCAGCCTCCAAAAGTACATAATACCTTACAATAAGGCCGATACCAGCCCGATTAGGGATGTTCGATATCACTTTTATTCAGACCAATACGAGTACACATCCTTGCTGATGCAAATCGTTGCTATGTGCAAAACACTTGTCTTTATTATTATTATTATTATTATTATTATTTTTACATTTTTCTGTTTTGGGGATGAAGCTAAATGCAGACATCCCAAAAACGTAAAACTCTAAAAAACTGAAAAAAAATGGAAATAGAAAAACTGTCACATAGCAGCGATTAAATGTTTGTGTAACACTTAAGTGATTAAAACACTAAATATTTTAACCAGTTACTTCCTCCGCAAAAATTTATTTGGAATTTAATGTTTGTGGAATTTTTATCATGTCCTTGACATTTAAGAAGACTTGATGTCCAATAATTAATCAATATCGGTTTGACAAGAAATGAATCTAATCGAAAAATCGAACTGAGCTCCTGTGAATCGATACCCAGCCTGAGTAAAAACTGTCTGTGAACATTTTATGATGAAAACCCCAAATTCGCTACGTTCGCAAGCATTCACCGCTCGGTGAGATACTGACTTTATCGGCCGTTATTTGTCAAAATGCCAAATATCGGCACTGATAATGAGCCCGGCCGATAATCGGTCTATCCGTAATCCGTATTCGCCCATCCCTAATCCCACACGCACACAGCAGGTAATTGCAATCTTGTTTCACTGCGTCAACCGAGGCCCCCATTCATATTCCTGTGCCGCATTGCCCCCCCCCCCCCACCACCCACCACCACCTCCTCAATTTACATTTCAAAAGGCTGCAATGGCGTTAATTTCCATGTAATTGGGCGTCTCTCAGTCGGGTGCCTCACATATACGGACCGCGTAGGACACCACGCGACCTGCTTGTGGTCACCAATATTAATACGAAAACGGCAGCGCCGACCACATGACAGGATTCATCCTTGCCGGATTTGGAGACTTAATCCAATTGCACAGTGATGAATCACACTCATCCTCAGGGTGTGTGGGTGAGTGTGTGTGTGTGGGGGGGGGGGGGGGGGCTCCCTAATAGTTTTAATCAACATTAGAGCGTTAAATACACGCACCGAGCGAGCTGTACCATCACCTCGGCTGCACTGCCGCCGTTATGTAACGCTCACTCGGATCCTCAGATGTTTGGGTTTTTTTCGTCCCAACAAGCATTTCTCGACCTAATTCTCCAAAAGTATATCCCCGCCACCCAGAATGTAGGTCACCATCATGCGTCTTAGTGAAAGGCAGACGCACAATGGCTTGTAATGTTCCACAAATGCTTCATCATTCCTGGTTATTCGCTGCGGAATGCTGACTTCTCCCGTCCGTTTCGTTGTACAAACATTTCCCCTGTGATGCAGTGCAGCTTTTCGATAGCGGGCCGCGCCGCTATATGTCGCAGATTTATAATACTTTTATGTTTTTCCACTATATGATCCACTGTTGAAAATAATTATTGTTTATCGAAAAGGCTTTAAAAAACAAAACAGGGTCACGTGCGATGCCAGGGAGGCGCGACCTTGTGTGTAATTGAACCTCCACTACAGTAGGTGGCAGTGGCGTTCTCTTTCTTACAACAATTGTAGAGACAAATTATACTATTTTTAGCAACGATTTGACTATATGACTGGATAGCCGCTAGGCCAAGACTTTTGAAGCCGCGAGGCCGCCATATTGCTCCTCTTCCCAAGAAACGTTTCTCGGATGACAATGCTATACATTTGCAGTATCGAAATTGAAGAACATTTGAGACAGTGCTCAGTCGAAACAGCATAATTTAGGATGTTTTACATTTGTTAAACATAAACAAGAGGACTTCAGACATTTTACAACTTGACTTAAATACATGTATAAACTATATGCCTAATGATATTTACAGGAGGAAACTTGTATATTTTTTTAAATGAAAGAATTATAGCTTTATTCAACAAAAGATGACTCTGCCAAATCTAATATTGTTTTTTAAGGAACTTAGCGATAAAAGAAAAAAAAATAAACGACCACCCCGCCAACCTGTATATTTTCTAATCTGTACATATACGTATAGTTTATACAATAGTCTGCTGGTGAAATGGGAGTGGTAAAATGGCCGCCCTGTGGCTTCAACAGCTTGCACGGGGGTGTATCGGCTATCCAGTAATATATACAGATATACAGAAAGTTGGGTGGGGGTGGGGGGCAGAAAGTGTTTTCTTAATAAAGACTAATTGAGAAGCACGGGCAAGACAGAATTTGGAGTTGTAATACCATGTTATGCCACAATATCCCAAGCAGCACTGAGCTCTACTGGAAAACATGAAGCACAATTATGAGCAAGAAGACGAGGAACAGGAGGCCCCTCAACTAATTTACAGAAAGTCATTTTTTATATTTTTTTTCTGTTGTCAATTGAATTACTAAAGGACAAAGTAATTCAAATCTGTATTTCTGCATTTCATCGTAGTCATTTGATACGTTTCAGTTCACTGGCCAATAAATCGGTTATCAGAATTTTATTTTGCCCCAAAAATCTGAATCGTCATCGAAATACATATCAGTCTAATTAACCGTCCAATTTTTCACACTGAACATTTTTATCTTTGCCGAGGCGGAATGTTTGCTTCAGAACCGAACGCGAGATGGCTGATGGGTCAAAAGATGGCGAGCGGTGACGGGAAGAGCGATAAGGGCTAAAAAAACCCAAAAAGGCACACAAAACGCGCCCTTGTGCAGGAGTCAGACGTTTGAATCCAAACAATGTTTCATTTTCCAATTAAATCCCCCCGCGGTCAAAGAGAACGGGCGAGCGGGATGAGACGGAAAACGGCTTTGGAGAGCGCAATAAAAGGAAGTAAAAGAATGCAATTATACGGCCGCAGCACAGGAACGGGTGGGAATTTGAAAGGTCATCGGCAACTTGGGGGACTTTTATCCCTTTTCCTGGACTTATTGTCCTGTGGAATATACAGCGCTATTTTATTTGCGCTTTTTAACATATAATAAATACAGGCAAATAAAGTTTTATGGCTGCCCCCCCCCGATGCCGTTTGTTGCGGCCGGTGGGTAAAATTGTCGAGTCGGTGTCCTTCCAAAGTGTGTTTTTGCTCTTTTGTTTGATGATGTGCATCAAGAGGATGTGATTACTGACTGTGATAAGAGATAAATAGTCGGGAATGTCCTTGCCTGACACGTTGCGGTGCCTGACGGGCAAGAAGGAGAGCAAGTGAATGTTTTGCAAGGATTTAAAAAAAGGGACGAACATTTACAAGCGATTTCCTCTCATGTCTTGAAACATTGTTGGCCTTTTGAAAGCAACGAAAGAGACATTTTCATAATTAATTCAACCGAATGATTATTATATATATTAGAATGTTCCCAGGGGCCCAGAATGCAAATATTCTCCCGAAGGTTCTAAAGCCTGGCTTTACTATTTTTGCTGTTTGGATCTATTTATAGCTATCAACATTTTTACGTCAGCTGTTTTTTTTTTTGGTCTACCTGTTTGATTGGATTCTTCTACAGGACACTCCAAATGCTTGCGTTTGATCCGATTTGGACCCATTTCGGGCTATCGCGGTGGTTATAGAACTTAGATCCTAAGTAGGCAACATTGGTTTTTAAAAATGTAAAAAAAATATTTTGTTCTTGACAATAATATGTTCTATGAAACCCCACTAGTCCAAATATGGAATTCTGGTTAATATTACATTAGTGGACTATGAGTTAAGTAGCTAAATCCAGCAGTTTTTTCAAATCAATATCGGAAGGCGGCCATTTTGCCTCTTGCTATATGACTGGATAGCCGCTCGGCCGAGACTTTTGAAGCCGCCATATTGCTCCTCCCCAAGAAACGTTTCTCAGCATACGATCCTATACATTTACAGTATCGAAATTGGAGAACATTTGAGACAATACTTAGTAGTAACAGCATGATTTATCATGTTTTAAAATCTGTTAAACATAAACAAGAGGAGTTCAGACATTTTACAACTTACCTTAAATACATGTATAAATGATATGCTTAATGATATTTACAGGAGGAAACTTTGTACATTTGTATTAAAGAATTATAACTGTCGCATATAATATATTATTGTCAAGAAATGTTTACGGTTGACTTCCCTCTTTAACCAAGGTTCTATTTGACCATATTGTGTTATTTTTCCAGTACTAGATCGTTTCCATGGTTTCCTGCCACAAAGATTTCCGTTCAATTCCCAGGCTCCTTTTTGTCTCCAGAGTTCCGCCTGTGCCCGAGGTTTGCTTCTGTTTACCAGGATCCCCAGGGTCATTTGTTCCCAAAATGACCAATGCTCTGTAGTCCCAACCTTTTACGTTCCCTATGGCCCACAGTTACTATGTCCCAAGCATCTTATGTTAGCAGCTTAATGTGACCGCCGTTTGATGTTCAGAGTCTTAATGTAACATGATGTGAAAGTCGTTTCAACAATCTGTTACAATCTGCTACGTCCAACAACAGGGCTGTCTACTAGGGCCGGGTTTGAAAAACAAAACACACAAAAAACGAAGAATCGGTTTTCCTTTTCGAGCCCGATATTGATTCATAAAATCATGAACCGATTATTTTAATATCTGTCCCCCATACATTGATCAGAATAGTATTTTAAAGGCCAAGGTTGTTTTGTATTGACATATGTACAGTACTGTTCACATGAATTATGAAATGAAAGTATTTTCTTACATTTATGGAAGACCTGATTTCTTGTACTTTAAGACCATTCAGAATCTTTTTCATTTATATTTACAATTATTGAATTAGAATTATGAAAATATTTACATTTCATCTTTGCTGATGCAAATCGTCGCTGCTATGTGAAAAACACTTATGTCCATTTTTGTTCTTATTTTATTTTACATTTTTGGGATGAAGCTGAATGCAGACATCCCAAAAACGTCAAAATCAAAAAAAATGGATATAGCATTTTTTTTTTCCACATAGCAGCAATTAAATGTTTGTGTAACACTTAAGTGATTTTACCAAAATAATTTAACCAGTTACTTCCTCCGCAAAATTTGGAATTTAATCTTTGAGGAGTTTTTATCATGTCCATGATATTTAAGAAGACTTGATGTTCCATAATTAACTCATTCACTGGCAGCCATTTTGACTGAAGCAACCCCCTTCGCTTCCGGCTGTCTTACTGGATTTTGACTGATTTTGCAAAGCCCACAGAATATTGTGTTCTATTGCTATAATAACATGAAACCTACCAAAAGAAAGATTTGAGTGTCTTCTTTCATCAGGAAAATAAAACCATTTCTATCTGTTTCCGTTTTGCAGCTATTAGCATTAGAATATAGCTACGTTTCATCATTATTCACCAAACTGCTGAAAACTGTGGGGGAAAGCGCTTTTTTGCAACTTGGCCCTGGCTGATCTCGCAGTTTTTTTTTTTAAATAACTACCATTGCTTTAAGCAACCTCTTCAGGTCAGAGGCTGTATCAAAGTCTTCTGTATCCTCGAACATAAAAAAACAATCATAAAAAATGTATACATATGTTTTTGGGACCATGGCACTATTTACATTTTTGGAAGCAAATGAGTCAAATATCGGATTGAAGTGAATCGAATGGAATCGGAAAAAAAACAAAATCGAATTGAACTCAACTCTTGTGAACTGACCTTGAGGAAATTAGAATCGACACCCAGCGCTACCGTCTACACAGCCGAAGATCACCGCGTGTATGTTGCGTGACTCTTTACCGTTTTTGTTTTTTTCCAAGGGCAAGGCTGAAGCGTCTCTCTCCACTGATGGACTGTCCGCCGACGCCATCCGAGAGCAAAGGGGAGGACCCGGCCCAAACTGGCCCATCTGCTAAGAGAGACAGACCATGCTGATTCATGCAGCATTCTTTTCCAGTGCTCTTCACTTTTGAAATGAGAGCAGTCAGTCGGAGTACAGAACAGACTGAAAAGCGTGTAATGAAACAAAAATTGCTGGGAGGAATGGCATCGATCCGCCGCTGTGACTGAACTCATAAATGGCCCTTCGCAAACGTCCTCCATATTTGATATTACTATTCCTCATGTGAAGCGCGGGTTCAAGTTGAAACCCCATTAGAGGACTCTATAGTCTTTTTGGACGCAAGTATTATCCTCCGGCTCGCAAATGATACAAATGTCATCGTTTATTCATGAAGACCTCGAGCAAAGGGACGGTCTGGGAAGACGGACGCTTTTGCTAATTGCGCTTGTGTCTTGCAATTGTAAAGCATATACAGGACCGGGGACCCGTGACCTTGGCGGGACTCCTTACACGGATCTTCCACCTCGGCCGGCAGAGTAATGGGATGAGGAGATGGGGCGGATGAGCCCGTGCGACCAACTCGAGTAGACAATGACAGATTGTCCGGGGAACGTAATGCATTACTGCAACCTAATTCACTTTAGCGAGGACAACATTCCCCCGGACTGCCGGTTAGACCTGAAGGTCACGATTTGGGGATGGAAGCTTTGCCATACCAGACAGTTCTGGTCAATATGTGGGCCATACCAGAATTGGAGGACAGTTCCTGTATCCCCTGCTGATTGAATTTAAAATTATCCAGGCAAAATAAATAAACTGCTCGTAACAAGTCATGATCATTTATTATTGTGAGCATGTACCAATAACGGATTTTTCTTACATGTCCCCGTTTCTAAAACTACGTTTTTTCGGTACAACTTTAAAAGAAAAAAATTGTGAAAATGGAGACTATATCCACATCTCCAGGGACCGCTACACCACTGGGCTAGCTTATATGAGCAATGTGACAAATAGGTTGATGGACTCCGGAGAAATTGAATTTTTTAAATTCACACACGCCTCTTCGGGAAACGTTTGTGTGTGACATCGCCTACAAAAAAATCTGGTGCAAAAACACTATCAATTTAGAGTTATTTGTGAGTAACTGAGGGTTTTTTTCAACATGGCCCTGGTCGATCTCTTTTGCTCTGCTGCCACCTGCTGGCCCTTTGTGAAATAACTACCATTTCTTCAACCGTTCTTTGCAGTCGAGTTGTTGTATGCTTGAGCATATTTATTTAAAAAAACGTATAAATACGTTTTTGGGACACTTAAACCATTTAAAATAAAAATATTTATTTGGGAGCAAATGAGTTAAATGTTGTTCACAAAAAAATATGAAA